>NC_133460.1:100921459-101221459 GCF_048565385.1 Saimiri boliviensis | reverse complement strand
AACTCCGTGTCAAAAAAAAAAAAAAAAAAAAAAAAAAAAGAAAGAAAGAAATTTCTAGAATTTTTTTTTTTTTTTCTTAGCAACATGTTCTCTCTCTGTCGCTGAGGCTGGATTGCAGTGGCAGGATCACGACTCACTGCAGCCTTAATCTCCTGGGCTCAAGTGGTCCTCTTACCTCTGCCTCCCAAGTAGCTGGGACTATAGGTACTCATCACTATGCCCAGATATCTAAAAAAAATTTTTTATAGAGAGGGAGGGTCTTGCTATGTTGCCCAGGCTAGTCTTGAACTCCCAGGCTCAAGCAATCTTCCCACCTTGGCCTTCCGAAGTGTTGGGATTACAGATGTGTGCCAATGCACCTGGCTTAGAGTTTTTACTTAAATGCCAGACATAATGTATAAAAATGTGAGAAAGCTCTGGGTGGCCTCTTTCTTTAGTGGCAGATAAAGTAGGAGCTGGTGGCTCTCCTCTGCCTGCCTTTGGCTTACCCCTGTCAGAAGGTTGTAGCCTTCCAGATACTCCGCCCGAACCCAGAATGTTCAGCAGGGCCTCCCCTCTGTGGCAGGTCCTGGACATTAATCCGCATCACCATGGCTTCCCAGGATGGCTGGAAACTCCTATCTGCTGTTCAAACGTTTCGTCTTAGCCTCCTCCCTCCCTGCACAGTTTCAGAACATGGGGGAAGGTGGGAGCATGTTGTGCTGTCTTTTCTGTCCTTCTTTGTCAGAGGAATCCCATCCCCGCAAATCCCTCGTTTTTGCCCCTCCATTCCTGTGAGGCTGCCCAAAGCTCGCTTGTGTCTGCGCCTCTTTGATGTTGACCCTAGCCTGGGTCCTTCGCCAGATCCTCAGCCTCTTGCTTTCAATGCCTGGAATGTGCAGATTCCCTGAAGTAAAGCGTGGCAGCAGAATGTCGGCTCACCTTGGCATCCGGGGCCCCTGCCGTGAGGTTTTTGTCCCCATGATCCCGATTGTCTCCACAGCTCTCCAGTGCCAGACAGGAGGCTTTGGAGTTTGGTCTGTACTGTTCTTGCGGGTCTCAGTGGTTGTAGTGGTCAGCCACAAGCTACTTCTTCTGACAGGAAAGGCAAGATCAGTTTTCCTGATGGTTGTGGGGGTTCCATGCTATTTTATTTTATTGTTTTTGAGATGGAGTCACAGTCTGCTGCTCAGGCTGGAGTGCAATGGGACAATCTGGGTTCACCGCAGCCTCTGCCTCTCGGGTTCAAGTGATTCTCCTGCCTCAGCCTCCCGAGTAGCTGGGATTATAGGTGTGTGCCACCGCACCCAGCTAATGTTTGTATTTTGTAGAGATGGGATTTGTAGAGATGGGGTTTTACCATGTTGGCCAGGCTGGTCTCGTTCTCCTGACCTCAGGTGATTACAGGTGTGAGCCAGCACACCTGGCCAGTCCCACACTTTTAGTAAGGCAGGGGACAAATATACAAAGTGTGTCTAAGTTATAGGTACAGGGCCCAAAGAAAAAGGCCACTTTTTCCAGGTGAATACAGTGACAAGCCTCTCTGTCTCCCACTTAGCCTCTGGTTTTGTTCCACAAGAGTGGCCACACTGGGAGGGAACGACAGTCCCATTGCACTGCGCCCAGGCCATGTCGGGTGACTGCTGCTCACTGGCACCATTGAGGAAGGGCTGCTAGGTTGGTGGAGTGAATGGTGGCCAACCCACGAAGCCCAGCAGTGGCGGCTGACCCTCACTGAATCCCTGCCGAATCCCTTCACATGTTTTAAGACATGTAAACATCACAACAAACCTACCGAGTAGGGGTTATTACTATTATGACCAGGGGCAGAGGTCATGGGCAGAGCCCTGCAGAGAGCAGGCAGTTTGATTCCAGCATGCATCCTCTTCACCACATTGTCTCACCGCCTCTTAATAGATGTGAAGATGTTTAGCCTGACAAAGAGGAGACAGGACGGGGGTGGCGAGCCGGAGTGGGGCCGGCCACCTTGCCTTTGGTGTGAGGAAGAAAGGGAGCTCCTGAGTCCTGGAAGATCTAAGAGGCTGGACAAGGTGATTGGCACAGGGAGGATCTGAGTGCAGATGGCAGTAGAGCCCTGCGGAGGTGGCCTGGGGGCTGGGAATCTTAGCCTGGCTCTTATGAGGATGGAAATTGGATGTGAGGCTTTGTGTAGTCTCAGCCTCAGTCTCCCTCAGCTCCCTCTGCTTCTGTCTTGGCCACTCTTCCCCTTGCCTACCAAGCTCCAGCCACACCAGTGTTTCTGTTTCTGGAAGAGGCCATGTGTTTTCTTGCTCTTAGGCCTTTGTCCAAGCTGTGACCTCTGCCTTCTGTTGCTCTCATCGCCAGGTGTTGTCATCCATTAATTCCAGCTGGAATGTCACCTCCTCCAGGAAGCGTTCCCTGACCACCTCATCCCAGGTAGCATCTTCCCAGTTAATCTTATCCTTATGTTTGTTTCCCTATGATTATCTTTGTTTTGTTGTTTTTTGATTTATAGAAAGTGAATTCTGGCCGGGCACAGTGGCTCACAGCTGTAATCCCAGCATTTTGGGAGGCTGAGGTGGGTGGATCACGAGGTCAGGAGATTGGGACTATCCTAGCAACATGGTAAGAACCTGTCTCTACTAAAAGTATGAAAATTAGCTGGACATGGTGGTGTACACCTGTAATCCTGATTCTCCTGCCTCAGCCTCCTGCCTTTGGGAGGCTGAGGCAGGAGAATCACTTGAACCTGGGAGGTTGAGGTTGCAGTGAGCCGAGATAGCACCACTGTACTCCAACCTGGCAACAAAATGAGACTCTGTCTCAAAAAAAAAAAAAAAGAAGTGAAACCCATGGGGCAGGACCACATTTTCCTTTTTCATGAATATATCTCAAATCCCTAGCATGGTGTTGCACACTTACTGAACGAATGAATGAATGGCCATGACCAAATTAACATGGGTCTCCGTTTTCTAATCAGTTACATGGAGAGGAGCCGTAGGGGACATTGGATTAGCACAGTGGTTCTCAAACTGGAGCATATATCAGAATCATCTGGAAGGCTTGTAAAAACAGATTGCTGGCCTTACCCTCAGAGTTTGATTCAGTAGTTTTGAAGAAGGGGGCCGGAATTTCTGCATGTCTAACAAGTCTCCAGGTCATTTTGATGGTGCTGGTCCAGGGGCCACACTCTGAGGACCATTGGGATAGACTATCTGCGGAGTCCCTCAGGCTCCCATCTTTTAATTTTTCTTATAAACCACACAGTGAATATGAAAGTACTGTGCTTATAAGAACTGTATATATGAGTACAAGAGATGTTTTGAAACATAACTTTACCTTCAAAAGGAAAAGGGCAGGGGGCAGGGGTGGTAGAAAGGAAAGAAAAAACCCTTGTCTAAACCAGGTCAGTTAAATGGAAGTGCCCGTGGACCAGGGCGCAGGGCTGAGCTGGTATCTGGGAACCACGCTTGAAAAATGAAGCGGTGGCTGCAGCTCGGAGGTTTCAAGAGCACTGCCTGCCGGCTCAGCATTTAATCTTCACCTCGGAGGGTAAAACCAGAGAATCGAAATTAATAAGGGAAGTATAGAGGCCAAACCAGGGGGAAAACAAAACAAAAGAAGAAACGCCTTGCAACCCCAGCACCCCCCATGACTTGGAGCGCTGCCTCCACCTGGCTAGGTGTTTTGTTTGTTAACGCGCTGCTCCGAGTTCACATTCTTCAGTTTTCCTCTGGTGGGCTTCAGTTGCTTTCCATTTCTCTGGTCCACACAGCCTTGCACAGACCAACCTGTGTCCTCCCTGTGTCCCTCCCTGGGGACCCTGGGCAAGTGGAAGACCGTGGAAGACTCCAAGGTTCCTACCATGACAAGTGTTAGGTAGCCGCTCAGTTTCTCTGCGAAGGTCTCACCTTTTTCAGTTCTCTGCCAGTTCTGTGTGTGCCCAAGAGGAAGCTGCAGTTATGGTGGCGAGCAACTTTGCACAATCTGTCTTTTTGAATCCTCTTTTTAGGCAAGGGTCCTTCGGAGCAGATGCAGTAGTAGGGACAGGCCTGGAGAGGCGCCAGAGAGCAAGAAGCTGTCCAGGCGCCTGCACTGCAAGTATTGGGAGCTTCAATCTTCCTGAATCCCTGGAGTGAGCAGGGTTTCCCCTGCAGACAGTCCCCTGCCTGTGCGCCAGGCCATGGACTATTCATTCTACTGGGCTCTCCCAGGCAATCCTCATCTGGCATCGAGAGCACAAAGGCTATTTTCAGCCCTCTTTTTAGAAACAGGGAAACTAAGGCTTTGAGAACTTTAGAAATTTGGCCAAACTCAAGTTAGAAAGAGGCAGATCTGGCTCTGAATCCAGGTGTGTCTGACTCCAGAGCTTTTGCCTTCGTGAGAGTTCAAGGTGCCTTCCTGTGTGTGTGAAGGGGGTAAGGGAGCCCCATCACCAGAGGGCTTCAGTCATGAATAGCCCCAGTGGTGGTTAGTGCTGGTGATGCTGGTGACTTCCCCCCAAATAACTGTGACTCATCAACACGTAGAGTGTCATGAAAAAGCCACTGCTCCTGAGCCAGGTGCTGGGAAGTGGTTCCCCTGAGTCCTCACCTAAGCCCTTTGCTGTGCCCCGTCATTCCCCTTCCCTGCCTCTAGAGACAGGCAGGTGTCCCAGGAAGCAGGAGCCCAGGCTGGCTGCTGCTGGAGCCACAGGACAGCCCTGTCGGAAGAGGAGGGAGCAGAGGAAAGGAAGTCTGTGGGAGGAGGTCCCTCCCGACTTGCCTCCCCCTCCCCACTAGCCTCTAGACACAGGATGCTGAATTGTCGCCTGGTCAGTAGCACCCCCATGCCTTGATCCTACGCTAGCCTACTGTAGGAAAGTCTGACATAGGAACGGCGGTGCAGGGCTCTCTGTAAATAAACCCTGTACAGGAATGTGAGCTGTGGAGCACCGGATGTGCAGAAGTCAAAGATCACCTGGATCCAAAAGGCTGTCTGTCTCTCCAAGGAGTGACTCTTCAACCGTGATTTGAATATAGGAAGATGGCGGCACAATCGTGGATCTGTTCATAATTATGCCAAATTGTTTGGGGAACAGGATGCATGCTGGGTGTGAATAAGCGGAACCATAAAAAAACAGGTTTCTTAGTCTAGGAAACTAGGTTCTAGGTTCTGGAAAGAAGCAGCTTTAAGGAAACGCTGTGTTGAAGTCCTGCAGGTCTCTCAACTGCAGGACTCGCCGGGGCCTCCAGTGTGCTCATGGGGTGACTGGAATGGCCGCTGCAGAGGTCAGCTTCGTAGCATGTTCCATCCACACATGCAGAAACCAGACTGCAAAACGTGGATTTCTACTGAGGATTTCTCAGGCTGACCAACAGAGGAGGAAGTGATGTCGCCCAGCCTGCATCTAAACTTCCTAAATCCTCTGAACTTCCCTGGCTGCCCCCCTAATCGCCACACCCCTCACCAGAGTTCCTTTCCCAGTGGCAACGGAGACATCTGTTCCCATAGCCAAGCTTTTTCTCCACTGCCTACCTCCATGACAGGCCTCAGAGTGCATTCCTCTTCAGAAAAGCTGAAGGCCCCTTCACCAAACTCACGTATTCCTCCAGAAGTCCTGGGGACTTTCAGATAATCCTGAAACCTTCAGTCTTTCCAAAGAAAAAGCTGGCATCATCTTGGAACCCAGGAGCCCAGCATCCTCAGAACCTTCTTTGGGAAATTATCCCCTGGAGACTTCATCAGAGGAAATGGCCAGAAGCTAGAGCCCCTTAGACTGTAGCAGGCAGGACACACTTGCCCAGCAGAGCCGACTGATCCTCCTGCCTTCCAGAGAGCTGCGTTGAGGAAGATCCCAGGATTAAGTCTGGCGCAGTCTGCATGTCCTGATTGAAGAATGATGTCGGCTGAGGCTGTGAATGAGGAGGGATTGGTAGCCAGAGGGCCAGGAATCTGCCATCCTGCAGCTTAGTCTAGGAAACAGCCCAGAATGGGGACTGAATGGCTGCCGTGTGATCCTTGCTCCGCTTCAGACACGTGTGCGGTCATAACGACAGTTCACCTCTGTGAGCCTCACTTCCAAGTGGCACAGACACCCCAGCACCCTTATTTCATGGAGAAATGGGGATGATCCACTGACCTAGCAGCAAATGCCCCGACGGAGTAGATTTGCCTCCACATGGGTCAGATGTGCCATAAGATAGAAGCATTGCTACATCACAGAGCATGCTCCTCAGGCTCTTGGCGGGGTATGCATGGTACACTCAATCCAATTAACTCGAGGATGTTTGGATACAGGGACTGTTTACAAAGGCATGGGCAGGGTATCAGGAGGACCAGGGCTGAGATGAGCTCTAAGCAGGGGTAAGAGGGGAAAGCCAATCCAGGGACCCAGAAGCAGAGAGTCCCTTGAAGAGAGCTGCTTCAGAAGGAGCTATGGCATTTAAGATGATGGACACAGCCAACTCACAGTGACCCCATGGAAGGGAGCCAGAGATTTCACATGTCACCTCTCTGCTCCCTTCCTCTAGGCCCTGCACTGGCTGAGTCCCCCCGCCCCCAGAAGCCGAAGAGCCCGTGGATATAGCCCCCTTGGCAGAGAGCAGGGCAGAAATTTACTGTCTTCCAATTCTGGTGGCCGGAAGTTCAAAATCAAGGTGTTGGCAGGGCCACGGTCCCTTTGGAGGCTCCAGGCCTCCTTGGCTCACATCTGCATCACTCTGGTCTCCATCTCCGTCTTCACATCACCTTCTCTGTCTGTGTTTCTCTCCTATTTATGTCTCCTGCAAAGACACTTGGCATTGGCTTTATTAGTGGATAACCAAGGACGTTCTCCTTATCTCAAGATCCTTAATTACATTTGCAGAGATCCTTTTGCCACTTAACATTCTCAGGATCCATGGATTGGACATGGATATATCTTTTTGGGGGCCACAGTTCAACCCACTGCACCAGCCTTCCACGCCTAACCTTTCTCACTGATGTGTTGAGATGGGAGGGAACCCTCTTTCTTGCGCTGGCCTCTCGGAACAAGGCCCCCTACTTAGTGCTGTGAGCTACAGTGCCTTTGCATATCTGCTCTAAGTAGATACTGATCCTTCAGTGGGGGTGGTAGAGAGGGGGGTGGACATTTTACCATGCGTCAAAAAATGATTCACATTATAGCCTGTGGCAAATCCTGTGTCTTCTGTGAGCTCTGTTTCACATCTTTAAAGTGAAGTAGTGAGATCAAATGTCTGCAGCAGACCAGGTGAGGTGGCTCACGCCTGTAATCCCAGCACTTTGGGAGGGCGAGGTAGGTGGACTGCTTGAGCCCAGGAGTTTGAGACCAGCCTGGGCAACATGATGAAACCCTGTCTCTACAAAAAAAAAAAAAATACAAAAATTAGCTGGGCATGGTGGCTCAATCCTGTATAGTCCCAGCCACTCAGGAGGCTAAGGTGAGCGGATGGCTTGAACCGGGGGAGCCGGGGGAGGTGGAGGTTGCCATGAGCTGAGATGATTCTACTGCACTCCATCTTGGGAGACAGAGTGAGGCTCAGTCTCAAAAAATAAAAATAAAAAAAGTCTACAGCAGTGTCTTCTTGTAGAATTCCACTGTGCTGCCATGCGTGCCAGGGCAAGGCGGACATCTCTGTGGTAACTTTATGCCCACCACTTCTGGCCCATGACACACTTGCCAGCTCCTGTAGGTCAAGCTCAGAGCCACACTGGGTTTTCATCTGCTGCCTTCAGTCCATCACAGAGGTGGCCCAAGGATGACAGTTTGTGTCACTCACATTGGACCAAAGGCCCACAGCCTGGGTGCCCTCCTGGGTGGCCTGAGGTGGCATTTATGCTCAGGCGTCCTGGGTTAGCTCTGATTTCCAGCCAAGCGATTCTTGAATCCTTTCACGCAGCAAAATGTAACAGTGACACCCTGACACCTTTCCTAATTGTGTTTTAATTGAAAAGACTTGATTTGATTATAGAAGCCTACACTGCAGTTGAAGGGCTTGTTAAAACATGTATTAAATTGGAAAGATTGCAATGTTTCGCTGTGTAATTATGTAAACAGTCACATAAATGGGGCCGTTTACAGTCAGCAGGAATGCTTTTTCAGTAGTGTGGTGGCAAACTGGCATCGCTGATCAGTGACAGGTGAATTTGTTTTTTTCAAGGACAAACACAAGTCGGTACCCCGCCCTCCAACATCAGCGGGGACAGCATTTTCATTTTCTCCTTTTGTGTACATTTTCCCTTGAAATCCGTTGTGATTTTAAGTAGTGTTTCTGTGTCCTCAAGTGTGTATGAATTTCCCATCATTGTTTGGAAAAATAAAATGTACTGCATGGCTAAAATGTTTAGTTTTCTCAGCAGCAAAAAAAATGATCTAGGAATTAAAAAAAAAAATTCTCAACTCCAGCTTTAAAATAGGAATAGAACTACTTTAAAATTCCCTGCAGTTTTAATGAAAGTGTCCTTTAAATTTACTGGGGATAAAAGATAATTTACCTCCATCCCCACTCTCCGTGCCTTCCTGCAGGACCTGCCAGGCTCACCTATCTTTTTTGAACTTCAAAATAAATGAAACATTGATCAGAGCTGTCATGGAAGCATTACTTCTCTTGTCCATCACTCGTTCAACCCTGGCCTCTTACAAGGAAACAGGGTCCGCAATCATGATTTTCTCCCAGCCCCAAGAAAACAGGAGCTGCAAATGGGCTGTGAGATTATGTGCCTCCAGTCGTTTTGAAGGAAAGCATTTAGTGAGGTGGAAAATTGTTTTAATCTTATAACAACCAGGGAGGAGAGTTTGTAAAAACACAGAACACCTACACGTGCACTTGATTTTGTTGCATAGGAACATGCAGGAACATTGCCTCTCTGCATTGCCCTGATGCCTCAGCGGAAGAATCTTGCTGTGGCCTGGACAGAGGGCTAGCAGTAAAGGGAGGGGCAGGGAAGGTGGAGTTGGCCAAGAATCTCAGGGACTCGGGGAGGGCATTGGTACAGGATGAAGGTTCTCCATCCCCTTCTGGAAATGTGGGACCCATAGGACGCTGCAAGCTTTGCTTTCCCAAGGCCTAACCCCTCAAATCAAGGAGTCTGGTGCCACCACTCTTACAACCTCATGGCGGACCCAGCCTTAGTTCCCCTAACCAGGGTTCCACCGGTAGAACTCAACGCATGGGGGTGTTTTATGAATCTTGCATTTGCAGAACCTCCCCAAGCAAGCAGATTCATTCCGTCTTTGGGTGAAAACAATAATAGTGCTTAAGAAAAAGCATGCATCGCTTTTCTGGAGGGAGGGAGGAAGTACAAGAGGGAAGGAGGGAAGTAAAGCCTGTAAATGCCTATGTGTAGATACTGCACAGAGGGGCTGTTGCAAGAGAGTGTGTGATTTGTCAGGGGCTGAGGAAGGGCCAAGGGGAGATTCTCACATTTTGCTCCATGTACTTAGGGGTTTGAATCTCTTACTGGGGGAACTAATAACGGCTTCCTTGTGTTATTTTTGAAAGGGGGTGGTGATAAGGGAGTGGACTTTAAACAGAAATGTCCAGGTTTAGAGGAGAAAATGGCAACTGGCCTATTTGTATGAAACATTATGAATGAACTGTGGTCATACAGAGAAGACGGGAAGGGAGACTTGGTATTTACACCCTTCTTCGAGTTCACGTTCCTTTGTCTCCTTTAAGAGAGTGTATCTCGCACAAAGATGTGTCTCATTCAGAAGAGAAACAGCTGGTTTCTGGAAATACGGTTCACGCTCCGATCATTCCCAAGAGACACAGAACGTCATCCAAGAAGGGCCTTCTCTGGTGGGAGAGCACATCTCCCGGGAACAAAAGGCCCACACAGAAGCCCCAGGCAGTGGGTGTTTTCCCGGAACCTTTGATTTAGAGAGGAGGACGATTACCCTGGGAGTGATTTTGTGTGTGTGTGTGTGTGTGTGTGTGTGTGTGCTTTATTAGAATGCCTGGATTCAGGGCCGCCGTGCCTGTGGGGTTAGATACCGACGATGCAGAAAGGCAGTACCTGGGTCCTGGCCCATGGGATCTTCCTCCTCTCCACAGTGTCTCTTGCCAGCCTCACTGTCTGGCTTTTCTACCACTCTGTATGGCCTCCGTGAGCTCCGTGCCAGTGTGTCTGGGTACATGTCTATCTGCGTCTACCCATGTTTGCTCCCCAGGGAGTTGGCAGGGATCTTCCCATACTCTCTCTGCACACCCTCTTGTACCCTGCCTTGAGTGTACATATGTTCTGCACACAACATACCATCAGAAAATACCAACTACCTGTCAGTCCCCTAATTCGTGCATGTGTGTGCACGTGTACACGTGCCTAGTGGCACCTGTGTCAGCTTTCATAAGGTAAGGCTGCAGTCACGAACATCTCCCACCCCCCAGCGGCTTACTCCAAAGACTCTTTATTTCTTGCCCTGTTCTGTGGTGGTTCCCAGCTGGCTGAGCTCTGCTCCATGGGTATCCTTCATTCTGGGACCCAGACTGAAAGGGTAACACCTGTCAGAGAAGCACAAAGGGAGAAGAGACACAGATCTGGCAGACCCAGGCCACAGCTCTTCAAACTTCCGTTCAGACTTGGCAGGTCTCATCTGCTTATGTTTCGTGGCCCGTCACACGGCCAAGCCCAACAGTGGGCAGAGATGGATGTCCCTCCTGTGGGAAGGCCCTGCCTGTCCTATGCAGGGACATCGGTAGGTCCCAGCCTCTTCCAGGGAGGGGTAGGCAAGCAGTGATGGAAGCAGCCTGCCTCTGCTATGTGGCCTCCTGGGCTAAGCGCCCTCTTCTTGTGGCCCGGGCGACCTTCCTGATCAGTCTTTGCCCTCACCCTGCCGTCTTCCACCGTGCCTCCATTGTCTTTTTCTGTTGTTCCTGTTGTTGGTCTAATTATAAAAATAACACACTCTCGTAATATATTTCAAACAAAGTGAAACTGACTCTTTGTCACCCCTGCTAAGAACCTTCCATCCAGAAGCAATCACTGTGACCCTTTAAGGTGCAGCCTTCCAAGAGCCCATGCTCCCAGAATCACATAAGGTGCACGTGTATATATGTAAGATTCTAGGGAAATGGAATCTTCCTAGATAGATGCATGCAGATACGTGCTATTTTGTGGCCACGTTTCGTGCTTAGCAGTGTGTCACCGATAATTTCCTGTGGGGCTGCTGTATTCATTGTGAGTGCGCGGGATTCCATGGACATGGGTGTCCCATGTTCACTGATTATTGCCCTACTCTGGGAGATTCAGTTTATTCTAGTTTTTTTTTCTACGACAACCGTGCTGTAAGGAATGCCCTATATGCACTTGTTTGGGTTGTTTTATAAGCTGGACTCCTAGGAGTGAATTGCTGGGTGAGTGTGTTTTACAGTTTGGTAGATGCTGCCATCCTGTTTCCCTGAAGGACTGTGCCAGAGCTTATGCCCTCCCCATGGTGGCTAGCAGGCCTGTTTCTATTCTACCCAGCCCACACATCTTTTTAAACTTTCATTTTGAAATGATTTTAGAATCACATAGAAGTTGTGAGTACATAGTACACCCATTGGTTGTACACATTCTGTACACAGAAAAGGGTATACTTGGTGTACCCTTCACCCAGCCTCCCCGAGAGATAGCTTCCTACCTAACCACAGGACAAAGATCAAAGCCAGGAGATTGCCTTTGGTACAGTAGTATTAAGTAAGCTCTATCTGGATTTTGCCAGATTTTACGTGCACTGTTTCTTTTTCTTTTGGTGAATAGTTCTATGATATTTTGTAATGTGTATAAATTTGGCACAAAGCTTTTAAACCTACCACATATTAGGTTTGAGTATAATAAATAAGCTTTTTTTTTGCCTCCTGGCAATTTATTTTTGTGGTCATTGGGTCCTTCAGAGCTATTGCACTTGTGGGAATGCTTGAATTTAGATCCAGTGCAAGGCAGCTGTTCATTTTTTCGGCATGAGGGACCAGATGCTAGGAATTCCCTTTTCCAAATTCCCCGTGAGCCCCCTCGGGATGGGGGCTCTTAACACCCAGGACAATCTCCTGCCCTCGGCAAACATCTGATTTCTGTCACTGATTAAAATGAAAACCCCAAGGTGAGCTTTCAGCTTGCAGCAAGATTGGTTGTTTACATCTGAAAACCTCTGATGTGTCTGCCATGAAAACTTTATGGGAAACTAATCACTGAGAAGTAAAACACACCATCTCTTTTCATTTAAAAAAGGAAGAAAATTAACGTGAGTGCCTGTGCTTCCTATGTATTTTTACTGAGTCCATTCCCTTAGAATCCAGCCATTATGAGCACGTTTGTTCTGGATGAAAGGCCCAGCATTAGACCGGAAATAGGATGTGTTAAAATCAATTTAGTGTCAACCACATCAAGCCTTTCTAAAATTGTAGGTTTTACAGAACTTTAACACATAGCTCACTTATTTGGTAGAATTTAACTGTGATTCATATCCCTCTGCAACAGGCAAAAAACCCAGAGAATCAGAGCAAATTGCAGGTGGACAGAGTTCTGAGCAAGGAAATGTGACTTTTGAAGCACTTCTGCTCTGTCGCCCCTGCCCCCCACCCACCAGACTGCAGTTCTGTACACCAGGAGAGAAATGAGAGTGTTTCAAGGCTGCTTAGATGACTTTCTTGCTGTTTGCATTCCGATGAGCCTTCCTGAGGGCTTGCATTTGAATGGAGTAAGGGTTAGTATAGACTTGAGACTTGTCAGGTGACAGACATTGCTGCTGGGCCCAGCCTATACCCAACTGTGGGATGAGGACCAAGCACTCTGTAAATGACCCCATTTTCTCTAGCCAAGAATCCATCGTGAAGATGGAGTGCAAGGCATTTTTGAGTTTCTTGGTATCTGCTGGCATCCGAGTGAAAAAAGGAGAGGATGAGACCCTCAGGGGTTCCCAATGAGACCCTCAGGGCGCAGCAGGGGTTGTTGCAAAGCTTGCTGGTTAGCTCCTGGCTCCCTCTCCCCCAGAGGCTCAGTTCCCACAGGTGGGCACCCTTTCTAAGGAAGGAACAACTTTCTGAGCCTCATGGAGAGCTGAGACCCTTGCTCTCAGGACGCAGTGGAATCTAGGGTCAAAGAATGACTGGAGAACACACCCAGTCTAACCCTTTCGTGGTGGCCACCTGTGACTTGCTGGCATCCCCTCGCTAAACCTCCGTGAGCTTCCCCGTGATGGAGCCAGCCAGGGATGAGGGTCATCAGCTCTCAGAGCTGGGGTTGAGTCGGGGGAAAGGCTGGGGCCACCACAGAAGGCTTTTGTTTCCCACCAAGGTCAACGTGGTACTTGGCTGGTACTGAAGCTAGAGCCATCCATAGCTTTCACCTGAACACTGTGTTAGCAAGAAGCTAGTTGCCCATGGTATCAGCTTTTTCATCTCTCATTTTCTGGGAGAAATGGGTTTCTGGTTCATCCTTTCCCATGCTGGTTATTAGGAAGGAGAGATGGAATGAGCATTGGAGGAAATGGGTTTCTTCATCGATACCCTGGAATAAACCAAACCAAACCACAGCGACAAGAATCCTTTACCCACTGACTTTCATTCACCTGCTAGAATGCAAATGCCACACGGGAAGAGGTTTTGGTCTGCTCTGTTCACTGCTGTACTACCAGAGCCTGGAGCAGGGCCTGGCCCAGGAGTTCTCACTAAATCGTTCTGAATGAAGGGGAGTGAGTTGCTCACTAAGCACATGCTGATGCCAAGCACTTGGAGACAGCCCTGCACCCTCCTTCACGGATTCTTGAGGAGAGGTAGACCAGCAAGAGGCTGTCACTGCAGGTGAGGCACAGGGCGGGTGCAGGTGCAGCAGGCCGCTTCTGGAGGCCAGGGGAGCATGCTTTGAGATTCCCAAAGGCTAAGAGCTTTAATGTGTTCTCTATTAGGAGCTTGTCGTTTCCAGGGGACTAGACGAAGAGAGGAATAATCCCATTGTGTGCATGCATGTGTACATGTGTGTGCATATGCGCATGTGTGCACGTGCACGTATGCATTTGTGTGTGTGTGTGTGTGTGTGTGTGTGTTTGCTCAGGTCACCCAGCAGTATGTGGAAAGCTGGAATGTGAACCCATGTCTCCTACCTTCAAATGCAGCACTTACATGCTGTTCAGTAGAAGAAACAGAAGAAGCTCTTTAGTAAAAGAAACCAAAGAAGCTGTTTAGTAGCAGAAGGGACAGAAGACCCTATTTTCAGGGAAGAGCCCTGAATACAGGGCGGGTGACCATAGGAAGCTGTCAGCTGCTGAGATTTGTGTACGGGGCTCTGTGAGGGGCAATGAAGATGGGTCAAGGCTCAGAGCTGGCCAGTTGTCTGAGGGTTAGGGCAAAGCCAATCACATCCATGCCCAAGAGTGGGAGATGCCTTCAATCCTCGGTCAGTGACACAGGTCTCCCGACCAGGCTGTGGGAGGGGTCGTCAGGCCCCCAAGGGTGCCAGGGGGCTCAGTGAGAGTCAGCAGTGCTATGGGCATCTCGCCACTAGCCCCTTTTGGCCACTCCCTGGCCATGGCTCAGGCTGCAGATGATGGCTGGGCGGTGCCTTGTCAAGAACTCAAGCAGAAGGAAATGACCATTGGTTCAAGGTCAGTTCATAGGGGGATTAGATTCTATTCCAAGACAATAATTGGAGAAACGGTATGGATTTAGTTCCAGTTCAAAGAGATGGGACAATTTTGGAGTGGATTTATTATTTTATTCTTTAGCATAGCCTGCAGTTGAACCAGATCATTGATTTTAATTCAGTTGGGTTTTCAGGTCAACAAATGAATGTAGTCATGAGACCCTCTGACCGTCTCGGCCAATGGCTGTCAAACACTGTGGGTTTGCAGAGGTGGGTCAGGGCCTGAGGGTATGGGCAGGTGGGTCTCTAACCCCCCACCCCATCCCATCCTCTGCTTCCTCCTGGGGGCTCCACTTTTGTGTGCTTTCTGCACCGAGTTTTCCATGTAAGATTTTGTCTGAAGGTGGTGCTGTGCTACTGAAACTCTCTTGAAACTTGCTGATGTGGGCACTGATCCCAAATGAGAAAAGTGAAGTTGTAAGTGGTTAAGTGACAGACATGGCTGTTTAGTGGCCGGCAGGGGTGCCAACTTGTCCCTGTTTACCCAGGGTTCTCCTGGTTTTAAAGTTGAAAGTCTTGAATCCTGGAAGCTCACTCCACCCTGGGGAAACCAGCACAGTTGGTTACCTTGGTGGCTATCTAATCTTAGACAACTTCCAGAAGGTTGCAGTGGCTGCCTGACCAGGCTCCCTCCTGCCATCCCTGCCTCCCTGCCCCGCCCCTCTATCATCCACATTGAGGGAAATCCAGTTTGGGGCCTGATCATGTCATTCCCCTGATGAAAGCCAGCCTGGCTTGGGAGACCCCACATGATCTGGTCCCAGCCCCTGCCCTGACTCTTCCCAGAAACAGTTCTTGTAAGAGCTTCCCTTACATTGAAACTCAAAAGTTCCCCTGGCTGTGTTCCCTTGGCTGTGTTTTTTCCCAAACTGTGCCCTCTGCTGGGTATATCCCTCTTCCAGGCTTCTGACTAAAGCTGGCTGTCCCCTCTGGTCCTCTGGGGAGCCCTCCCCACTGTCAGTCCTTACAGGGGGCTAATGGACTCCCCCTCCTCAGTGCTTCTGCTGTGTGTTCCTGTTGCGCTGCTAATTGCAAGTGGTATGTTCATGTCTGGCGTCCCTGGGAGGCTCCTGGAGTAAGCGGGAGCACACATTTGACAAACAATCATAAGGAACCCAAGCATCTGACTGCTGGTCCATGGGTCCTCCTGCCACCTCCTGGTCAGACTGTAAACCCCCTGGTGTCAAGGACAGTGACTCACAACCTAAGAGTCTCAAATGAGAAAGCAGCCTTCAGTGGTGGCCTGTCAGCCCTGGGTACCAGCCAATGAAGTAAATAGGATCTAAACAGATATGTCCCCGTATCTATCAGTGTCCCAGGAGCTCTTCGTTTAGCAAATGACAAGGAACTCAGGCCACCGAGTTCTGGGGCTCCAAAGAGAAAGCTGTAGCTCCCCCTGGTGGCTGCAGCAAGTCAGTGCGCTCAGCCAGCTCCTGGGGATGCGAAATGCATCACACCCTAGTGGGTTTCACTTCTGAGGGGTTTCTTTGGAGGACCTCAAGGAGAATTCCCAAGGGCAGCGATAATCCTGCAGGAAAAATTAAAACGTTGCAATGGAGAAGGGCCCAAGTAATTCTGCTATACATCTTTGAAGAGGGCAGAAAAATGATGTAGTGAGGGTTTGGAAATGACTGCAAATTTTTCTGGTGTGAAAAGACCTCAAACACCTGAAGATACACCCACTCTTGTCAAATCAGAAAGACCAGTTACCCTCAGCATGTGGCTGTCCTTGGATTGCTCCAGGACCCTGTTCTCCATCCAAGCAGAGAGAGGGGTTGGACAGAGGGGCTCAGGGCCTGGGAGGCACCCCAGGACTTAATTAATCTTAATTCTAAGATCCACCCGCCTTGGCCTCCCAAAGTGCTGGGATTACAGGACTGGGAGCTTTGCTCTCAAATCTCCACCCTGGGGTTCAGCTAGGATGCTGCAGTGGCCACAGCTGGGGGTTTCCCTTTTGGTGTTAAAGGCTTTTACTGTCTTAAATGAAACTTTTGGAGAAGGGGCAACTTTCTAACCTCATCAGCCCTGCACTGTGCTCCATGGTCTGAAGGAGTTTGCATTTTATTACAGTTTGAATGGGGGTGGGGAGGGAGGAGCAGGCCTGGGGCAGGGACAGCATGGGGTCCAGAGACCCAGAGAGCAAGACCCACAGGGCAGGAGAGGAAGACTGTGAAAAGGGAGAAGGGAGCTGCAAAGACACAGAGACCCACTGTCTCTACTTTCCTCTTGCCCGTGGGGTTTGTCACTGGTCTAAAGTTCATTTTTGGAGCCTTGGTTGGATTAGTGCTTCCCAAATTTTTTTTTTTTTTTTTTTTTTTTTTAGAATAAAGAAGAGGAAGAAAGAGAAAGAGAAAGAAGGAGAGAGGATGGGGGTATTGCTTTATTGCCCGAGCTAGAATGCAGTCTAAATATGGGTATGCCTATAATTGTCCTTAATAATGGAGACATGAAAGAAAATGAGGGAAGAGAATAGCAAACAAGGAGCCAACCAAGATTTCTTTTAAACTTCTAAGTTGATATGATGTGGTACTGATAAGAGTGTATATTTTCTATATTTAAAGTGCAGAGTTCTATAAATGTTAATTACATTTACTTGTTCCAGATCTGAGTTCAAGTCCTGAATATCATTGTTAATTTTCTGTCTCATTGATCTGTCTAATATTAATGTTGAAGTCTCCCACTATTATTATGTGGGAGTCTAAGTCTCTTTATAAGTCTTGTATGTCTGCGTATTCCTGTATTGGGTGCGTATATATTTAGGATCTTTAGCTCTTCTTGTTGTTGCATTGATCCTTTTATCATTATATGATGTCCTTCTTTGCTTCTTTTGATCTTTGTTGCTTAATTGTAACTTCTGCTTTTTATTTATATATTTTAGCTCTCTGTTTGGTTGGTAAATCTTTCTCCATCCCTTGTTTGGAGTCTTTGTGTATCCTCGAATGTGAGATGGATCTGGATGCAGCATACTGATGGGTTTTAGTTTTTTATTCAAATTGCCTGTCTTTGGATTGGGGGATTTAGTCAATTTAAATTTAGAATTAATAATAAGATATGTGAGTTTAATACTGCCATTAGCTGGCTATTTTGTCCATTAGTTGATGTAAATTCTCATTATATTGATGCTCTTTTTGATAATTTTTTTAGAAAGGCTGATACTGTTTGTTCCTTTCATATGTGTAGTGGTTCTTTCAGAAGCTCTTGTAAAGCAGGCCTGGTGGTGATGAAATCTCTGAGTGCTTGCTTATTCACAAAAAACTTTATTTTTCCTTCACATGTGAAGCTTAGTTTGGCTGGATGTGAAATTCTGGGTTGAAAGTTCTTTTCTTTAAGGATGTTGAATATTGGCCCCCACTCTCTTCTGGCTTGTAGGGTTTCTGCTGAGAGATCTGCTGTAAGTCTGATAGGCTTCCCTTTGTGGGTAACCTGACCTTTCTCTCTGGCTGCCCTTAGTATTTTCTCCTTCATTTCAACCCTGGTGAATCTGACGATTATGTGCCTTGGAGTTGCTCTTCTTGAGGAATATCTTTGTGGTGTTCTCTGTATTACCTGGAGTTGAATATTATCCTGCCTTACTAGGCTGGGAAAATTTTCCTGAATAATGTCCTGAAGCGTATTTTCCAACTTGGATTCATTCTCTTCGTCACATTCAGGTACACCTATCAAGCGTAGATTAGGTCTTTTCACATAGTCCCATATTTCTTGGAGACTTTGCTCGTTCCTTTGTATCCTTTTTTCTCTAATCTTGTCTTCTTGTTTTATTTCATTGAGTTGGTCTTGGACCTCTGATATCCTTTCTTCTGCTTGATCAATTCGACTGTTAAAACTTGTGCATACTTCACGAAGTTCTCCTATTGTGTTTTTCAGCTCCATCAATTCACTTATATTCCTCTCTAAATTGTGTATTCTTGTTAACATTTCGTCAAATCTTTTTTCAAAGTTCTTAGTTGCTTTAGATTGGGTTAAAACAAGTTCTTTTAATTCACAGAAGTTTCTCATTATCCACATTTTGAAGCCTGCTTCTGTAATTGGAACACACTCGTTCTCCATCAAGCCTTGTTCCGTTGCTGATAAGGAACTGTGATCCCCCGCTGCGGGAGAGGCGTTCTGATCTTGGGCATTCTCAGCCTTTTTTGGCCGTTTTCCTCCCTTCGTTGTAGATTTATCCATCTGTGGTCTTTGAATTCACCGTCTTTGTAATTAGGTTTCTGAGTGGACGTCCAACTTACTGATTCTCAGCGCCGAAATCTGAGCAACCCACTGCACCGACCAAATCAGCGGCGTTAAGATTAATGGTGCTTTTCCGACTCTGCACCAAGAACCGTCGCTCCAAGGCGCCGGCAAAACCGCCTCGCCGGTCACAAGAGTCGCGCTGGCGACCCGTGGGGCTCCTCCGCTGGGAATCTCCTGGTACGTGAGCAACAAGAATTCATGTGAAGGTGTGGCGTCCTCTCATTCTTTGCGCTTTCAGTGGGAGCTACAATCCCGAGCTGCTAGTGATCAGCCATCTTGGATCTCTCTCCGTGCTTCCCAAATTTTAATGATTCAACTATTATTATAACAGCTAACATGAACTGAGTTCTTGGTAAGTACCAGGGATTATTCATATGCTTTACAAGTAATATATTCATGAAGTATTCTTTTATATTGTGTATAATTTATTTAATTCCCATAACAATGCTATGAGACAGGAACTATTATTTCCATTTTGGAAATAAGAATTTATGTATGTAATAATTTATAAATAATATATAATTATTTAATATTTTGCTTTCAATTTCATCCTCATGAATTTTTATTTATTATTATTCTTATTTTATTTTTGAGGCAGAATCTTACTCTGTTGCCCAGGCTGGAGTGCAGTGGCACAGTCTCAGCTCATTGCAACCTCTGCCTCCCGGTTCAAGTGATTCTCCTGCCCCAGCCTCCTGAGTAGCTGAGATTACAAGCGTGTTCCACCATGCCCAGCTAATTTTTGTATTTTTTTTTAGTAGAGATGGGTTTCATTATGTTGGCCAGGCTGGTCTTGAACTCCTGGCTTCAAGTGATCCATCTGCCTTGGCATCCCAAAGTGCTGGGATTACAGGCACGAGCCACCATGCCCAGCCTCTTACTAAGTAATTTTAAAAGGAAACTTTACTACTATAAATGGAAAATGCACAACCTGTGAAATGTAGGAGAAAGTTATTTTTAAAAATCTAGTAAAATAAATATGTGCCCAAGTACCAATGAAAATCATCCTCTGTGCTACCAGAAGACAGCCAAGCATGTTTGGGGAAATATCGCCTTAGGAATGGAAGGGACCCCTTCTTGCAGGGTGAAAGAAGGACATTTTGCATTTGGGGGTATGAAGGTGAAATCGGCTCTGTGGAGACATACTTAGAGAATGTTTGGGTTTATTTTGCTTTTATTTATCCCCCTTCTCAGATGGATGCTTACCTCATTAATCTTCAGCCTTTCTCTTTTTATTTTTAAAATATATTCACAATTAAAGCTGTAAGTTTGTCTCTACAAGTTACATCTCATAAGTTTTGATGTAGAATACTTTGTTTTGATCAATTCTAAGTATTTTTAAAATTCTGATTTTGATTTCTTCTTTGACCAAAGGGTTATTTAAAAATGTGTTTCTTAATTCCAAATGTGAACTTAAAAGAACTGTTACCTTTTTTTTTTTTTTTGAGATGGAATCTTACTCTGTTGCCCAGGCTGGAGTGCAGTGGTGCAATCTTGGCTCACTGCAACCTCCACCTCCAGAGTTCAAACAATTCTCTTGCCTCAGCCTCCCAAGTTACTGGTATTACAGGCGTGTGCCACCGTGCCCAGCTAATTTTTGTATTTTTAGTAGAGATGGGGTTTCACCAGTTGGCCAGGCTGGTCTCGAACTTCTGACCTCAAGTCATCCACCCAACTTGGCCTCCCAAAGTGCTGGTGTTACAGGTGTGAATCACTGCGCCTGGCCAAAACTATTATCTTTTTACTGTTGAGTTCTGATTTATGAATTGTGATCAAAGAATGTGATCTGTATGTGTTCAGTCCTTTGAAGTTTGTTGGGAGTTGCTTCATAGTCCAGTATATAGTCATGTTTGTTAATATTCTGCTTGCGTGCCTTGTAGCCCCTTTCCCACTCTTACTTCCGCCTTTCTGTATCTTTAAGTTTTTGTTTGGATTCTTGTCAATAGCAAAAAGTTGGATTTAAAATAAATTCTATGTGATTTTCTTTTGCCAGGAGCACTTGGTTCCTTTATATTTATTGTAATTATTGCTATGTTAGGATTTTATGTGCCATTTCATTTTGTGCTTTCTGTTTTTCTTTTTCTCTCCTTTTCTTCTTATAGTTTGGACTTTTTCTCGTTTTATATTCCCCCCTCATAAGTTGGAAGTTATATATTCTGTTTCCATTATTTTAGTGGTTATCCTAGAAATTATGATATGAATTTCACACCTTGGCCTTCCTATCTCAGAACAATCTCATTTCATTCTCCCTCTCTGGATTTTCATGCCATTGTTGTGGTATCTTTTAACTCTGCTTTTTTTTTTTTTTTTCCCCCAGTGTGGATAGAGTCTTGCTTTGTCACCCAGGTTACAGTACAGTGGTGTGATCATGGCTCACTGCACCTTCCACCTTCCAGGTTCAAGCAATCCTCCCACCTCACCTTCCTGAATAGCTGGTACCAGAGGTACATGCCACCATACCTGGCTAATTCTTGTATCTTTTGTAGAGAGAGGGGTTTTGTCATGTTGCCTAGGCTAGTCCTAAACTCCTGGGCTCAAGAAATTCACCTGCCTCAGCCTCCCAACATGTTGGGATTACAGGTGTGAGCCACTGTGCCAAGCCTGTATTGTTTTTCTTTAACTCCGTAAGACATTATCATTGTTGTTTTATGCAGTCAGTGTTTATTTAAAATTAGTTTGTTTTATTCCTTTTGCATTTTAGATCTTTAAACTAGGATCCATCCTTTAGACTTTCCTTTATTGTAGTTTGCTGGTGGAAAATTCTCATAGTTTTTCTTGGTTTGAAAATGTCTGTATTTCACCTTGTTCATGAAATAAATTTGCACTGGGCATACAATTCTAGGTTGACAGTATTTTTACTCACAGCATATCAAATGAATCATTCATTCTTCTAGCTTCCATTCCTGCTGATAAAATGTCTTCAGCTATCAGTCTAACTTGCTCTGTTGAAGGTTATCTACATTTTCCTTCTGAGTGCATTTAAAATCTTCCCTTTGACTTTGTAGTCAGCAGTTTCACTATGATGCGTCAGGAATAGATTTTCTTTTTTTTTTTTGAAACTGGTTCTTTGTCACCCAGGCTGGAGTGCAGTGGCATGATCTTGGCTCACTGTAGCTTTGACTTCCTGGGCTCAAGCAATCCTCCCACCTCAGCTTCCTGCGTAGCTGGGATCACAGGTGCACACTACCATGCCTGGCTAATTTTTTTTATAGAGACGAGGTTTTGCAATGTTGCCCAGGCTGGTCTTGAACTCCTGAGCTCAAGTGATCTGCCTGCCTCAGCCTCCCAAAGTGCTGGGATTACAGGCATGTGCTAATGTGCTCAGATGATTTGTTTTTATTTTTTTCTCGCTTTGGATTTATTTTGTTTTTGAATCCAGGGGTTGATATCATTAGTTCTGGAAGATTCTCAACCTATATATCTTCTTATATTGCCTCTGCTTTATCTACTTTTATTTCTTTCTAGAGCCTCTCACTCATTACTCTTTGTCTCTTAACCTCCTTTCATATTTCCCAATTCTTGTTCCTTTATGGATAATTTCGTTTGTTTGTTTTTAAGACTGAATTCATTCTTGTCGCCTATGCTGGAGTGCAATGGAGTGATCGCAGCTCACTGCAACCTCCGCCTCCCGGGTTCAAGCAATTCTCCCTGCCTCAGCCTCCTGAGTAGCTGGGATTACAGGTACCCACCACCGCGCCAGGCTAACTTTTGTGTTTTTAGTAGAGATGGGGTCTCTCCATGTTGGCCAGGCTGGTCTCGAACTCCTGACCTCAGGTGATCCATCCGTCTCAGCCTCCCAAAGTGCTGGGATTGCAGGCATGAACCACTGTGCCTGGTCCCTTGATGGATAATTTATTCAGATCTGTCTTCCAGTGATTGATTCCCTTATCCTGGAGGTTTTAGCTTTAATTGTATTTTTCAGTTCTGGACATTCCATTTGCTTCTTTTTCAAATCTGTTTGACCTTTCTTTATAGTTTCTTGTCCCCTGTATGTATTTCTAAGAGTTCCTTTAGTAAACATAATTGACTTATAGTTTATGATTGTTAATTCCAGACAAAGAGGGACCAATCCCCAATTCCTTTTATCTGAAGTATCTTCAGCCCATGAAGAGGAGAAGGAACACAGGTCCCCATGTCATCTGCTTCCACACACCACCCCTAGAATGGTGTCATTTCCTAAGGCACAATTTCTGTCATCCAGCAAGTCCAAGGCGAGGCTGGGATTCTGGCTTCTTTGGCATCTTCCATACCCTAACCTACATCTCCACGATGAGGAGAAGGAAACATTGTTTCAATCCCAAATAGACCAGCTGAAAAAAGGAGGAAGGGGCCCCTGAAGGCTTTCTAGGTCCCTGGGAGCCTCTGAAAATATGGTAGTGGGCAGGAGCTTTAGAGAACAGCAGCTTTCAAGAATCCACATGATGGAAGAGGACACTGAATGGGAAAATGACTTTGCCATGCTGAACTGGGGCTGGGTTTGGGGTTGCCCCACTCACATGCTTAGGCAATCAATGTACATACATGTATGTGACTTCCCATGGATTAAAATCACGCATGTAAAGTTCACAAGCATGGTGTCCGAGACCTGAAAGTGTTCAAAAAGTATTTATGGCCATTCTTATTATTATATTATTGTTATTAATAACATTCTTATTACACTCCTAGGAAATTCTGATCTGTTGGGTTAACATTTCCAAGGTACCAAGTTGTGGATCTTTTCAAGAGAACAGAGATACCTGGGCAGGATGAATTGGCATCTTTTTGCCCAGCTAATCCATAGCTTGGAACTTTGCCTGGGACACAGTAGATGCTTGAGAACAGCTGAGGCAGGAGAGAAGCTTGTTTACTGAGACAGAAGATTTGCAGGCAGGGAAACCACATGCCCGTGGAAGAGGAGAGGTGAACTCGACGGTGCTGGCAGGGGCTGGAGGTGGGAGGTAGTGAATAGGAGATGCCAACCTTTTCTTAACAATTTTGTTGCATCTTGGGGAAAATGGGGGCTGAGGAGGGCCCTATGATGACAACTTGAATTGGGTAAAATTTAAGGATAAGGAATTACTAATTAGTAATAAGGTGGAATACTTAAGTATATGAAATGAATAATATGTAGCTAAAAAATAATGATATAGCATTAGGCATTTGAGACATGTGGACTCCAAGCAATTAACCTCTATTCTTCTTCTGAATTGCAGTTGCACTAATTGGCTCCTTTACTCTGACGGGGCGATATTAACCTTTCTGCTTTTCTCTAAAGGAGCCAGTGTGTTGGGTGGGTGTGCTGCTCTGGTTTAGAGAGAAGGTATTTTTTCCTGAATAATAACCTATTTGCAATTTTTCTCCCAAATGGTTGCATTAAAAAGATTCTGTCAGATTTTCCTGATAAAGCTTCATCTGTGGAAAAGATGCTTTAAACGCATCTGACCTCCTTCAGGAGCAGTTGGGAGTAATGGCGTATCTAGGCTCTTCAAGATTCAGACATCTGTGTGTTAATATCTTCTCCTTCATCCAAGCAGCATACATTTGTGGAGGGACGGCCTGCAAATGTCAGGCCTCTCCTGGGTGCTGGGGACACAGCACAAGCCAGACAGCCTCCAGCTCCCGCACAGCTTGTAACTCAGTGAGCGCAGAACATCAAAGGCAAATAAACATGTAGATTTAGGAAGCAATCCCAGGGCTATGAATAAAAAGATAATTGATGGGCCAGGCTTGGTGACTCATGCTTCTAATCCTGGCACATTGGGAAGCCAAGGTGGGGGGAATCACTTGAGGTCAGGAGTTCGAGACCAACCTGACCAACATGGTGAAACCCCATCTCTACTAAAAAATACAAAAGTTAGCTGGGTGTGGTGGTAGGCACCTGTAGTCCCAGTTATTTGGGAGGCTGAGGCACGAGAAACACTTGAACCCAGGAGGCAAAGGTTGCTGTGAGCCGAAATCACCCCACTGCTCTTCAGCCCGAGTGACAGAGTGAGACTCTGTCTCAATAAAGAATAAAAAAGGATAACTAGACAATGAGATGGGGCTGGGAAGGGAGAGTATTCTTTAAGGCAGGGTAGTCCAGAAGGCTTCTCTGAGGAGGACACATTTGAGCTGAGCTGTGAATGAAGCCAGGGAAAGAGGCTTGTGAGTAGAGGATCAGTATTCCAGGCAGAGGGAGCAACAGGTGCAAAGGCCCTGGGGCTGGATGTGCGGGGAGAGTCAGAAACAGCAAGCTGGCCAGTGTATGGCCTGAGTGGGCTGAGGGCAGGAAGAGGAGGGAAATGTGAGGTTAGAAGGGTTGTCAGGGGTCATACCATGCAGGGATTCCTGCGCCATGAGAGGACCTGGGATTTATTTCCAGTGTACAGCCAAGCTGCTGGTGGAGCGTGGGCAGGGTCTGGTGAAGACTCGCAGTGGCTGCTGTGGAGGGAATAGGCAGAGGCGAGTGAAGATGACTGTGGGTACGGAGGTGGAGCCATAAATGGAAGCAAGACATTCAGAGGGACGTCTGGGCATGCAGTGAACCTGACCCATAGTCTGGAGAGACCTTCCAGGGACACAAAGCATGGCCAGAAGTCATGCCCTCCTCACCTAGAAGCAGACATTAGGCCCTTCAAAAATGCAAATAGGCACCAAACAGTCACGTCAGTTTCACTCTACGAGGTGTTGATAGTCGGTATCATGGATGAGGCACCTTAGAAATGAACCCGTAATTCCATGCCTAGGAGTTTACCCAGAGGGAATCATCAGACACAGTGACTCAAATACAAGGTGGCTGCTGTAGCTTTGTTTCCCAGTAAAAAAAAAAAAAGTACAAGCAGCTTGAGTGTTCACCAGCAGGGGATTATTCAGCTAAGCCATGGTACATTCAGTCTTCAGAATTACACCATCAAGAGGATAATATTTTTTAAAAATCTTACAATACAAAGGGAGAAAAAGTAAAAGCTGAAATTTGTACGCATCCTTCACTTCCCAGTCTTATTTCCTAAGAGGGTTTCTGAAGTATCCTTCAAGAAACATTTTCTTCTCAGACACAGGCATGTATATATATATATATATATATATATATATATGTGTGTGTGTGTGTGTGTATATATATAATTTTTTTCTTTGTATATTTAAATACACATATAATAATATAATAGTATATGTATATAAATATATTTTTGTAAAGTAAAATAGGATACTCCTATACATATTATTTTGTAATGTAATTTTATTTTGTGATGTCATGTATCTTTGACATATAGCAACATCAGTGCATTAGATTAATAGCTGCAGAGTGGCCAGGTGCAGTGGCTCATGCCTGTTATCCGAGCACTTTGGGAGGCCCAGGCAGGTGGATCACCTGAGGTCAGGAGTCTGAGACTAGCCTGGCCAATATGGTGAAACCACGTCTCTATTAAAAATACACAAATTAGCAGGACATGGTTGCAGGTGTCTGTAGTCCCAGCTACTTGGAAGGCTGAGGCAGGAAGAACTGCTTGAACCCAGGAGATGGAGGTTGCAGTGAGCCGAGATCTTGCCACTGCACTCCAGCCTGGGCAACAGAGCAAGACTCTGTCTTAAAAAAAAAAAAATAGTTGCATAGAATTCCACCAGATGGATATATCAAAATGGACTCAGCAAGTTTGCTATTAATGGATAGTTTGCTATTTATATTAGTTTATCTGTGGGTATATTTTCACAGGTATAACTTTTTCAATTTAAAACATTAAAAATGCTGGTGCAGCACGTACTTCTTATGCAGCTATCCACAATATAGTATTGAGAGAAAAAAAATCAGGCTACAAAATTGTGTGTGTTGCACAGTCCCATTGCTATCCATTTGCATACATCTCTCTGTGTGTGTTGACAGAGTCTGGAGGGTCACTCACCAGAATGTTAGCAAGAGCCATAGATCACAGCCTGATGACTGTAGGTGTTTCCTTTTCTTCGTGCTTTTCATTATTCTGTTTTTAGAATGAGAATAATTTTGCAAGGGGAGAAACAGGTATTATATTTTGGGAGAAGGGTTAGTTGTGAACCAGTCTGTGAATTATATTTAAAATATGAATTTTGCGTTTATATCCGTGCTTTCCTTAACTGGATACTTGTTTTCGCTTCAAAATTAAATGGTAGTCTGGTTATCCTATTTTATTCTCTTTTTTCCTCCAGTTTGGAACACAGAAGTGTGGGCTCGGCTGTGGACCTGGGCGCAGTTCACCACTCGCACCACCAGAGGGCGGTGTTTGGCGGACGTTGCGCGCGCGGCCGCCTCCCGCGTCTCGCGCGGGTCTAGAATTTTGCAGAACGTGCTTTGCTGGGCTGGGCCAGAGCAGCGGCAGGGTGCAGTGCGTGTTGGCTTCCAGTTGGTGCTGTGACACAGATATTTTTGCTTCCTATGCTTTCGATGTGCATCTGAATTTAACGGCGTTGCGTGGGGGTGGCACAGGGAGGGATTGGCTTGCAGACCCTTCCGCCATCCCCTCTTGGAAAGCCCTTCCACCCCCGACCCTCAGTGTCCCTAACCTCCACCGTAGACCAAGCGGACTCCTGCCTTCAGGGTCCGACCTGATTCCAGGGTATTTCGCCTTCCACCCCCAACGCAGGAGCCAGTTTGGAGGCCTCATCTGCACCCCTCCATTTCTCAGTCCCTGTGCCAAGCGGCGGCCTGGCTGGCGATACTTTTCACCTTCTGATTTTTTTTTTTTTTTTTTTGAAAAAGCAATGCATATGAATAGTAACAAGTCAAACAACGCGAAAAGGAAAAGCAAGTGAACACGAATCTCCCCGCCTCCCACCCTAGCCCCGCTTCCTCCCCAAAGGCCATAATTGTTAAGAAGTTTTAGAAAAGTGTATCTTTCCAGAGATTCTAGATGCATATAAAAATACAGACACCTGTACGTTCAAAACCACACCGTCCACTCAGTTTCTCATTTTCATTTAGCAATGCTGTTGAAAGCCTCCCACATCACTTCACAGAAAGCGCCTGTGGGATTTTGCTGGCTGGAGAGTAGTCTAGTGTGCGGATGTGACGTGCCTGATGTGACGTTTGGGCACTTTCCAATTTTGTGCTTGTTAGAAGCAGTGGGCAGAGTATCCTCTATACACAGCTTTAAGCACCAATGCAAGAGCTGCTATTGACGAAATTCTTAGAAGTGGAATTGGTAGTTAGAGGGCAGAGGTGCTCCTGGCTTTAATATTTCCAGATTGCTCTACAAAGGACTTTTAAACCAGGCCGTAATCCCACCCAGAATGCATGAGATCCTATGGAAGATTTTGCCCTTGGCCAATCTGACAGGTCTCTGTTTCTCAATCTTGACCACAGACAGAATGATCTGGGGAGCTTTCTAAACATGCCAACAAGACAGTATCCCAGACCAATTAAAGCAGAATCTGACCATGTGCGTGTGTGTGTGTGTGTGTGTGTGTGTGTGTGTGTGTGTGTCTTGGTGGTGATTGGGCATTAGCAGTTAAAACATTTCCCCAGGAGCCTGGGTGCAGTGGCTTATTCCTGTAATTCTAGCACTATGAGAGGCTGAGGCAGGTGGATCACCTGAGATCAAGAGTTCCAGAACTGTCTGGCCAACATGGCGAAACCTTGTCTCTACTAAAAATACAAAAATTAGCTGGGCATGGTAGTGGGCACCTGTGATCCCAGGTACTTAGGAGGCTGAGGCACGAGAATTGCTTGAACCCAGGAGGCAGAGATTGCAGTGAGCTGAGATTGAGCCACTGCATTCCAGCCTGGGTGACAGAGCCAGACTCCATCCCCTCAAAAAAAAAAAAAAAAAAAAAAAGCCCTAGGAGATTCTAAGGGGCAGCTACAGATGAATGCCACTGAGACAGATGAAAAATATCTCATGGATTTAAATGTACATTTCTTGAATTATAAATGAGAATGAACATCTTTCTGTGTGAGCAGTGCTTTAGACCAGGCGTCCCCAAACTATGGCCCGCGGGCCGCATGCGGCCCCCTGAGGCCATTTATCTGGCCCCCTGCCGCACTTCAGGAAGGGGCATCTCTTTCATTGGTGGTCAGTGAGAGAAGCACAGTATGTGGCGGCCCTCCAACGGTCTGAGGGACAGTGGACTGGCCCCCTGTGTAAAAAGTTCGGGGACGCCTGCTCTAGACACTTCTTAGATCCTGGATTCCTTTGAGATTCTGACAAAAGCACTAGATCGTTGTTTTTTCACAAAAATGTGCACGCATGCACCTGTGCCTCCGTCTGAGGGGCCACAGGCGCTGCAGCTGCTTTCTAGACCTTTCTGGAGTCCTGAGCCCAGGCTGAGGGCAAGGCAGGGTTGTTCTGCCCAGCCTTTCCCCTACCCGTCCTGCTGAGATCTGCTGAGAGTCTCTTTTGCGGAACCCCTCCATCTCCTGCAGAATCACCCAAGAGGCTCCATGTAGGGCTTCTCTGGCACTAACCTCGCAGGTGAACCTCATGAAGCTACAGAGATTCCCAGTGCACCAGTGGGTGTTAGATCAGCAAAGGCGTTATGTGAGATCAGCAAATGTGCAGGGGTTGGGATGTCTCCCAGGGCCACAAAGAGCTGTAGGCAGGGGAGGATGTTAGACCACTCAGGCAGGGTCTGAGCAGGCCATGGGGTGGGCCTGCAGCCTGAGGTGAGGGGATGGGGAGAAACAGGCAGATTCTTGGGGTATTAGGGGAGTGGGGCAGGAGGGCCCAGTGGAGAAGGGCAGGATCAAGTGGGTGCCTGGCTTCTGGCTGGGGGAACCCGTCGATGGTTAAGACCATTCCCTGGGAGGGAGGGGGTGACAGCAGATAGCCATGCTCAGAGGGCAGGAGGATATTTGGGGTTTTGTGTGTGTGTGTGTCTGTCAAGAGGAAGAGGGAGAGGGATCATGCAGAGCAGGGTGCGGTAAGCAGCAGAACCCGAGTGTGCGATCCCCCAGGGCTGGGGAGTGAGCACCTGCCAACACCTGCATTGAGGTGGAGGCTGAGAGGGAGAACCAGGGAGGCAGGCGGGGGTCTGGGTAGGGGAGAGCAGTCCCGGGGAGGGGGTCAGGCAGGACCACTCCTGTCACTGATGCCCTGATGCAACACTCTGCCGGCGGCCGGGACTGCCCCAGCTCCCACATCTTGATCCCTGTCCCTGTGCTGCTGTGTCCACTGGCAGGCCTGGGTTGGGGCCATTCCTCTTTCCTCCCACAGCAGCACTAGGCTGTGGTGGCCGGAGGGTTCCTGAACAAGACATCAGTCCCTGCCTGTCTTCCAGAATTCACACTCCTCCTCCCCGATCCGTGAGGCTCTGGACCTTTGAATCACGGCGGGGATGGGTGGGACAGAGGAAAGGAATCTGAGAGTGGACGTGCAGGGGTCAAGCCCCAAAGCCATCTAGAGCAGGGCATGATAGGGGTTTCCAGGACACCCCTCGAAAAGGCCAGGAAATGTCTCCTCTCAAATCCAGGCTCCAGAGCCCCCTGTTGGTCCTCAACTTGTTATTAGGGCCTGGGGTGCTTCATGATGCCAATAAAAGGAACACAGCAGGGCCTCTCTGGCTTCTCCTGTTGGCCCCTGCCTGGGAGCGGCTTCTTCCCTATCTGCTGCTGTAGACAGATGCCCTCAGCATCTTTAGCCCAGACTGATAGCTCCGAGGTTAGCGTTACAGGCCCAGTTCCCCGCAGAGAGACTCTGTCTATGTTGGTTTCTATCTATCCTGTCTAATCCAAAGATCCCGGGGAAGGGATTCATTGGCCCAGCTCAGCCAGGGACTCATTCCTCAGTCAACAGCTGGGACTGGAAGCGCAAGTCCCTAACAAGGGCAACGTGTGGAGGGAACGGGAAGGAACAACTCTTGCTAAGGGGCCACTAGGCAGATGACTTAATGAATGTCAACTGCAAGCCAATCTTAAAGTCATTCACTCATTCATTCACTCACTCATTTACTCATTCATTCATTCACTCAACAAAACTTTATCGAGCACCTACAGAGTCCAGGCACTACTCTTAGGTGCTGGACTTACTGAAATAAACAGGACAGATGAGCTTCTTGCTGTAGTGGAGCTTACACACTAGTAGGAAGAGAAACCAATAAACAAGAAAGTGGTCAGGATGTGAGAAATGCGCTGCAGAGCAGGAAAATCAGGCAGTGGGCTTTGGAAAGTGCTCAGAGACCCTACACTGCCGCTTGGAAGACAGGGGGCCACCTAGGTCAAGAGGGGCCTGCCTTGGAGAGACACGCATCACCTCAGCCACTGCCCATCGGCCAGAGCAAGTCATGTGGCCCCAACCTAGCCACAAGGGAAGCTCAGAAATGTGACTTTTGTGTGTCCAGGAAGAGGAAATGGGATTGGCAAGCACATGGCCAGTCATGGCTGTCCCGCTCAGCCATCGGGTTCCCTAAGAGGTCAGTACTGCAACCAGGTACTGATGTGTCCTTCCAGTGAGATCTTTCAGATACATAAGAAAAAAATAGATGTAATTATGTAATTTTAAAAACCATAAATGGGCCGGGCATGGTGGCTCACGCCTGTAATCCTAGCACTTTAGGAGGCTGAGGTGGGCAGATTGCCTGAGGTCAGGAGTTCAAGACCAGACTGGCCAACATGGTGAGATCCTGTCTCTACTAAAAATACGAAAAATTAGCTGGGGGTGGTGGCACATGCCTGTAATCCCAGCTACTTGGGAGGCTAAGGCAGGAGAATCACTTGAACCCAGGAGGCGGAGGTTGCAGTGAACTGTGATCGTGCCACTGCACTCCAGCTTGGGCAACAGAGTGAGACTCTGTCTCAAAAAATAACCCTAATTGGTGGTATACTAGCACACCATTCTGTTCCTTGCTTTTTCTTCCTGCCACTTGAGACTATATTACAGACACCATTGGAGGATTTGGATCTGTGAAATAATGTGCTCCAATTTATGTTTTACAAAGCTCACCCTGACTAGCAGGTGAGAGTAGACTGGGGTGGGGACACAGGGTCAGGGGACCGCTGCAGCTGCCATAGTTGATGACTGTGGTCCTTGTCCATGTGCAGCCTGTGCTCCTGCCAAGTGCACCCACACACTCATTCACTCAGTGTTTGACAGTCAATCGTGGGCAGACCCGGGGTCACATGCTGGGCCACATGAGTCAGACTCTGTCCCTCTTCCCACTCACTATGCCTCGAGCCATACTGCCAAACACTTTGCCAGGGTGCAGGCCACCTTCTGCCATCCAGGCTCCTCTGCCGCTGACTCCTCCAAATTCTTCCAGACAGGTCTCTAGTGTCACCTCCTCATCAAAGCCTCTCCTGATCCCCACAGCACCACATCAGTGGTGTGGAGAGAGGGACCTGGACTGGAGGTGTCTCAGCCCCAGCCCTTCCCAGAGGCACTTTGTTGAGAAACAGCTTAGTCTTTCTGAGCCCCAGTTTGCTCATCTGTGCACTAGATATGATTGGTATCTGTTTCACACATTGCTTGTGTGGATTACGTCGGAGACGCTGTGGAGATACCTGGCATCTGACTGGCAGGAGACATTTGTCATTTCCCTTCACTTGCCTTGGGGCTTCATCATGTTCTCTGCCTCTCTGGGGTTACTTCTGAGGCTTCCAGTGCCCTCCGTGAGGGTGACCCTGTGTCCTGGACTTGGTGTGTTGCCAGGCACCATGCCTGGGAGTCAGACTCAGTGTCTACTCAGTGATCCTGTTGAATCTGAGAGTCCACCACTCAGCTTAAGAGGTAGAGCATTATTGATACCCGTGAATCTACCTGCATAAGCCTTGGTGATCCCGTCCCTTCCCCCACCAGGTGGCCCCCACCCTGAATAGCATCTTATTTAGTCCCTTGTTTTTAAAAAGTAGTTGACAGCATGTGTCTTGACAGCATGAGTCTTACCTGAATAGTCTGTTTAGTTTTGCTTGTTTTTGTTTTTGAGATGGAGTCTCACCCTATCGCCAGGCTGGAGTGCAGTGGCACTATCTCGGCTCACTCACTGCAACCTCTGCCTCCCAGGTTCAAGCGATTCCCCTGATGCAGCCTCCCGAGTAGCTGGGACAATAGGCACTGCCACCACGCCCGGCTAACTTTTTGTGTTTTAGTAAGACGGGGTTTCACCATGCTGGCCAGGATGGTCTTGATCTCCTGACCTCATGATCTGCTTGCGTTAGCCTCCCGAAGTGCTGGGATGACAGGTGGAGCCACTGTGCTGCCCCAGTTTTGCTTGGTTTTTATGACAATAGTGTCACACAGGAGGCATTCTTTTGTGACTTGTTTTTTCTTTTGCTCTACATGACAGTCCTAAGTGTCATCCTTGTTGCTGGGCGTTCCTGTAGTTCATTCCTTTGCAATACTAGGTGATCTTCCACCCAATGACTATGCCACAATGTATTTATCCATTTTTCAGTCAAAGGACACTTCCCTTCCCAGATTTTGGCTGTTATGAAAAGCGCTGCCGTCAGCTTTCTCATGTAGGCAGCCTTGGGGACGGGCAGTAGGCTATGCTAGTGGGGTTGCTGTGTCTAAGCTCATGTATCTTCAGCTTTTCAGAGATTGCCAAATTTCCAAAATGGTCGAATCAGTTATCCTCTTACTAGCTTTGTGCAGAGATTCCCAGTGCTCACCCACTTCTTCACCGACCTTTAGGATAGTCACATTTCTGAATTTTGCCCATCTAGGGAGCACAAAATTACATCTTCTTATAGCCTCACTTTGCATTTTCTTGGTCACAGCTGAGGTTGAGCATCTCTGCAGATGTCTCTTTGCCTTTCCTGTGGGCCTTTTCTGTGAAGTGCCTGGCCATTGTTTCTTTCTTATTTTTTAATTGGGTTGTGTTTTGAGATTGATTTGTAGGTGTTTTTATGCATCCTGGATACTCACCCTTTGTCACTTACAGGTGTAAAGAATATTATCCCCCAGTTTGAGACTTCCTTTTTGCTGTCTTTTGATGAGTGTTATGATCTTAGTTTTAACCTGGCAGAATGATTGAGTCTTCTCTTTTATGGTTTACATGTTTGGAGACTTGTTTTTAAGAAATGCTTTGTTTATTGAGTCAGACTGAATAACTGGACCCAAGGACCCCTGAGCAGTTGCAGTGCAGGTGGCTAAGGATGCCCCCCACCCCACCCCAGAAAAGGCAGAGTCCACAGCAGACCCCCAGGTGCTCAGTGTGGCTGTCAGCTGGAAGATTGATTAAAAACTGGAGTGAGGTGAGAGAAGGAAGGAGAGAGGCTGAGTGCTTTGAATTTGATCCTTTTAGCGATAATTAAGCAATCACCACACCACAGATGGGCAGAGGAAAAGGCTTCCTGAGAAACCAACACAGACTGTGGCAGAGGCTGCCCTTGGCCTCACTTTGGACACAGGGCTTCGGGGCTCCTGTGCCCCTCCCCTCTCCTCCCCTTCAGTTTTTATTCAGACATTTCATTGAGACAAGTGCTTCCCCCAGGGGTAAACTAGAGAACCAGAGGACCATCTGAGCATGTGCAGGGCAAAATCACTGAGGCCTGACCAAGCAGCATTAATCATCATCATCATGATTGGCACTGATTGGGCAGTAGAGTGAATCCAGAGGATTTCTTTTTTTTTTTTTCATTTTTCTTTTAAGAGGCAGGGTCTCACTCTTTTGCCCAGGCTGCAGTGCATGGCTCACTGCAGTCTCGGCCTCCTGGGCTCAAGAGATCCTCTTGCCTCAGCCTTCCAAATAGCTGGGACTACAGGTGTGTGCCACCATGCCAGGCTAATTTTTAAAAGTTTCTTTTTTGTAGAGACGGGGATCTTACTACGTAACACTTGGACTCAAAACCGATGTCAAGGCAACATAAAAGTTTAGAACTCCTGGCCTCAAGTGACCCTCTTGCCTCTGCCTCCCAAAGCACTGAGATTACAGGCATGAATCACCACACCCAGCCAGGCTGGGGCTAGGAGTGAAAGGGTCAGTGAATTTGAATATGAAAAAGTTGATGTCCTGCTTTTCATTACTCTCTGGCTGAAATTTAGCATTACCTTCAATTATAAATGTAGAGAACAAACCCAACAGTGTTAGCAATGCCTGTGACTTGTCACCCATAGAAATCACAGTTTTGCATCCTTGTTATTTAATGTTTTAATGAAGTAGCAGGCATCACAGTTTTTAAAAGCATTTGATCATTGTATTAACACAAGTTCCTTGGTAATTCTACGTGGTTTATTTTATGCATTTAAAAACATTATTTTCCATCTGGGGCAATGTAGAGAGACACAGTGTGTACCCTCTCCCCCCCACAAAAAAAAAATCTAAAAGGTAGCCGGGTGTGGTGATGTGTACCTATGCTCCCAGCTACTCAGGAGGTTGAGGTGGGAGGATCACTTGAGCCTGGGAGGTGGAGCTTGCAGTGAGTGGTGATTGCACCTCTGCACTCCAGCCTGGGTGACAGAGAGAGACCTTGTCTCAAAATAATAATAATAATATAATCAAATAAAAATAAATAAAACTATTACTCTGAGGAGGGCTCTATAGATTTCTTCAGGTGACTGAAGAGTCCATGAAACAGGGAAGGTTGAGAACTGGACTCAAGGGGGAGCCCTTTTCCCACAGGGAAGCCACACTAACTCTTGAGCTCTTAGACTAGCTCCGGGTAGGGTGGAGGACTGAGGAGCTTGTCTGGAACAGTGCCCTGCAGCTATGCAGTGACTGCTGCTCCTTGTTGCCGTGCCGGCAGTCCCTGTGGATGAACGGGATCTCTGCCCTTCGGGTGAGAAGGACACAGTGCCCAAACAGCTTGCTCTGGCAAAATTAATGGTCTCTGACTCGTGGCTGGCCTGGGTGCCTGCCTCCTCTCAGTAGGTCTAAGCTCCTTGAGGGTAAGCCAGCCCTTGGCCGTGTTCTGGGAAAAGGGTGGCTGCAGTTCCCTAGTGAATGGTGTGTGGGTCCACGTGGAGGCGGTGGGCGGGGGTTGAGCACCCTCAGCCTCCAAGCCCTTGGGAATCCTGCCCGCCCATCCCGCTAGCTCCTGTTTAATGCAGCCGACCTGATTTCCATTCACACTGGGCTTACTGCCATTCCCCAACACGCCCTGCGTTATGCAGTTTCTGGAACTTCCTTCACCTTTCCGACATGCCTGGATGTCAATCAGGACAGACAAAGCAAATCTTGGGAACAAATGAGCCCCAGATTCCATCTTGGGCTAGCAGTGACACTGTTCCGGGTTGTCTTTGTTTGGGCCCTGGGGCTGACAGAGCAGCCTCTACCTGCAACCTTCCTTGTCTCCTGGCAAAGGGACAGAATATGGTGACCAGGCAGAGTGTCACTGCCCTCATGTCTCATCAGGCGGAGTCACGGGGCCACACCCAAGTCCAGCAGCGCAGGGATGTGGTTCTCTCTGAGGGAGGGACCACAGCCCTGAGGCGCCCCACTCTCCCCTCCCCGTCCCTGTCAGGGCGGTTCTGTCCCCATTCAAGATTCATCCAGGCCCCGCCTGGCCCTGGTCTCCTCAGTGGGCACGTGTCTCCCTTCCCAAAACTCTTGTGTTTGGGGTGGGCACCTGGATCTGCTTTGATCTAGCTTGTGCTGGACCCTCCATGTTGGCAAATGGCTCATTACACCCACACCTCCCAGCCGGCGTTCAGCCGTGATGTGTTGCTTGTGATGTTGCGAAGGGAGGTAACCACTGATGAAGGCCCTAGAGGGCTTGGAAACCACATGCTTTGAGAGATGGTGCTTGGCTTGATAATTGAAGAAGGCTGTTGTGTCGCCTAACTTGAAAGGAGCTAACTGACCTATATCAGGCATCAGGATTAAAGACCCAAGGGCAGACAGACCCTTCCACTCTGCACGGACTTCTTTCTGTTTCTTTTCTTTGTGTTGTTTGTTTGTTTGTTTGAGACAGGGGTGCTCTGTCTGCCAGGCTGGAGTGCAGTGGTGTAGTCGCAGCTCACTGCAGCCTCAACCTCCTGGGCTCAAGCGACCCTCCTGCCTCAGCCCTCTGAGTCGCTGGGACCACAGGTACATGCCACTATGCCCAGCTAATTTATTTTATTTTTGGTAACGGGTCCCATCATACCGGCCAAGCTGGTCTCACCGTGTTGCCCACCACACTGTTCTCAAACTTTTGGGCTCAAGTGATCCTCTTGTCTTGGCCTCCCAAAGTGCTGGGATTACAGGCAGGAGCCTCCGTGCCCGGCCTGGACTTTCTGATGAAGCCAGGTTGAGCTGTGGGAATGACGGGGGATGTGCTGACGGGAATAACCACACAACGCTTCACTCAAAGCGCAGCTTCTTTTGAGCTGCTTTCCTAAGGACACGGAGCTTGCTTTGACGAACTGCTTCCTTCTCTGAACCTTCTGTGCAAAGTTGGCTGTGAGAGCGCCACCTCGAGGTTGCGGTGGGAGTAAGTGAGCAGTCACCCTTTGGTGAATTAACTGCATTGGGCAAAATAAAATGCATTCAAGAGGGAAAAAACCTACTAGCAATCAGCAAATAAAACGTGCATATTTAAATAAGATATTTTTTGGAAATGTCAAGTAACCGTCTTGGGGCTAGTATCAGGGCACACACCTCCCCTTTCCCAAGCTGCTGTGGCCCACCAAGGCTCCCCCAGCGAGGTGCAGCTCCTGAGAATCAGTTGTTAAATTTACAGGGATTTTGTGGGCCAGGTGTTAAACGCAGCCATTATTAAGAGTTAAATAATAGGCTGGGTACGGTGGCTTGTGCCTGTAATCCTAGGACTTTGGGAGATTGAGGCGGCAATCACCAGGTCAGGAGTTCAAGACCAGCCCGGCCAACATGGTGAAACGTCATCTCTACTAAAAATACTAAAATTAGCTGTGTGTGGTGGTGTATGCCTGTAATTCCAGCTACTTGGGAGACTGAGGCAGGAGTATCACTTAAACCTGGAGGCAGAGATTGCAGTGAGCTGACATTGTGCCACTGCACTCCATGTACTCCAGCCTGGGTGACAGAGTGAGACTCTGTCTCAAAAAAACAAAACCAAACAAAAGATAAAAACCAAAAAACCTCAGCATTTTCTAATTACTTTTGTGCATCTGACCTGACTATTGTCTATGGACTTGAGTTTGTTTGTGTCTGTTGCAGCTCTGTCGTGAAAATGTTGTAGTGGGATGCATCTCTTCCTAACTCCGTATTTGGTGACATCATGTGGGTAGCTGAAAATTAGCCATGGTGGGAATACGTACACTTCGGAAATCCGCCCATGTCCCTGTCTGGTCTGGGCACGAGGAGGCCTGAGTGGCAGGCTCCTGGGAACTGGGTGTCAGGGTGGAGGCACCTGGTAGGGCAGGAAGGAGGGAGAAGAGGCCGGTGGCAGCTGCTCTGTGGCTCCGTCCACTCCTAATGTTTGAAAACTGCAGAATTCACAAAGAAACAGACAGCAATAATTATCCTGAAAGATACTGTTTTCAGTGATTTCTTTTATTGTTTGGATTATTTTGGCTTGATAATTTAGATTATTTTGGCTTGATAATTAGGTCTTAGTTATACTTAGATTGTGAATCAGCCAACTGAAAATCCTTTTTGAATATTTTAATATCCTAAAAAGACATGGTTGCTCTATATATGAAATGAAAAAATGGATATGGTAGCATTTTATAGTACTAATTTTGCTTTAAAATGCTGTATATATATACCAAAATGCTGTATATATATACCAATAATATTTGGCTGCTTGTCAGTGTGGCAGGCCTTGCCCGAGCTGTCCTTGGAAAGTTCCCAAGAGGGCATAGATGGGAGACTGCAGTGCAGCCTCAGATGTGGGGGGAACCCCCAGTGCCACGGCAAGAATTTTAATACCTGGGTGGTGACGAGGCAGGGGAGAAAATGGGTGCATCCCCAGCTCTGCACCCTCCAGCCTGGCTGGCGTCTCTCACCACCCATGTCAGAGAACAACTCAGCGGGCTACACGGGAGCCACAGTCCATCAGGGGCTTTCTTACTTCCTGCGTCCCCTGTGCATTGCTTCCTTGATGCTTCTGGAGGAAATCAAATTAAAAGCAAACTTGAACCAAGTCCAGGTTGTCGATGTCTCCCCTTGTTGAACCCAGTCCAGTTTCCTGGTACAGATACTAGGCATCTTACATGACGCCTTATGCCTCTGAATCATACTTACATCACATCTTAAAGATATCTATCTAAAATACATTCCAAAATAGTGTTTATGATTCTAATTAAGTAAGATTATATTAAGTCCCTACTGTACCAGTTTTTAGAGTTTTAAGCTGCATGTAGAGTTAACAGTTAAAAAAACTCATGTATTTTTAATTGCTCTTGCATTTTGATGCTCTGTGGTCTCCATTGATTCAATGGCTTGAGTACGTCAGGAAAGTGGCAGGCTTCTGCTGCACTAATAAATTCGTTTCTCACTTTAACATTCAAATTAGCCTTTCCATTTTGTTTTGTCTTCTAGACAAAACAATAGTCTCAAAAGCCAGGTTTTGTTAAGAAAAAAAAAAAAAAAGTTTTTCCGAATTCCAAAGCTTCCTTCTAAATACAAGAAATCAGTCCTGGTTGATTTTGAGCATAGAGTTTTACCGTAAGCCATAAATAGAAAGAATTCTGGATATAATGGAAGTGAGGTTTCTGGGAGACAGGAAGGTGGAGGAGAAAGCACTCTGCTTTGCCTGGGAGAGGTTTGGGGGTGATGAGCTCAGTGGGAGGAAGTGGCCAAGAGCCGGGGTCAGCTTTGAGCGAAATCCCGAGGCAGAGGGAGGTGTCCAGGTGGACAGGCCTGAGATGCTCCCTGTTATCCATCCACCCATGATACCTGCCTGTGTCCCACAGGCGTCCCAGGGGTGGGCCACAGAGGTGCTGAGGCAGGGAGGGGGTGAGGTGGTCACCCGAAACAGGGACCTGGGTACCAGGAGCAGTGGCACTTGTCTTGGGTACTGGGGGACCCCCAAAAGCCTATGGGGCAGTCAGCTCAGTGGACAGAGACCAAAGGGATGGGTCACTTCACTGAAGGCCAGCGGGGACAGAGGATGGCAGGTAGACTCAAAGCCCCTTACCCACCACCACCCTTAGGCCACATTAGCTTCTTTTATGGCACTCAGCTGCTCCCAGTCCAGTCTCTGCTGGACTCACATAAGAGAGTCGATGACAGGCTGGGACCACAGTAGAAGGCACAGCCCCACAGTTGCAGGAGCCCCTACAAGATGCCAGGGACAGAGAGGTCATGGGGGCTGCAGGGTTAGGCCGGGCCACTGTCTCAGGGAGGAGTTGGGGAAGGGCTTGTAACCCCTCTATTACTTGTGTGCCCTGAGGTCCCCAAATCCTCTGACCCCCTGGCCTCAGGCTTTCCTTTAACAAGCAAATGAAATGGCCCCAGAACTTTCCCAGCATCTGAGCACTGAGGGAAGTCTCAGGGCTCACCCAGGACTCCTATGGGGAGAGAAGGGAGGTCCTTCTTCTATCCCCTCTCAGTGGGTGCCCTGAAAGTCAGTATCACAAGCCTGTCAGTGGGAACAGATAGAATTGGGCAGGAAACAACTTCAGGGTCAATGTTAGATTTCCTGTTTCTAGAAAATACATTGGCCATTTCCAGCTACAGAGATTTGCTTTCCAGGCTGCCCACTGGCTGGCCCCCACCATCCCCAGGGCTCTCTAGAAAAGACAGTGTGGGGTGACTGAGAGAACTGGCTTTGGAGCCAGACGGGCAGGAGTTCAAATCCCAGGCTCCCATTCTTGCTGGCTGTGTGGTCCCTGTGTGACCCCAGGATCTTTCCTTCCTGAGCCTCAATTCATCCATCTGTCAAATGGGAGTGCTGAGCCCCATCCACAGGTCTGTGAGTCATGGGGATAACTGATGTAAAGGACTTGCATATTCTTGGTACGGAATCAGCACTTGGTAAACGGCAGCAATTACTGCTATTGGCTTCTGGTCCAATCCCTTGGGGGCACCTGTGCCAGGTGTCTGGGAGGACACTAATCAAGAGTGACTCAGCAGAGACAGCCACAGGATGGGCAGGAGGGAGCACAGGAATGCTGGGGTCCCCCAGAGTAGCGGCACAGTTGGGAGCAGTGGTGGTGGGCGTGTAGCAGTGCAGCGCTGTGGCAATTGGTGGAGTGGAGAAGCTGTGCTGGGAAGCTGGCTGGGGCTGGGGTGACCTGGGGCCCTAGGGGAGGGAGTGAAGTGACAGGATGGCAGCTGGACCTATGCCATGGCAGTGTAGCCAACATGAAGGGTTGGTGCCCAAGCTGGCAGAAGTGGGGCCTGCAGGGGCCAGGGTGGAGGGGATGAGGCTTGTGCAGCCTGCAGGATCAGAGTGGAGTCAGACCAGGGCCACGTGGGCAGGCATGGGATTCGGGGAGGCGCTTATTCAGTGGTGGACCTGGGTTTTTCTTGGTGGTGAACTAAGGCATGCACAGAAGGCCTCCCTATGAGTGTTCCACTCTTCAATCCTTCCTCCTTAGAGTTGGATCTGGGCCACAAATTCCTGCTTCCAAAGGCCAGTCCTCTAGCAGAGCCTCGTCTGTGAAGAGACCCAAGAGCACCATTGACATTTCTCTATTCCAGGGGTTCTCACACTTTGGCGAGGGTGTGACAAGTGCAATTGCTGGGTCTTACCCATAGTCTCTGGTTCAGGAGATCTGCCGTGGGCCTGAGAATATGCATTTCTATTCAGTACCCAAGAGATGTTTATGCTGCTGCTCAGGGACCACACCTGGAGAATCACTGAACGAGGCCTTGGTGCTGTGTCACCTGGGACCCCCGCAGAGTGCTCTATGGCAAACGTTAAAAACGAAACAGAACAAGTTCCCCCACCTCATGTCACAGCAAATGCCACTCAAGACCAGAGAGCGTAAGTAGCCTACCCAAGGTCACTCAGCTGAATGGTGGTATAGTTATCATTTGTAGTTAGGTCTGCTGGCTCTAAGTCCTCTACCCCTTCACCAAGATAATGACCGTCCTTGCCGTCATCATCATCATCACAGGCACTGTGAGCTCCCCATTGGCTGTTTTGCAGCTTCGCCCCTGTCCAGGGCCAGGCACCAGCCAGAGCTTCATAATTGTCAGCTGAGCGGACTCCCTTCTTGGGCTGAGTCAGTGAGAAAGACATTCTCAGGCTGCAATTGACGACCCTTGGTTGATGCCCCACTGCAAGCTGGGCAGGTTGGCCAGGGAGTAAGGAGGTGGAGGCTTTGCTTACTTAGCATCAGTCGAGGTAGAGGGGCCATGGGCCAAGGGGAGGTTCAGAGGTGGCAGGAGGGAGGTGGAACTGCACACTGGTCCTGTTACCTTCTCGAAACCTGCTGGGAGCTGGGAAGGCAACTGTTACTCTCCATCCTGGCTCTGAGTGAGGCGTAGCTCCGAGGGCCCTGTTCTGTCTTCCCGCTGGGCTGGCGTTGCCTGGGGGTTTCAGACCAGAGTTGAGGGTTCTGAGAGGGAAATGCAGTTGCCAGGCCTTCTTTTGAGGTACCGTGTACTGCTCAGCGGATGGAAGCCTTTGCTTGTGAGGAGGGCCTCATTCCAGACCATTCATCCTGGGCCTCTGCAGGGGCTGGGGAAATGCCTGAGCCCATTCGGGCCTGCTCTTGCCTCCCTGGGGTCTTGCCTGTTGTGCACAGGAAAAGGAGTGGGAGGAAGGGGGACCCAGGGAGAATCAACGGGAGCAGCTGGGACCGCAGGTGTTTAGAAGTCCCCTGGCTCACCCACACTTCTAGTTTAGCCAGGGGCCTGGGTGCTGACTGAATGAGCCCCTTCTGAGGTGGCTGGGCGCAGTGGCTCATGCCTGCAATCCCTGCACTTTGGGAGGCCAAGGTGGGATAATTGCTTGAGCCTGAGAGTTCAAGACCAGCCTAGGCAGCATAGTGAGACTCCTTCTTTACAAAAAATAAAAAAAAAAAATTAGTCAGGTGTGGTGATATCTGACTGAAGTCCCAGCTACTTGTTAGCCTAAGTTAGGAGGATCGCCTGAGCCTGGAGGATGAGGCTGCAGTGAGCTGTGATTACACCACTGCACTCCAGCCTGGGCAACAGAGAGGGAGACCCTGTTTCAAAAAAAAAAAAAAAGAAAGAAAGAAAGAAAAGAAAAGAAAAAGAAGAACCACAGACCTTTCTAGAGCAGAGATAGGGCCCAGGGATAAAACTTGGAACTTTGGAGCCAGACGGCTTCGGGCCTCATTTGCCCTCCTGCCTTCAAGTTGTGATTTAACTTCTCTGGGTCTCAGTTTCAACATCTGCAAAAGGGCTGTCACAAATATCCCTGAAAGCATCTTCCTGGAGACGGAGCTCTGGGTCTGGGCCTGGCGTGCAGCTCCATAGAGTCTGGTCGGCATTTGCTGCAGGAACAAGAAGTTCGAGGAGCAAGTGGGGTAGTCTGAGATGCTCTTCTGCCAAGTGTTGGGGCTCTGGAGCTCTGTCCTGGGCCCTCCCTTCACCTGTACACAGGACCCAAGATTGGCTCCTCCACTCAATGGCTTCACAGTCCCCACCACCTCTGATCCCTGCCCCTGCAGATGGTCCCTGGACCCATATGATCCAGCCTTGTCAGAACATCTTCATTTGAATATCCCAGAGACACCCAGATAGCACAGGGTCCCAAGGCACGGCCACCATCGTCTTTACCGCTACCCCTGCTCCCGTCCTGTGCTGTCATCTTAGGGAATGGCCTGGCATCCAGCCCCATCCTGCTTCTGCCCTCTCCTACATTAAGCTTATTGAGTGTAGCTCACCTGGAAATGTGAAGATGAGAAATATGGTAGTGGCTGTTGAGGTGTGGCCGTGGCTGAGACAGCACAGTCCTTGGAGCAGCCTGTCTGGACTGGAGTTGGCATCAATGTAGGCCCCAGAGGACGCCACCCCCCAAGGCCTCCAAACTCCGTGCTTCTGGAACCCAAGGCTCCTTGGAGGCAACGCCCCTCACCATTGTCCCCCTTTCTGCCTTTCTACCTGGGCCCCTTGTAGGTTGACAAGCAAGCACCCTTGTCAGGGAGAGAAACCTCCATCCACTGCAGAGAGAAACCACAGGACCGCCTGTCATCCTCCTCTCCCTGGCTCCTGCTAAACGTGCTGGCAGACAGGGATTTCCCGTGATGGGATTTCACAATTGCCGTCCCATCCTTTTGGATGTATTCATTCCGGAAACATCCTCCCAGGGGCCCTCTGTCAGGCCCTGGAAATGATTCAGACCCAGGCTCTGCCCTGGTCTCTTTTGTGGCTTAAAATATTCCAGTGACTTCTCTTCCTTCCTCAGTTCCCATTTCAGCTCCCGGAGGAGGGTGACCCCCTACCCAGGCCCGTCGCTGGCCTTGCTGCTGGGCTTACCCCTAGGTTTTTTATTTTGGCCTTGGGCCCTGGTGTCTTGTCAGGGCCCCTGTCCTTCCCTCCCCTCTGTGTGGCCTCCCCAGCCAGTGGCTGCTGATAGCCCCGGCTCCCAGCGAGTGTCCTTGTTTTATCTCGTCTGTGAATGTGCCTCTGTTCACAGCATGTCACTGGGGCAGCCCAGCCAGCCCCATGTTGGAGGCAAAATGGGCAGAGCCTGTGAACTGTGGACATGGAACATCTGTGGATTGCTCTCAGCCTGCACCTGCCTCTGCCTCATCTACAGACTCAGGAGCCACATCCCTGGGTTTGCAAACTGAGGCCTCTTGAGCACACTTGAGAATGCCCCACCCAACCCTGCTGTCCACTGCTTCTCCTCCAGCGCACACAGCCCACAGCAGTGAAAAGAAGTCATTCTTCCTTTCAAAAGTAAAAATCTCCCCCCAGAGAGGCTCATGAGTGGCCTGAAGGCATCCTTAGAAAAGACTTTTAGGGATCTGAGGCTTCCATGTTTTAAGCAAATTCACAGAAGGTTGAGGTTGGTGAGGGGAGGCTGGGCTCCTTGCTTCCAGGAGCAGAGGCCTGCCCCGAGCACCTGGGGAGGTGCTTATGGGAGAGTGCACAGGAGGTTGGAGGAGAGATGGTGAGGATAACCTGGCAGCAATGGGTCTTTATGAAGAGCAGACTCTCTAGCACTCCAGATGGAGCTCAGCATCTCCGCCACCTGCCTCCTCCCACTGTGCCTTAGTCCCCCTCACCCCCACCCCACCTCGCTGCCACGTGGGTCCACTTCCTACTGCCCCTGTGCCTCCTGGCTTTGAGCCATCATTCTGAAGCATCTTGTATCGTTCTCTGAGCATGTCACATATTCCCAAACCCAAGGAGGGCATCGGACTCGTCCCACCAGGAGCTGGGTGTCTGCCAACGCTCTGATCCACCCCTTCACACGCATACAGGGTGGCCTCTGTGGGACCTCCCCACATCTGCCACTTCTGTCTGTACTGGCAGGTCTGCAGGAAGCCTTTCATCTGAGGGCTTCCCTTGAACTTCACCAGCAGTTCTCACAGGGGCCAACTCTTGGTAATCATTCGAGAGCCAGAGGCCCCTGCCCTGTTTTTGGCATCCTTGTGACCATGGCAAGTCACTACCCTTTCTGAGTCTTGGTTTTCACATCCACCACACAGGCTGACACCAGATCTCCTCCATCAAGCTCTTTTGAGAATCAGCGGAGATATGATGGCATGTTCAGCCCCCAGTCCCAAGGACAACTCTCTGCTTGTTTGCCTCACTCTGCTCTGAGTCAAGGGAATGGCCCAAATGACCATTCAGAGCCACAGATGGCTCTGTGGTGCCATTGCCTCTTGCAGCCTTCCCCAGAGAGCTGGCACACTAGTGAACATACCTAGATGGAAGGTGGAAAGAATTTTAAGCACAAGGAGCTGAGGCCTGCACTTGTGCAGATGTCTTCCCCAGCCTGCATTTTCTCTAGAACACCCCAGGCAACTCTGAAAACCCAACCTGTGGAGAGTGACGGGGCTTCAGAAGGGTTTTATGTATTTCTCTGCCTGTTGTCTTTGGAGCACTGCTTTGTGCATCTCCAGGAGAATTGATAACTGAATCAATAGCTGTTTTGCTCTAATTTATTGAGCTCTATTGCCTAAACCTAAGAAGCATGTTTCTGAGCCATGAAGTGCTCCAAGTCCTGCACTTACACGGGGAATCGATCCTGCCACTGCCGTCAGGGAAAGGGATGGTGATGGGGGCATCATTCCAGCAAAAGTGAGAGGCAGACAGGAAGACAAAGCCCAGGAGAGCAACATCCTGGTGCTTTCACCACCCCGGGCCCCAGCCCTCAAAATGGGGACCCTTCACCCCAAGTCCTGGCCCTTGAAATGAGAGACCATAGGGGTCTACACTGGAGAGCCAACCCCACTGCTTGGCAGCCATGTGCTTGACTTTCTCTAAGCCTCCATTTCCTTGGCTGGAGTGAGTGTTTGGTGATGACACCGTAGTAAGGGGTAGGGAAAGCATTCCCTGAGAAGAGCCCATCAAGTCCACAACTTAGGCTTGTCTGATTGCGAAGAGGAAGCCCTCTAGGTCCAGCATAGGGTCCAGTTGACCTCGCAGGAAGGTTGGTGGCTGGAGGAGCGGAAGGCTGGGTGACAGTTTGTCAGTCAGATCTTGATGGTGGCTGGGTCAGGGGAGTTCTAAGGACAGAGGTGTTGAATGGCCTGATGTTTGTATCTCACTGTGCTGTGCTGGAGGCTACTTTCCACACCTGCTTTGAAAGTCTGCTTCCCACCAAGGGAAGGTATTTGGGATAGGAAGGAATCACAATGTCCAGTCCTACAGATCAGCCCAGTGCGGACGAGAGAGAGAGAGAGAGAGAGAGAGAGAGAGAGAGAGAGAGAGAGAGAGGAAAGAGAAGGAGAGAGAGAGAGAAAGAGAGAGAAAGAGAGAGAAAGAGAGAGGAGTGCGCTCACAGGAAGCAGAGGACAGTACACAGCGGGGAGTCCGGGAACACAGAGACTTAGAGTTAAAGATGACTCAGAGGAATAAGCTGCCCCTGGAATGGCGGCTGTGCTAGGGTCAAAGTCAGGGTGATTTCAGCAGGCTGCTTTTAAAAAAATAATTGAACTGGGCTAAGTGGCTCACACCTGTAATCCCAGGACTTTGAGAGGCTAAGGTGGGAGGATCACCTGAGGCCAGCAGTTCAAGACAAGTCTGGGTAACATAGTGAGACACCCAACTCTGCAAAAATAAAATAATTACCCAGGCTCCTGTAGTCTCAGCACTCAAGAGGCTGAGGCAGAAGGATCACCTGAGCCCAGGGGTTTGAGGTTTCAGTGAGCCATAATTGCACCACTGCACTCCAGCCTGGGTAACAGAGTGAGACCCTGTCTCAGAATAAATCAATCAATTGAGACATAATTTAGATAACATAAAATTTACCATTTTACTTTTTTCTTTTTTATATTTCTTTAAAATTTACCATTTTAAAGTGTACAAGTCAGTGGGTTTTCGCGTATTCACTCTGTTGTGCAATCATCATCACTATCTAATTCAGAACATTTTCATCACCCCAAAGAGAAACCCTATACCTAGTAGCAGCAGCTCCTCTTCCCCCTCCCACAGCCCCTGGCAAGCAGTAATCTGCTTTCTGTCTCTATGGATTTGCCTGCTCCGGGCATTTTATATAAATGGAATCAAACAATATGTGGTCTTTTGCATCTGGCTTCTTTCACTTAGCGTAATATTTTCAAGTTTCATTCGTGTCATAGCATATATAAGTACTTTATTCTTTTTTATGGCGGAATAATGTTCTACTGTATGGAGACAGTGCATTTTGTTTATCCATTCGCCCATGCCTGGACATTTGGGTTGTTTCTACTTTTTGACTATTGTGAATAGTGCTGCTGTGAACACTTGTGTCCAGGTCATTGGGTAAAGTTGGGTTTTCGTTTCTCTTGGACATACACCTAGGAGTGGACTTGGGGGAGCATTTGATAATTCTATGCTTAACTTTTTGAGGAACTGCCAGACTTTTTAGAGGCACTTTTGTAGCCCTGCCTCTGAGATACTGGGGTAGGCTCGAGTAGAAAAGGTAGCTACTACCTTTTCAAAGAGGGTGCAATTAGGGAACATTGTGCAGAGAGAGTTTGCAGAGCCCTTAGGGGATTAGCCCAGACTTGAAGGCTGGGACCAGAACCCTCTGGAAAGTGACAGAAAGAGCAACACCTGCCAGGAGAAGCTTGGTGGCCTCCGCAGGGAAGCCACCCACATGTAGCATCAGAAGCAAAGGGGTCTCTTGCCTGGGATTTTAGTTAAAGCCCTCTTGTAGCCTGGATGTCTGAGTCTGGGTTCTGAGCCAACTCCTAACTCTTCTGCAGAGGCCTAAAGCACTGTTGATGGTAAAGAGTTAACGAACAACCTCTCCTCCCTTGTTGTCAATTTCTGCAGACATATTAAAAAATCACCCCGTCCCACCCCTGGCTGTTTGCAGTAGGAATGTAGGGCTGGCCTTGCTGGCTGAGGCTAGTGGGAGCAGAGAAGGGAGGGATGGGGAGATAATGTTGGGGAGGCTCCCCAGGCTCCAGGGCCAAGTCTCCACCCAGCAGCTGGTCTTCTCCTGTCTGCCCTGCCTTAGCTCTGCTGGGTCAGGGCTGCTTGTCCGCACCATCACTGGTGGGGGAGGGGTGCAAAGTGGAAGAAAGGGAGTTGAACACAGGGCCTAAGCTAAGGAGAACAAGTCAGTGTATCGGCCTTCTCCCAGGCAGCCCTCTGGCCTCTTCCAATCTCTGTGGCTCCGGTTCTTGTCCTCTGGTTGCTTCTTTGCTGCCTCTTCTCAGACCCTTATTCCCCAGAGCCAGTTTTTCCTCCAGGCCAATGAGGAGAGAAGGAGACACTGTGAAGCAGACTGATCAGGGACCTGCTAGAACCAGATCAGGTGCCCCCACTCCAGTCCCCCAGAGGCCTTTGGCCCTCCACTCACCCTAGCCCACCTCAGGGTCATGAACTGGGGCCAGACCCCAGCAGGCGTCCCCTCCTTCGTTCCCTGAGGGCTGCATCTCTACTTCCCCACCGGGATGGGCTTGGCTATCAATCTTATGGATCTTTATGTTGACTGGTGGATGCAAAGCCAGCGGTTCTCTGGGGACCCCACAGGTGCCAGTGTGAGCTATTTCTTTTTAAGTTCTTGCCATTTTATTTAAAGGAAATCTCTCAACAAAACTGTTAGTTTGTTAAATGACAAGGCCAGAATAGGTGAGAGATGATTTGAACCAAAGATGCATAAATGGCCCTCCTTACTCCTAGCAAGAGTGAGTTTGAAGAGGCACATGATTAAAAGAATGGGATTCCCATGAGCCATGCCAAGCTGATTGAATTGTGGGGAGGGAGTGACAGTCTGGGTTAATTTTAAATGTCATTTCCAGGCATTTAAAACCACTGAGGGAGCAATGAAATTTCTTTTGAATGCTTCCAAGAAGGGGACCAGGCAGTCGCTGTGAGGGCTGTGGAGCAGCCTTGTATGAAGACATAGATGGGCAGAAGAAGCACCCCTTCCTTATTTACAGGACATTAGGCTGGAGGTGGGAGCTGGGTAGGGGCATCCAGAGGAGCTTTCAGAGGGGAGTAAAGTTTTCCAGTAGCACATTTTGGCTCCTCTCCAAGCCAGTAGCCACTTTGCTCCCAGGTAGGGTGACCACTTGTCCCCGCTGGCCCAGGACTGAGGGAATTCTCAGCTTGCAAGAATTTCAGTTTTCAACCAGGACAGTCCTGGATAAAGCGGGATAATTGGGCATCCTAACCATCAGCCTAGTACCTAGGACTTTCAGTGTCCAAAATGAAAAAGTCTCAGGCAAAACTGGATGAGTTATTCATGCCCCAGTGTCAGGGCGGCTGCTCATGATCACATCTGAAATTCTTGCACTGAGGGTAGACAAGGGAGGAGAGGGGGCAGAGGACGTGGAGGTCAGGAAAGGCGAGAAGGTGAATGTGGCCGAACAGTGAGAGGGAGTGCATGCCGTCAAACAGGATGGGGTGGCATGGAGGAAGGATGGTCCATCCATGTGTTGGAGCCACAAGCAGCTGTGGAGAGGAACGCAGCTGTTCCACAGCTACGCAGTAAAAGTACCAGGTTACATGGAGGAAAACCCAAGGTGCAGAACAGCGTGCAGTGTGTTCCTGTTAGGCAAAAAAAAAAAAAAAAAAAAAAAAAATGGAAAGAATATATCTATATATCTATGCTTGTTTACACTAGGGCACAACTGGTAACACTCAGAAGAACTGAGAGGCATTTCATTGTAAACCCTCCCTAAGGGGTGCCATCACCACCCTGGGGAACAACAGGCTTCGGGAGGTTTCTCAGCATCTAACTGGTGTGTCTTCCCTACACGCGTGTGTCTTCTTTCCTCCAACTTTTAAACGTGAAAGTTCTCAAACCTACAGAGAAATTATAAGAATAGTTAACACCCATGTACCTCTAAAAATCTTCCTTTCTGCCCTCTTTTCTCTTTCTGTAAATATCTTTTAATGTGATTATGGATTCCTAGATCTATTTTAAAAATTCAGTTTATTGGAATAAATTACTACCATTATTCCCTTTTCCCCTCCTGTTGTCCCAGATTTGGCCAGTGGGAACTCCTTCATGCTGGCCTGTCTATGTTTTTAGTATTGCCTCTTTGGTCTTTGAGCATTTTCTGCCACTATATGATGTTTCAGGTTTTACTTTATTTATTTATTTATTTTAAAAATTTGTTTGATGTTTCAGGTTTAACTTGGACTTTTCCTGCCCCAGTCCTAGAATCAGCTATATCATCAAGGAACCCATGTTCTTTTGGGTGGGGAAGGGTATTTAGAAATCAAAATCTGGGCACTGGGTGTGCTCATTGTCAATGGAGTGTCATTGTTTTTAGGTCTTTCCAGAGAACAGAACTAGGCTTTTTTCAAAACCATGAGTACATACAGATGTATCCAGTAGCATGCATTTTACCTCACCTTTCCCCATCCTATAGTTGCATCTCTCCTCTCCAGAGCCAAAACACTGGTTCCCACATCACATCTTTACTCATTTATTCACTCCTTCACTACACAAAAGAATAGTTTCAAAATTACAGCACCAGTACTTCTATCCACAACAAGCCTACTAAATTAAATTCAAGATTTCTTTGCATTCTTTTTATCATTAGAAAATGTATATTAAAGATCTACAGAGTACTATATCCAAAATTACTTGAATTAATGATTTTTTGAGTGGTTATATTGTATCTCTACTACTCATATGAGGGACAGTAAGTTTGATTTATTTCTATTTATGTAAAATCTAGGATTTGCTCTTTAAAAGCTTTTTGGATTTAAATTGATTTTGGTACTATAAAGTACTCCAAGTCAAAACTGTATAAAAAGATATAAAAACTGTGTAAAAATACCTCATAAGATATCTTGCCATCATCCCCATTCCCTTCACTCTGTCCCCTCCGTTTTGTTAGCTTCCAGTGTGTTGCTCTTGTGTTTGTTTTTGCAAAACTAAGTATAAATATATATGTATATTTCCCCACTCCTTTAAAACACAGAATGTAGAATATTTTCTTTATGTAGTCTTTTGTATTCTGCTTGTTTTTCTTAATATGTCCTAGAAATTATTCCACATCTATTGTTAGGGCTTTTCTTCATTTATTTCTATGACTGCATAGAATTTCATTGAGTGAATCCACCATATTGTATTTTCAACTTATCTATGAATGATCATTTGTGTTGTTTCCAGTATTTTATAATCACAGTTCATCCTATGATGGTAACTTTTTGTACTGTTAGTTTGTATTCATAGGTAGATTCCTAGATGTGGGGTTGCTGGATCAAAGTATAAATCTAAAATACATACAGCTATGGCTTCCATAAGAGTAGTGCCAGTGGACAGGCTTCCCCTATAGTGAGTTAGAAGGAAATTCACCACTGCCTTGGCAGCTGTAATAGAGGGTCCCATGAGGAGGACTGGGAGGTCCCATGAGGCTCAGCCCTAGCACTGGATAAATCCTGACATTAACTCATTTGTACCCTCCAGTCCTAGACTTCCTGGTATGAACACCCCACCAAAGGATTCAGGGAAGTGAGAGAGGCTCATTGTCGAGCCACTACTGTAATGCCATGGTCCTATCAGTGTCTACATCTTTTTTGTGCTTTTTCTTTCTCCACAAAAGCCTGCTGTGCTCCAGCTTCCAGCCCGTGGCTTTCAGAATTCATGATTATTTTGGATAAAAATAAAGCTTCAGTATATGCTGTCTTTAAATCTGACTTTGTTAGAAACCTCAGATGATCTTTCCAATTCAGTTGAATCTCATAACCCCCAAAAATACCCCTCCCAGTCCAGAGCACATTTTGTTCATGACAGAAAGAAAAATGACCCTTTTGTGTCTGCCTGGAGATGGCCCCAAGTTGGGACTGGAGCCAGCTATGTCTTTGCCCAGGGCCAAGGCCTCAAATAGAGGGTCCCCCGGCCCTTCCCTGCTAGGGACAGTTCCACCCAGATCCTGGGAAGCTGAGGCCCTGTGGGCGTGGAGAGACTGGACCACATCACACTATACAAACAGAAGCGATGTATGCAGAGGAGAGAGATCTGCAGAGACCACTCTCAGAATGTCAGCAGTAAGCATCTCTGGGGGTAGAGTTTTTTTTTTTACAAGAGATTTTTCTTTACATTTACTGTCAGTTATTATTGCTTGAAAATGATCATGTTTCTTTGGTATCATTTGAAAACATTTTATTTTCAAATATAAGCTAAAAGATAATTTGGCTTCTCCTAGCCTGCATGTACAATGAGATGGAAAAGCAAAGCCAGATCCATTCAGAAGCAGAAAGTTTCCACCACGCCTGAGTTCAAGTTGAATACTAAGTTGGGCCGCCTCCTACCAACACCAGGGTGTGTCTTTCCATACCCGTCAGTTCTGTTACCATCAGCAACAAAACTCTTTTATGCCTTTACCATGTGTCTGGAGCTGTGCTGGAGGGGAACGTGATGTAGCTTCTCCTTAAGATGGTAGCAGCTGAGTGTCAGAGACAGACATACCCAAGTCATTGCTGAGTGTAAAGAGAGTAATGCTCTAGAGGAGGAAAAGAGAGTTTTGTTTAAGGTAAGGTTGAGGGCAAATGATTCCCAGGGAAGGCTTCCTGGAGGAGGGATGCCCCACTGAGTTTTGAAAGAGTAAGAGGAAGGCCAGGCATGGTGGTTCATGCCTATAATCCCAGCATTCTGGGAGGCTGAGTCAGGTGGATCATTTGAGTTTGAGACCAGCTTGGCAAACATGGCGAAACTCTGTCTCTACTAAAAATACAAACATTAGCCAGCCATGGTGGTGTGTGCCTGGAGTTCCAGCTAGTGGGAAGGCTAAGGCAGGAGAATCGCTTGAACCTAGGAGGTGGAGGTTGCAGTGAGCTAAGATCATGCTACTGCACTCCAAACTGGGCAACAGAGCGAAACTCTGTGTCAAAAAAATAAAAAAAGAGGAGTTTTTAAGGCAAGAAAGAGGACCAGGGTGGGTTTTCCAGGCAGTGTGGAAATGCAGGCATGTGAGATGCAGAGGATGTGGGGTAGGAGGGTCATGGGTCATGCTGGACCCAGAGCATGGGCATTGTGACTTCATCCTGTAAGGGATGAGGAGGAAGTCAAGATTTAAAATGGGGGCAAGCCATGATCAGATATGTATTTTACATAAAAAGAAAAACACACACACTTTTGCAGCAGTATAGAAATGGATTGGGGGTGAGGGATTGGGACCAGAGAAGGGAGACAAACTGACAGTCATCCAGGTGGGAAGTGACATGTTCTTAATCTGAGGAGGTGCACATGGGGCTGAAGAGGAGCCATTCTGGAGGTCAGGAGGGTCTGGGAACCACCAGGATAGGAGAGTGAGGCAGGGGATAGGTCAGGCAGCTTATGCTATGCCAAAGGTCTGTGAGGACAAGGGCCACGATGTATTCGGAGCCTAGCACAGTTCCTGGCATGTGAAAAGAACTCAGTGAAACTGGTATGCAATCTGCAAGTAACTGGGCTGTCATTCAGGCCAACCTTAGCACAATGTTGCATTCAAAAACCAGCACATCCAAAAATAATTGAAAGCAAATGAAAACTTCCCTGTAGTCTCTCAAGAAAATGTAAAGGGGAACATTCCTAACATCTGGCAAAATTTGAAAAATCATTTTTTTCCTTATCACTGCACGCTTCTCCCTCCCCCACCTCTCATTTTCTCATGTTAGTGATAGCCACCTCCAGCATCTCTCTCCTCTCTAGGACTGCAAACTTTTTCCTTAAGGTCTATTCTGTTTTTCCTTCTACCTTTAAATTTTAGATCAAGGATTTTGTTTTGTTTTGATTTTGTTTTTGTTTTGAGACGATCTGGCTCGGTCACCCAGGCTGGAGTCCAGTGGCGTGATCTCTGCTCACAGCAACCTCTGCTTCCTGGGTTCAAGCTATCCTCCAGCCAGATGTGTGCCACTTACGCTTGGTTAATTTCTAGGGTTTTTGTAGTTGTTGTTTTAGAGATGAGTTCCTCACTATGTGTAAGAGTTCCTCACTAGTTAGCCTGGCGCGTGTGTGTGTGTGTGTGTGTGTGTGTGTGTGTGTGTATACATAACATAACATATTTTTTAAGATGAAGTCTTGCTCTGTCACCCAGGTGGGAATGCAGTGGTGTGATCTTGGCTCACTGCAGACTCCACCTCTCAGGTTCAAGAGATTCTCCTGCCTCAGCCTCCCAAGTAGCTGGGTCTACAGGTATGCACCACCACGCCTGGCTAATTTTTGTATTTTTAGTAGAGATGGGGTTTCACTATGTTGACCAGGCTGGCCTCAAACTCCTAACCTCAAATGATCTGCCCACCTCAGCCTCCCAAAGTGTTGGGATTACAGGTGTGAGCCACTGTGCCTGGCCTAAGTTTATATTTTTAGTAGAGACAGAGTTTCACCATGTTGGCCAGGCTGGTTTCCAACTTTCAGGCTCAAATGATCCACTCACCTCTGCCTCCCAAAGTGCTAAATTACAGGCATGAGCCACCTTGCCTAGCTTAGATCAAGGATGTTTTAAAAAATTTATTTAATTTTCTTTTTTCCTTTTTTAACTTCTATGAGAATTATTTTTTTTCCTCCATGTACATCTAGCTAGGCTCTGACTTCTCCAGTTGTTTGCATGTGTTTTATCCTTTATCTCCATTGGTATCCTAGAAACCCAAGCACCAAGCCGAAGCAGGGAGGGGGGATGACTACATACACTTATAATTTAATACCATTTGTTTTGTTATGTGAGTAAATAAGCTAATGTTTCTAGCAGATATTGGGAATATCCATCCCTTGGACTTGGTGGCATTAACAGAGAAAATACTTTCACAAATGTCATCCTGTGTAATTACGTAAAAACCCTGGGTGATTCTATTAGTGTTCTCATTTTACAAAAAAAAAAGAAAACTGAGGTGTTGAGAAGCGATGTGATTTGGAATTTGAGAATTCATTGAACAAGTACATGGAGACTTGTGGCTTATGATTAGCATCCCCGACTTCAGTGAGATGTCTTGAGTTTGAGGGCACATTCATGTGTTTTCTTTCCAGTCCTGCCAGGAGCAAGGAGATTCCAGGGACTGACTGACTGGAGATATGGAGTCACTTATTTAAGGTCACACAGCTAGTCAGACAATTGCTGTGAATCCAGTTTCTGGCTCTTGATCCTGGGTTCTAAACTCCAGGGCTCTACGCACTGTCTTAGGCTGCTACTAGCCCAGGAGAGTGAATCAGGGAGCTCTCGGTGCACTTGAATCTGATGGGCTGGTTAGAGGTCTTTGGCTGCAAGCAATAGAGACTGGGTCTGGCTATTGAAGCTAGAAAAAGAATGTATTAGAAGGATATGGGCAGCTCATATAATCACCTGAGAAGCTGATTAACCATGCCTTGAAGAGTACAGGCTCCTGGACTGAGGGCCTCAAAAAAGAGATCATTCCTCATAGCAAAAATAGGCGCTGCTGTGGCAGAAGGAGAAGGAGTGGATCCTGGGTAAGCACTGCATTAGTCTGTTTTCATGCTGCTGATAAAGACATACATACCCAAGACTGGGCAATGTACAGAATAAAAAGGTTTAATGGACTCACAGTTCCACGTGGCTGCAGAGACCTCATACTCACGGTGGAAGGTGAAAAACATGTCTCACATGGCTGCAGACGAGAAGAGAGTTTAGGCGGGGAAACTTCCCTTTATTAAACCATCAGATCTCATGAGACTTATTCATTATCACTAGAATAACATGGGAAAGAGCCACTCCCATGATTCAATCACCTCCCACAAGATGAGATTTGGGTGGAGACACAGCCAAACCATATCAAGCGCAAACCACTGAACTCCATCTGAGGAGATGTCTTCTTTCTCTCTGCAAGCCCAGTACTGAATGGTGTCAAAGGTATTGTCATGTACTCAACATCCATTTCCCCCTTATTCCCTGATTGAAGAGGCCTGATTTTGTTCATACCCGTGGAAGGTGACCCTGTCTCCAGCTCAGAGGTAAGCCCAGATCCACTTAAACCAATTAAGATAACCCCGTGTCCTTGCCCATCATTGGTTCAGAGTGGTCATGAGATCTAGTTCTGTCCAATGAGAAGTGAGGAGAGGTCAGCTGGGGGGCTTCTGAGAAGAAAGAGCCACAGGAAGACATATTAACATCATCTTCTGGACACTAAATGGCTCCAAAGCATACAGGGAGTGGCAGCTGCCATCTTGCTGACCTCCTGAGGTCGAGCTAACAGTGAAACTGGGCAGAGCCACGGAGATGGAGACAGAACTACCTCCGAAATGACTTGTTATTGAGTTAGGACTTCTAATTATTTGCAGCTGGAGATACCTAAATGGCTACAGAAACTTTCTTGGATAGAAGGGCAGATTTGTCCTGCAGTACTCCAGAAGGTGGAATTAAGACCAAAGAGAAAACAGCTATGAGAAGAAGAGCTGCTGGACATCTCTCTGAGATGAGGGAATGTGTTGTTTCTTCAGGAACTGAGTTCCCGTCAAAAGAGATACTGAAACAAGCCGGCTGTCTGCAGTGCAGCAGAAGGGGTTTCTGAATGGAGCTGAAGATTCAATCAACATCACCTTTAAAGTTCCCTCCCACCTTGAACTTCCAGGATTCTGTTGTCAGGAACCAGGATCTGAAATCAGCGTAGGATTCCAGAATCATCTGGAATTCACCTTCACCCCAAAGCATTCCACAGGATCAGGTTTTTCTATTTTCTATTTTTTTTTTTGAGACGGAGTCTCGCTCTGTCACTCTGTCACTGTCTGGAGTGCAGTGGCATGATCCTGCCTCACTGCAACCTCAGCCTCCTGGGTTCAAGTGATTCTCCTGCCTCAGCCTCCAGAGTAGCTGTGATGACAGGCATTCACCACGATGCCCAGTTAATTTTTTGTATTTTTAGTAGAGACAGGGTTTCACCGTGTTAGCCAGGATGGTCTCGATTCATTGACTTCATGATCCGCCCACACCAGCTTCCCAAAGTGCTGGATTACAGGTGTGAGCCACTGCACCTAGCCAGGCTTGTCTATTTTCTACTCATCTGAGTCCACCCTCTTTATTTCCTTGGTTTTAAATTCAGCTTCTCTGATACGTCAAAAAACCTAAGCAAGCTCCATGTGTTGCTATTTGTTCTCAAAGTCTTTGAAAAACATTTGATAAATATATATATTGTTTCTTTTTCTCTCACTTCATCTCTTTCCCTCTCTCTAAAATGCATACACAATCACACATGTATGCACATGCACACAAACACAAATGATCCACAGGCAAGAATTCTAACTGGAAAACAGGAACCACCTCTGCTGGCCTCATATTCTTGTAACCCATGACTTCCCTGTATCATGGAGCTGTCTAGTAAAATGAGCTCTGGACTTGAAGTGATAAGTGATGTGGGTGTGAATTCCAGCCATGCTACCTCCTGGCTGGGTGATCCTGGGCAGGTCATTCACTTTCTGGACCTCAGCTCAGAGCTCACCCAGTAAATTAGCCTCCCAGAGATTGGCACATAGTAGGTGGTTCATAAATGGCAGTCAGAAGTCACAGGTCAATGCCCAGAGGAGGCCTGAACATGGGCAGAGTGAAAGGGGACTGAGTGTGGGGCAAGGGTGAGCCAAGCTAGCAGTGCTTCTCAGAAGGCAGCACAGGGGTCTGAAAGAGATTGAAATCCGTGTATGGAGGTACCTTCCCTGAACAATGTTAGGCAGCTAGCATTAAGGCATCCTTTCCAACCTCATCCTCTGCTTCTAAACCACCCATCCCACTTCTGTTGAGTTGATTTTAAATAATCATGTATTGATTCTGTTCTTATTATAAAAGAAAAACATGTTACCTATTGAAAATGTTGTGGGGGTGGAGAAGTAGGAAGAGAAGTCACTTGTCTTGCTATGCAGAGGCTACTACTATTGATGTGTTAGTGCATTGCCTTCTAGTCTTTTAAATGCACATAGTTTATATGCACATATTTCATAGGTAGAGAAATAGATAGAGGAGATTTGTATTTATCTATCTGGATGTGGCCATGCTGATAAATTGCTCAGTCTCTAATCAATAGCAGCTGACACTCCTTGGCTATTCTGTGTCAGTCACTTTCCCTGCACATGTATGAACTCCTATAATCTTCATCACATCCCTATGAAGTAGGTACAGTTATTATCCCCATTTTACAGGTAACCAAACCAAGGTACCAAACAGTGCCCAAAGTCACAGAGCAAGAAATCAAACCCAGGATGGTGCTCTTAATCCTGATCTCCACTGTCTCTCTTTCTTCCTGGTTTCAGCCTGAAAGACATTCTGTCTCCAGATGATTTTGCATTTGTCCAACCTCCCACCATGTGTGGATGATGGATGCAACTCTGAAGGGCCTCCTTGTCACTCTTTACTGTTGAAGGGAAGGGCATTTGGAGGGAAGTCAGGTGACTCTGCGAGAGGGGCCTGGTTGTCTGCACGGGTACACTCAGCATCACCCTAAGTGAATAGTTTCTGGTGTCTGGATTTTGATCATCAGCCCTGTCACTTGGACCTGGAGGGGTCAGCCCATGCGATGACAGCTGCTTCTCCTTGGGAGACTCATGCTATTAAGCCAGCTCCTGGGACACAGGCAAACTCCATAACACTAATCAGCCAATTCACAGGGAGAACTCCAGGAATCCTGGGGGCCTCCTCCCATGTGGGGGTCAGCCCCGCTTTCCCCCCAGCTAAGCCAACTGTGGCAGAGGCTGCTTGGTTACCAGTCCGAGCACTGGAGTGGTCAGAGTTCCAGGTCTCAAACTTTTTTGCTGACCCTCCTTAAACATGTTATTGAACCTTTCCCATGCCTCTGTTTCCTAATTGGTAACATGCATGTAATATTATTACCTGTCTCTAGGGTTGTTGGAAGATTAAGTGAATTAAACACAATCCACGATGAGTTATGTACTCCGTGGAGAAGGCCTAGAAGCAAGCCTGGCATCTAGTAAGTGCTCAATATTAGCTTTTGATATTGGTGCAACTTTACACCTGGACTGGCCCACCTGCAATTCATTGGAAGTTGTTATTCATCTGCTTTCTTTTCTTTTTTTTTCTTTTCTTTTTTTTTTTTTTTTTTTGAGACTGAGTTTCGCTCTTGTTGCCCAGGCTGGAGTGCAATGGCGCGATCTCGGCTCACCGCAACCTCCGCCTCCTGGGTTCAGGCAACTCTCCTGCCTCAGCCTCCTGAGTAGCTAGGATTACAGGCATGCGCCACCATGTCCAGCTAATTTTTTGTATTTTTAGTAGAGACGGGGTTTCACCATGTTGACCAGGATGGTCTCGATCTCTTGACCTCGTGATCCACCCACTTCGGCCTCTCAAAGTGCTGGGATTACAGGCTTGAGCCACTACGCCTGGCCATTCACCTGTTTTCTGTCTTTCACTGAAGACTGTGAACTGTGTTTTCCCACCTTTGCATTTATCCATGTTGCCTAATGCACAGCAGACCCTTAATCCATGCTTGTTTTAGTGCACAAATGAGGGAATGAATGAAATGAACAAACTCCCGTGATGTAGATCTATAAACCCTTCAAAACAGTTTGTAAAGTCTGGGCACTTATCAGATTCTCAAAGGGCCACAAGATTCAGAGCAGGCTGAGAGGTGGCTGCAGGCCTTGGTGGATGGAGGTAGAGTGAGCCTCACCCATATGGGCCCAGGAGTGCCCATGTGCCAAGGCGAGCAGACTCGGGGAAGGGCAGTCACTCTGAGCTCACTCTCAGGGCCTCAGAAGGCCTTTTGTGGGGGCTGATACTTCGTGTCCAAATGTGAAATTCCTTGGCCCTTGCACGCAGTGTAATGTGTTTTCTCAAATCAGGTATTTGCTGGAGCTTGTCTGTCTCTGATCTCACAAGCACACCAGCCAGTTTGTTTCGAGAGTAGCATTTTGGAGGAAGAGTAACACAATTTAGGAACCAAATCAAATGGCAAGAGCCAGAGTGATGGTTGAGTTAGGACACAGCCCCTGCACCCTTCCCTGAAAGCTAGAGGCATTGGTCTCTGGACAGAGTTCAAAGAAAGAGGGAGGTAGAAAAAAATTATAAAGCCTTAAAGGAGATCTGGAGCGACGAAGCCTCCCTCATTATCCTTCCACCTAAGCACACCTGTTTGATCTTTCTGCAGGCTGGGAGCTGTTCATATGCAGGCATGCTTTTAGTGGTTATCATCATTGTATATGGATGATTTTTCTGCTTTTTAAATTTTGTTTTATTTTCTTCCATGAGACAGGGTCTTGCTCTGCTGCCCAGGCTGTAGTGCAACAAACACAGCTCACTGCAGCCTCAACCTCCCTGGGCTCAGGTGATCCTCCCACTTCAGCCTCCCAAGTAGCTGTGGTTATAGGTGTGCCCCACCACCCTTGGCTCTTTATTTTTTATTTTTATTTTTGTAGAGATGAGGTTTTGCCGTGTTGCCCAGACTGCTGGTCCTGAATTCCTGGGCTCGGGCCATTCGCCTGCGTTGGACTCCCAAAGTGTTGGGATTACAGGCATGAGCCACTGCACTTGGCCTTCCCCCACCACTCAACCCTGGTCGCGTAATAAGTGACATTTTCTCATGTTACTATACCACTTTCTTTTTTTAATTTGTTTTTTATTTTTATTTTTGAGATGGAGTCTCACTTACTCTTTCACCCAGGCTGGAGTGCAGTGGCATGATCTCAGCTCACTGCAACCTCTGCCTCCCAGGTTCCAACAATTCTGTGCCTCAGCCTCCTGATTAGCTGGGAGTACAGGCATGCGCCACCATGCGCAGCTAATGTTTGTATATTTAGTAGAGATGGAGTTTCACCATGTTGCCCAGGCTGGTCTCAAACTCCTGGCCTCAAGCGATCTGCTCATCTCAGTCTCCCAAAGTGCTGGGATTACAGGCGTGAGCTACCATGCCCAGCCACCACCTTCATATTTATGTTTGTAATTTTATTCAATTATACTCCTCACATCAATTAACATTTTAAAATACATGGATAGGCCAGACGCTGTGGCTCACACTTGTAATCCCAGCACTTTGGGAAGCCAAGGTGAGTGGATCATTTGAGGTCAGGAGTTTGAGACCAGCCTGGCCAAAATGATAAAACCTCATCTCTACTAAAAATACAAAAATTATCCAGGCATGGTGGCAGTTGCCTGTAATCCCAGCTACTCAGGTGGCTGAGGTGGGAGAATTGCTTGTACATGGGAGACGGAGGCTGCAGTGAGCTAAGATCACACCACTGCACTCCAGCCTGGGTGACAGAGTGAGAGTCTGTTTCCAAAAAAAAAAAAAAAAGATAAATATAGTTGTTTTCTTTTGACATAATTTCTAAGAGAAGGATTAACTGGTCAAAATATTCTAAATGTTACCGTATGATTTTCCAAAGTATGCAACTACTTAGTTTATGATGACTCCATCTATGTATATATGAAAGTATAGACTCTACTGTGATCTCATTATTAGATATTATTGTCTTATAATTTACCCTGTTCATTATGTACACACACAAATAAATTACTGACAAGATCGATCATTTTGTTCATATTTTTATTTATCTGTATATTTCTTCTTGAGGATATTTCTTTGTGACTTTTGAGTATTCTTGGACTCTGAGAGATACAGATGCATTTACATGCACACACTTAGGCTCACAAGCACGTTACACACCTGTGAGATCACATTGATGCAGTTTGCTCAGTGTCTATTTTTCTTCTTATCCCCAATTTTCTTAGTTTCTAAAAACCAGAAACTTAACCTTTAAAAAGTTTAATATTTTGATTTTTTTCTTTAATTTTTTGTTTGCTCTAAACTTAGAACTTTATCAGGATACTAGACAAAACAGGAAATGTAGAAAATAACAAATCTTTTTGGAGATGAAATAAATAATTTTCTTTCATTTGGCCCTTTTACCTTTATCCAGATCTTTGCACTTTTCATCCTCACAGTGAGCTGAGGGGGGATGGGTCAAGATAGTGTGTTTCCCCCCTGTTATGAGTGAAGACTGTCCAGGTACAGGCTGGTTAGGGAAGAGCCCCCTCCCTTCTCCTCCCTCCCACCACACAACCAGCCTGGAGCAGTCTGGGGGCATTACCTGGCTGCATAGCCAGTGGTGACTAAATTGCACACAGCTGACCCCTGCCAGGGTGGGGAGAGGAAGGCTGGCCCATGGCCCCACTGTGTTGCTGGCCGTGGCCCCACTGTGTTGCTTACAAGGGCAGCTCCCACCCTGGCATGAGATTGGCTCACTTGTGACGGTGAAATGAGGTAGCTGAGTGCTTAGTGCCCAGCAGAAAATGAGCAAGCACCAAAAGAAAGTGAGTGAGTGTGTGATTAGACTCCTAGTGGTGCAGCCCTTATCTACTGAGGAGCTCCTTTCTCTATCCTGGAGTGGGTACCATGTGCCAGACTCCAGACCAAGCACTCCACACGCACTGCCTTATGTACTCTTCACAAAAGAAAGAGGACATAGACCAATTTCCTTTAATTCTTTTAGAGCACTTACTTTACTTCCAGACTCTGTCTTTGCAGGGGTTTGCCCTATAGGATCATAGAATTTGTGCCCTGGGAGGTGGGTGCAATAATTACTCCCATTCATAGATGAGAAAAATAAGGCTTACAGTAAATAAGATCACAAACTAAGAAGTGCCAAAGTTGAGATTCCTCTCCAGGTCTCTGACAGACAGGATGAAGCAGGAAGAATAAGTGTGATTTTTGTCCTCATTGTACAGATGGGGAGACTGGGCATCAGAGAGGTTAGGTGACCTGTGCAAAGCCACACAGCAAAAGACAGAACCTGATCATGGAGCCAGGGATCCTGAGCCCAGGTTGGGTGTTATCTCAACACTGATCATAGTGATAACTGCAGCTAGTAAAGAGCTCACTGTGTGCCAGGTGTCTTCTTGGGGTCCTCTTGGTCCTTACTAAGGAAGAGGGACATCCTGGAGAGAGGCTAAATGGGACACAGGCCTGTCTGACCTGCAGGCCTTGCCCTGGCCATTCTGGCCCCACTGCCCATGGGTTTGCTCTGCAGAATCATGGAATTTGTGCCAGCATGCCAGCATGCCAGCGCCAGGCTGTGAAACAACAGGGTGTCTTTGTCCCTGCTTCACTGACCATCAGATCGTTCTTCCCACACGTGGCCAACATCTCTTGGCCAGCTGAGTAGGGAAGGCTGAGGCTTTTTGTTATTTGTGTCACTTATTTTCTGGATATACAGACTTTCTGAGAAAATGCCTGTTAAGAAAAACATCTTAGCTGACTTGCAAATGCATACATTCTTTTACAAAGCTCCTGCCTCACTCAGGCAGGCCAGGAGTCATTACTGAGAGCAGGCTATAGGTTATAGGTAATGGCCTATTACAGCAGCTAACATGATGGAGAGATTCCTTTGTTGCAGAAACTGGGTTAAGCATTAGCTAAGGAAATGTTCCAATGGTTCTAATATAAAAGGGTTCATATCAACCTTCTTTTACAAGTGAATCAGAGAGGGTAGATGAGTCACTCAAGGCCACAGAGCTAGGTGGGGCTGGAGCAAGTATAATCTAACTTCCCCACCCACATCCTTAACTACTGTGCTCTGTGCCCCCTGCCCTTGCTCCCTGAAGCAGAAGATAGGTAAAATTTTCTTGTAAATTTCATACCTGAAGATACTAGTTGAAGTCTGCCTTGAATTTTGGTTATGTTTGTTTTTCTCTTTTTCACAAAGTCTGGGTGCTCCTTGAGGACTGGGCCTGTGTCTGATTAGATTTTATGTGACAGCATATATCTGATGGAAGAAAAGAATGTCTGACGGAGAGGATGAATAAGTGACGGAGAGGCTGAATGAGAATAAATGAGGGGAGGGTGAAGGGATGCCCAGGTGTCTTGGCTGAGTACTAGTGGGATACTTCCAGAAACCATGTGACTTTAATGCAAACTTTAGGCTTAAAAGAAATGCCCCATTTCTTTGAATTATTTTAAAGCACTTAACCTCCAGGCTCTTGGCAGGGCCACTGGTGGGTAAGCAGACCGTTTCTGGGTGACTTCTGGCTCTGCCCCTTCTGGCCCCAATACTTCCACCAGGTGACTTGACCTCACCACCTGCAATATCCTTATCTGAAATAGAGGCCAATATAAGTGTGGACTTCTTAGAGAGAGGACTGTGAAAAATAAGTGGGCATATGTGTCAGTCCATTTTTGTGTTGCTATAAAGAAACAGCTGAGACTAGATGATTCATAAAGAAAAGAAGTGTAATTGGCTCGGAGTTCTGCAGGCTGCACAGAAAGCAAGGCACTGGCATCTGTTTGGCATCTGGTGAGGCCTCAGGACACTTAAAATTATAGTGGAAGGCAAATGGGGAGCAGACATGACACATGGTAGAACCAGGAGAAAGAGAGATCAGAGGAGGAGTCAGTGAACTTAGAACTCATTCATCACCAAGGGGATGGCGCTAAGCTATTTATGAGGGGCCTGTCCCCATGACCTAAACACCTCCCACCTCCAACATTGGGAATCATATTTCAACATGAGATTTGGAGAGGACAAACATCTAAACCATGTCAGCGTATTTACACATAAAGTGTAAATGAGAGCAACTGTTATTTTTTTCCCTGGAAGAGCAATTTTATAGAGTTGATTTTTAAAAATTAATTTGGGTGATGGGTACCTGATGGGCATTATAGTGTTCTCTCTGCTTTTGTGGATGCTTGAAATTTTTCACAAGAAAACATTTTAGAAACAAGTAATGGAAATCTAAGATGTTAATTTTGTTGAGAAAACAAATATATTGTGGAATAGAATGCAAAAGGTACATGTGACTTTAAGTTTTATTTATTTGTTTTTTGCTGGTTGATGTATAAGTTCATTGTCTTTATTTGAAAAATCCTCATAGAAAATCATTTGGTTTAGTTGTCAGTAGCCTGATCCTGAGCTTTGAGGAAGCTCACCTTCCTTCGAACTACCTGATCTTTCTTCTGAGCAAGGGACATTTTGGGACAGTTTCACCACCACTACTACTGCTTTTTTCTTCTTCCTTCTTCCCTCCTCCTCCTCCTTCTTATTCCTCTCCTCTTCTTCTTTTTCTTCCTCCTCCTCTTCCTTCCCCTCTTCCTCCTCCCCTCCCCCTCTTCCTCCCCCTCCCTTCTTTCTTCATCTTGCTCTGTCACTCATGTTGGAGTGCAGTGGTACAATCTCTGCTCTCTGCAGCCTTGGCCTCCCAGGCTAAAGCAATCTTCCTACCTCAGCCTCTCAAGTAGCTGAAATGACAGGCACACGCCACCACGCTATACCTGGCTAAATTTTAGTTTCTGTAGAGACTAGGTCTCCCTGTGTTGTCCAGACTGGTCTCAAACTTCTGGGCTCAAGCAGTCCTCCCGCTTGGCCTCCCAGAGTGCTAGAATTACAGGTGTAAGCCACTGTGCCTGCCTAGCCCCCCTCTTTTTTTTTTTTTTTTAAACTTCTTTCTTGGATTTCTTCCCATAGACTGGATCTGTTGCATAGCAGCATGACTCTCTTCTATACCTTCTCCATGCCTGGAGTTATGCTGTTTTTTATGTAGTGAAATAACGTTTTCTTTGTAAGCATTTCATCTTCTTCTGTTGGGAAATGTGTATAATCTGCAAAATTTTGACCCATAATGTGGTTTCGATGCACTTCTGCATTAAATTCCTTGTTTGCAAAATCATAACCAGGGAATCATCGGGTACCCTGAGAGACAGACGAGCCTCCATCTACAGCTCACTTCAAAACCCCCGAAGACTTTATTGCCAGAGGTAATTTTGGCAAGGCCTGCATCCAAATAGCAGATAAAGGCAACAGGCTGACCATATGCTTTCCACATTGTATTCATCACCAGTCACCTCCACTTGGCCTTGCCCAGGCTGGACCTATTGAGAAGCCTGCAGGCCAGCAGTAGGCCAGAACAATGTGCCGGAGAGTAATTTGCCAGGCCAACCTTCACACCATGTTGTGGTAGCTCATGAGTATGAGGTGCACAAACTTTCATGTTCCCTTCCATCTAGGGGTAAGCAGTGTGACACATGCTCTGTCTGTCTGTTATGTGAGCAATTACCGTGTATCTGGGCGTGTTGTACTTATTTTAATCCTGTATCGCCAAGCATTTCCAAGCACCATAATCCATTTTACCCTCTTGTCTTCTAAGTTTTACTTTGTTTCCCTTAAAGCAGGCCTTATTCTTGACAACTTTAACAAACCCCGTTCTGCAGAACAGAGACCTGCATCCTTGGCTAGACATAGACCCCACAGCTTTTAAATAAAGCACAAGATTGGCTGGGCGCGGTGGCTCATGCCTGTAGTCCCAGGTACAAGGGAGGCTGAGGGAGGAGAATCACTTCAGCCTGGGAGGCAGAGGTTGCAGTGAGCTGAGATCATGGGCCACTGCACTCCAGCCTGGTGACAGGGCAAGACTCCGTCTCAAAAATAAATAATAGAGCACAAAATTGGAAAGAAACAAAATAGCCTAAAGCAGCCTGCAGAGAATCCAATTCCCAGCAAGGTTGTTCCTGATCTCACTGGACCTTTGGTTTTCTCATCTTAAAAAGCTTGGGAATCGTGATGTTTCCCTCTCAGTGCTGCTACATGATTCAAGTGAGAGGAGAGATGTCAGGGTGCTTTGTGAACTATAATCTCTGCCTTCTAATTTGGTCATTTGTTCATATGTTCAACACGTTTCTTGAGGCCCTGGCCATGTGCCAGGTGCTGCGCTAGGGGCTGGGGACACCGCTCCGCACAGATGGAGGCATAGCAGACGTCATGTTCTTGAGCTCAGAATGCTGTGGGGCAAATTCTTCCTCTGACACTTTCTCCTTAGGTCACAACCGCTGAATACCTAATCTCCGGGCCTCAGTTTCCTTATCTGTAAAATGGTGGACATTAACAGTATCGTTCTCTTATCTGCATGACCGTGAAGATAAATAGGGCAAGGGATGTGAGGTTCCCAGAGCAATGCCCTGCACATAGCAGGTGCTTGATCAATGTTCATGCTCACCACTGCCAGCAGGAAGAGCCCAGAAAGTGAGGAAGGCTCACAATAAACAGATATGCAAAATGACTTTAAAGTTTGTAAGTGCCGTGGAGAAATGGGGAGGCATAATATGATATGTAACCATGGGTGGTGCGAGGAGGGCCCCTCTCGGGAGCTGCCCTTCAAGGTGAATCAATGGGATGATGCAAGGTGGGAGAGCAGTCAGCAGTGGGTGATGCAGGGGGAAGAGCTGGGTATGCTCTGCAGATGAGGAGACTGAGGCCCAGGGACAAGTGACTGGTCCCAGCTCCCACAGGGCTGCCACCAGGAACCCAGTGATATGGTTTGTCTGGGTCCCCACCAAAATCTTATCTTGTATTGTAGCTCCCATAATTCCCATATGTCATAGGAGGGACCCAGTGGGACGTAATTGAATCATGAGGGCAGGTCTTTCCCATGAAGTTCTCGTGACAGTAAGTAAGTCTCACCAGATCTGATGGTTTTATAAAGATGAGTTCTCTTGCACAAGCTCTCTCTCTTTGCCCACCACCATCCATGTAAGATGTGACTTGCTCCTTCTTACCGTCTGCCGTGATGGTGAGGCCTCCCTAGCTATGTGGAACTGTCAGTCCATCAAGCCTCTTTTTCTTCCCAGTCTCAGGCCTGTCTTTATCAGCAGTGTGAAAATGGGCTAATACATCCAGTGACACAAAGACAAACAATATTTGGGCTCACTCTTGCAGAAGTCACTGCAAAAAGTGCTGCTTTTCCTGAGAAGTATAGCAATGAGGATAGTGACCTACGTGTGTATTCCCAACTCTGGTGTTTTTGGAGACCTGTGCAAGCATTGTTCTTTGACACTGCTGTGGAAGCTCTCAGCCCTCTGGCTCAGATAATACACCCTTATTCTAGGTCACTTGGTCTCCTTCTCCTCAGCTGGGTGCTGCCTGCATCTCTCCTCCAGGCAAATACTGTGACCATGGGCTTGCTACCAGGAAGAGCACACACAACTGTGCAGACAGACAGGCATGCCAGCCTACCTCTGTCTAGGACAGGCAGACGTTCTTGGGATGGGATAGAAACATCTAGATAGGCAGCTCGAGGATTGTAGGTAATCAGGACAGCACCATGATTAAGGGGGATTTGTTATGCAAAGGCCTTTCCTGGCATTTGAACCTGCAAGTGGCTGCTTCCACTCAGATCTATCTTTGCATAGTTGCACAATGTTGTCTTGCCTATTACAGAATGCTAGAGAGTTAGAAAGGAGTGGTCCTAGAGGTCAAGGGGTCCCAGGAAGGGCAAGACCATGCAGTGGATGCCACAGTTCCCACTCCCTACAGCCGGCAGACATTGCCAATCTGTTGCCACACTCCTGTCCAGGGAGCTGGAAAGGGCTTCCTGCCTTCTCCAGTGCCCCAGTGAGTCATCACCGAGTAATCACAGCTAGCACGAGCTATCTTCTGCTTCATATTTTGCAGAAGAGGCCAATGGGTGTCAAGGGTTAAGCTGGGCTGGGAGTCACGGGGATGGAGTTTGACCCTAGCTCTGTCACTAATTATGTGACTTTGATCAAGAAGTTTAGTATCTCTGAGCCCGTTTCCACCCTTTATTTATTTATAATTTTTATTTACTTTTAATTTTTTGAGATGGAGCCTTGCTCTTGTTGCCCAGGCTGGATTGCAGTGGTGCAATCTTGGCTCACTGCAACCTCCATCTCCTGGGTTCAAGTGATTCTCTTTCTCAGCCTCCCAAGTAGCTGGGATTACAGGCATGTACCACCATGCCCAGCTAATTTTTGTATTTTTAGTAGAGATGGGATTTCACCAGGTTGGCTAGGCTGGTCTCGAACTCCTGACCTCAAGTGATCCACCCGCCTCAGCCTCTCAGTACTGGGATTACAGGCATGAGCCACAGTGCCTAGCCTCTATTATTTATTTACTGGACCATTTATTAATTCAATTCACAAACATTTACTGAGTACCTCCTGCAAGCCAAGCACTGGGCAGTGGGCTGGAGAAGGGAAAGCTGTTTTTCTCTAGAACATGAAACCCTTGGCTCTCCTAGTGTCTGGTTAGTTGCAGCCCTTGTGAAAACTCTCCTGGCCACATGATCATGCCAGTTTCCCTTTTCTGAACCTTTGTCTCACTTTGCATTGTCCTCCTTGAGATATGGCTTCCGGAATGTCCTGTCTTATTAATGAACCACCAGCTCTGCAGGGCCAGGGTTTGAGCAGTTTTGAGAATGCTGTTGTGAAACCAACTATAGATGAGCCTTTGCTATTTGAAATACTTACAAAAAATATTTGGATAACCTTCCATTACCTGAGAAGGCATTTCTAAAGTTTACATTGCAGTCCTGAGTGATGGTGATATTTGGAGCAATAATTTCCTCTGGTCCTTGAATTTTTCCCTGAAAGGGTCGCGCAGCAGCACACACTGTACATGTGAAGGGTGTTCTGGAATGTTAATGGAGAGGCTGATTCACACCAGATGGGCTGGAATACCGAGGAGGGGGAGGATGTATACACGCCGGCCACCGTGATTCAGCTGTAAGGCTGGCTTTTTAAAATGCACTGACAGTTGGAGGTCAAGGAGGCTGACATTTGCCCAGGTTTTCTCTGCAAGTTTCTGTGTTGCTTTAGCAAACCCGAATCTTGGTCCTATTATAAATTAGTCACTTTTATGATATTCAGTTCATGGACAACACTCTGGCGAAAGTCCAAAGCAGCTTTTACAGGCAGTGTCCTATGTCAAAGTTCAGATTTGGACTCGTATCAGTGTTTCTTAAGCTGAACAAAAACATTTTTTAAAAAATAAACAATAAAAAGGAAAAAGCTACTCACATCTTCTGTGTGTCTTTATCAGCCAAGAAAATCTTGCTTGGATCCATTCTGTACTTTATAACATACAAGGAAGTGGCGTTTTTGTGGTCCAAATGTATAAATTAAATAAGTTGTATTAACTGTGGCATATATAGACTGACTCTAAATGGAATGCTTTACATGTATTATCTCCCATATTGATCTTACCTATCATTCCTGAGACCTTTTTACAGGTGAAGAAACAGACCCAGAGAGCTATGTCCCAGGTACCCTGAGGTGGCCAGGGAGCAGCTGAGCCCACTTGAACCCTGGTCCAGCTGACCCCGTGCTATTGTCTGCTTCTTCCTGTTGTGTTTTTCTCATTACTGGTCCTGATGCATCCCCAGGGCTCACTGCCCTTAGCGGCTGGTCCATCAAAAATTATCCTCAGTTTCTTCTGAGCTGGAGGCCAGAGGACTCAGCTGCCTCTCCCACCCGCATTGTGCAGCGTGTCCAGCTCTTTCCACAGTCAGTGGTTATTGCAGGTTACAGGGTGCCCTGGCTGCCTAGTGCAGTTAGCTGGGCCTGCCTCTGGATTCTGACTTCTATTTGCATCAATGGATGTGGTGGGGTTTGTTTAGGAGCTGAAGAGCAGAGAGGGAGTCTGTTGTCAGGGAAGCATCCAGGGGGGCTTTGGGTGAATGGGATTCCAGAGAGGATGAGAAAGGCCTGAAGCTGAGGGGCCGTTTTCCTTCAGTGTTCTGCTCTCTAAGCCAGGCGCCACTCTAGGGTCTGGGGGCTCCAAATGTGGACATGGCTGGCCCTGCTTTGGGGAGCTGGCAGCTAGAGGGGGAGGTGGGTGACCTGAAGCTGGAGAGACCTGAGTTCTAGTCTCAGAGATTAGTCTCAGCACTGCAGCTTCTGAGCTCAGTGACCTTTCTATATCTCAGTTTGGTCATCTCTTTAGTGGGGTTAGCAATACTACTCACCTCGGAGTTGTGATAAGTGCTAAGATAGGAGCACATGGGGAGTTGGGCACAGATAAGAGAAGAGGAGCCTCATGTGGTCTTGGAGGGCTAGGTGGGGTCCTGGAGGAAGTGACATCCAAGCTGAGGCCTGTAGGAAGAGATAGGGTTGCTTACCTGGCAAAACTAGTAGAAAATTGGCTTCCAGTGGAGGCATCAGATCTAGGCCCTTGAAGCTGGAGTGATCAGTAGGAAGGGAACTTGGAGGTGGTGACTTGGCTCTGGACTGGGCCACTTTTTGGGATTTGGGTATCCAACCAAGACGTGTAACGTTCTCTCCACCTGCTATCACAGTCCACAGCCTGTGGAGGGTGGAGAAGAGATGGTATAGAGGGTGCTGCCCTGGAGGAGAGGTCTCTCTGGAGGGGAGCTTAAGGGAACTTGGTGCAGAGCAACCTCCCACCAGTCTGGGCATGCCCTGCGACAGCTGGGGCTGCAGACAGGCATGAACCCCAGGGGTCAGCAGAATGTCTGTATGTTGGGCTTTGTTCTTCCTGCTGGGCACAGCTGGCTGTGTTCCTGCTTCACTTGCTGAATCAGCCAGTCCAGCATCAAGCATTTATTAAGTGCCTGCCATGTGCCAGCCGCTGTTCTAGGCACAGAGATACAGAGTTGGCAGCACAGTCCACGACCTTGCTCTCCTGGGGCTTACTTCCCAAGGGGGGCAGCGAGGCAGCAGTTTTAGATGGAGTTTTCTGGGAGAAGCAAGCCACGCGATTGATTCTCTTGGGGATGTGTCCTGGGCAGTGACCCCCAGGTGGGCCTGTGTGTGTTTGGGCTTGGGGGAACCGGAGAGTGGAAGGAGCTGAGGTCACTGAGGCATCAGGCCAATTTGTGTAGACTCTGGTAGCAAGAGAATGACATGCTGTCACCCTGGCTGCCACTGGAAAAGAAGACTCCTGGGAGGAAGGTGGGAACCCTTCCTTGATGTGGCCTTGAACCCCAGCCCTGCTTCTGATAGCCAGAGGATGCCTGAACAGGTACCTCAGCCTTTGAATGCTTCCTGTTCCTCTCCTGCAAAACCACAAAGGCCACCATGAGAACTAGGTGAGACCACAGCAGTCCCTCGATGGCAGGCTGGATGGTGTGCTCAGCAGGGCGCGTTGTAATTAGCGTGATGAGCATGAAAGCTGTGAGGGCAAATCCCAGGCAGAGTATGCACTGCCTTTCATGCTCCCCTGCAAATCAAGTGTTCTGCTCTCTGCCCTCAGCACTGAGGCATACATGTCACCTCCCATTCTTCTCAGGCACCCTCATGTCACTGTGGCTGGGAGTCCCGTGAGGGCAGGTGGCGCCCAAAGCCTTTCTACAGCAGGAGGCAGATGGGCAGGGGCTTCGGGTTTCTGCTGCTTCTGACAGGCTGCCAAGGCCATGTCCTGATGCCCTGGTCTGATGGGGAGGAACGGGTGCCTGCCTTGAGGACACTGAGGAGGGGCCCCCTGGCCAGCACGGGGAAAGGAAGCTGAAGAGAAGTGATTCTCAGGTTGCTGGTGGTGGTGAGACAAGGGGACTGGTGATCCAGGCATCAAGCACATTTTCATGTCTTTGAAATACCAGCATAAGAGAAGCAAGGGTGGGTGAGAGGGACTGAAGAATCAGAGCAGCCGGAGCTGGGGCTGGAGCAGGGTGGGGGCAGACCAGATCACAAAGCCTGGACTGAGAGGGTGAGACAGGAGGGTGGGGGAGCTGTGGGCAGGTTGCGGCAGACAGGGAGGGCCCATGGGCTCCTGGTCAAGGAGGGTGGCAGTGAGGATGGAGGGGAGGAGGGAGAGGAGAGCTCCCTTGGGCAGTGTCTGAGGGAAGTCTTCTTGGGAGAGAGATTGCCAATGAGGAAGGTTGAAGATCACTATTGTCCAAGGTTTTGAATGTTACGCCAAAGGGTTAGGGCTTTTTCCTGTAGATGTGGGAAGCCCAGCATGGTTTGAGCACAAGACAGTCAGAACCATGTTTAATCGCAAGCTCTTTCTGGCATCAGTCACAGTTCAGGCAAGTGTCCATGTGACACTGGCAGTCAGTGGACAGAGTGCCAGTGGCTGTCCTTGCCCTCTCCTCTTCTAACCCATGTGGCCTCAGCCCAACCAGCTTCACTCAATGGGAAGATCTGAGCAGAACTGGGAAGGTAGCTGTGGGGTTGATGAAGGTTCAGGGCCAGCCCCTTCCCCTCTGCATCCTGAGCCTGCAAGGCTGTTGCCTGGGACAACTGCCTCAGCCCTTCCTCTGCCTGGCTTTGGGTGCCACATGCTCCTGGCTTCCAGGCCACTCACTGGACACATCTCTGGGTCTGCCTCTGAGATGGTGTTATCTCAGCAAGCAAGCAGTCTTGGTGCAGGGAAGGCACTCTGTGGGACCACACTGTTCTACCCTCTGGGAGTCCCTCCCTCACTCTGCCCTGTACCTCCACTGCCCACTGCCCTGCCCAACCAGCCATTGTTGATTGTTAAAAAAGACGCCTTAATGATTTTTGAACCGCTTACCATGTGCTAGATCCCAGGCTAAGCATGTTATATGCATAGTGTAATTTAATCTTCGGAGTTATGGAGTGGGTTCTCCTGTTATACCCATGTTACAGATGAGAATACTGAAGCTCAGGTAGGTCAGCTAACTTGACTGTGGTTTCATACACAACCAGGAACTGTACATTTGGGATTTTTAATGCAGGCAGACAGAAGACAAGTTTCGTGTTTTGAACTTGTCACTCTACCTTCACCTTCTGGTCTCTGGGCTCTCGTAACAGCTCTCTGCCCATTTCATCATCCGTAATGGGGTTATACGATGACGTTTCCCCTAGGTGCTCTTTGGGGAATGCCACCCATCTCTGGAAGTGAGGGATGCTGGTGGTTACAGCTGGGTGGGAATCCCAGCTCTGGGACTCACCTGCCGGGTGTGATATTGTAACCCTGCCAATCCTCAGTTTCCTTACCTGCAAAATGTTAGTTATAAGGAGGAAAGAAGATAGAGGTAAAGCACCAGGCAGGTGGCACAGTGCCAGGCACCTGGAAAGGACCTAGTGACGGTGCTTCTTGGATACCTGTTACTGCCCTGGTTTGCCAAGACACGGTGGTGGCACCGCGGACCCAAGGGCTGCCTGGCCAGGCCCAAACACGTGCCAGCGGCGCCTGTGTGTGGAGGAGCCAGGGACAGGGTGTATGAATCATTCACCGCTGAAGCCTTGAATTATTAATATCGTTATTCTCAGACTTCTAAGGAGGGCCCGGCTGGATCCCATATATGGAAGGCTCGACTCAGCCTCCGCGGCAAGCACCTCCCTGGGTCCAGAGTTGCCATGGAGTACTGCAGGCGGCCTGGAGGCGGAGGCCCGCCGCGGTGCCCCGGACTCGGCCCCCTCGCAGGTCCTAGGTCTGCAGCCTGGGTCCTGCCCGCGCCGGGGTCCACCCAGCCCGCTTTTGCGCCGGTCCTGGGCCGCTCCCCTGGGATCCCGGGGGACAGACAGAGCTGCTGGGAACTGGCGCGGGCGTCCTCGGGAGAGCGCGGGGCGCGCTGGGCTTGCTGAAGGGCTCCAGGCCCGGCCACTCGGTGCCTTCCAAAGAGCGGACACGCCGCGGTGCCCCGAGAGCCTGAAATCAGCCCCCGCTGCGCAGCCCCGGGCGCGCCACCACCCCCGCCGCGGCCGACAGCTCGGTCCCGAAGCTCAGAGTGGAGAGATCGGGCCTCGGCGGGCCGCTCTAGGCGGGCGGGGCGCGCAGCTCCAGGGCCGGGCGGTTCAACGCGCCCGCCTCCCGGGGCCTTCCCCCGCAGGCCCAGGCTCGGCGGGGCGGGGTGCAGGGCGGGCCGGGGCGGGGCCCGGGGAGGAGCCGTGGCTGCGGCGGTGGCCGCGTCAGAGCGGCGTTCCCGCTGCCCCACGGTTCAGACCCGGCCCGAGCGCCGCCGCGGACAGGGACAGAGACCCCCACGGGCACGGGCACGGGCGCTGCGCCGGAGGCTCCCCTCGCGGCTGGGGCTGCGCGACTATGGCGGACAAGGAGGCGGGCGGCAGCGACGGGCCCCGAGGTGAGCGCAGGTTGCGGGTCCTGCGGCCGCGGCTGGCGGGGCAGGGAGGGAGGAGGCGCGCTCCGCCCCGCGCCCCGCACCCCCTCGCGCGCCGTGGAAAAGTGGGGACGCCCGCGCTGCACCCAGTTCTGGAAGGCGGGCTGGGGTCTGCCGCGGCGATGCCGGGGGCCGGGGGACCCGAGCGCCCCGCGGGTCACATGCTCTGCGCCCCTCCGGGGTGGGGACTCCGCGGAGGGGACTGCAGCCCCCACTGGGGCGCCTAGTAGGTCCCTGCCTCGGGTAGCGCCTCCTGCGGTGCCGGGAGCGCTTGCGGGTGAGGACCGCCCCGCGTGTGCAGCCCCCGCGCGATGGGCTGCGGAGGCCGGCTCTGGCCGGGTAAAGGGCCGGCCGCCAGGAGACCGGGTAGCCCCAGCAGCTAATTTTCGTGACTCAGCGAGGTAGGAGTGGGAGCCTGGGGGAAATTGGGGATTTGGACCTGTTCCCTCGCCCCATCCCACCCCGGCTGGATGCTCGAGCCAGGAGTCGGGGCTGCAGCTGCCGCCGAAGAACTCCTCACCCTGCTCCCCGCCCATCCCCAGGGACTTACTGGGCTGGGGAAGGGTGAAGCGGCAGGGGTTCAATTGTCCCCTCCTTGCGGGGCGCAGAGGGAGGCACCCAGTGCGGAGGACGGAAATTCGCATTCTGCAAATGTGCTAGGGCCGCTTTCTTTGGGGAGCGTGATTAGGGCTCCGAAGGGTGGGGGGAGCTGGAGAGTACAGGGAAGCGGGTTGCGGGAAGAAGAGGAGCAGGCTTCGGAGCCCAGGGCTGTAAATCAAGGTTTCTCCCACAGAGGGCCCAGCTGACCAGGATTCCAGTCTTCCTGTGGGTCCGAAGTGGGGAAAGTTGGGCTCATGGAAGCCCCGTGCATTCCTGACCTGCAGGGCCTCGGCGGGAGCTGCCACTGGGGAGACGTGCCCAGGCAGCTTCTTTGGGAGCGACAGGCAAGCCGCCTGCGAGGATGAAATTAAAACGCCCCGACACAAGGGAGATCCAGCCACGAAAAGAGCGCTGGGCTCTGCGGGGGGCCCCAGAACTGGAGAAACTGAGTCTGGTGGCAGCACAGCCACCATCTGTGCTGCGTTCCCTGTCTTGCTGCCGGGCCCGCGGCTCCCACCCTCTGCTGCTCTTCAAGCCGCACCTGCCCCCACCCCAGCCCATTGTTCCTGCGGATCGGGGAGGTGCCTCCCCACGCAGCACTGCAGTGGTGGGGGAGTGCAGGGTGGGGGGTGGGGGGTGGAGGATCCTGACGGGGCTCACTCCAGGGAGAGGGAGCAGAGAGACCAGGCCGTGTCCCCGCCTGTGCTCTTCCTCAGCTGGCGAATGCAGGCGATGGACTGGCAGCTGTCTTTGTCTGAACATCACTCAGCAACTGGATTGATTCTTTTTTATTTTAACTTTTTTCTTTAAATCGTAAAAAAAAAAAAAAAAAATATTTAGGACAATAAAGCAGGGGTGTTGACTTGCTAAAGCCTGAGAATTAGTGAGCCAGTTTCTTGCCTCTCATGCTGGGATAGAGTGGGCGATGGTACCAAATGCAGGGTTGGGCATAGGATTTGTCGAATCAGAAGTGGGCAGGGATGTGTACCCACTCCCCACACCCTTGCCAACACTGTTTTGTCTTGTAAACCAAATTCAGCATCCCTCTTCTATCCTACCCCCCTTCCCCTCCCGGCCGCTCACACATGCGCACACACTCAAGGTGCTGGGAGAAATCCCATTCAGGATGGGGACATCCATGCCTGGTATGCTGGGCCACTTGCCGCTGCTCTTCTGGGTCTGTTCTAGAGTGTTTGTTTCTTCACTTCCAGTGATCTCCAGTTCAAGGTGGCCAGTGCGAATTCCAGATACATGGACTTAGGACAGAGACCGACCTGAAGATCGGGCTGTCCCTGGCAACTCGGCGTGCCTCTGGGCACCTCTCCCTTTAATTGTAAAAGGGAGGATGTGAATAGTATTGCATAGGAGGAGAGTCAGCTTCCCCCCTCCCCGCCCCCCACACCTGCATACCTATTTCTAAGATTTCCTCATTGCTGAGAAGCAAGCATGCATTAGTTTATTGTTTTAAAGCTGCACAACAAACCTGTTACCAGCATTCTCCCCTTCCGGGTGGGAAATCTGAATGCGGGTTGAGTGACCTGTCCAAGGTCACACATCTGGGAAGCGTTGATTGGAAGCCTGGCCATCTGATTCCAGGGCACCAACCTGTGCATGCAGCCCTCATGCACATGCTCAGCGGTTGCCACTCTATTAGGGACATAAAAATGGTTGTGCTTCCTGGGGAGGATTTCCAGAATGCTCTTGGTACAAAAGAATGGGTGCCACAGATATCACACTGCTGGGATTTGTGAGCAGTGGGAGTGCTGGGTTGGGGAGGGGCTTGGTGGTGGGTAGGTGGTGGGGGTGGTGGTGTCAGAAGGCTGCCCATTAATTCTTCTCCAACAAGTGCAGCTGGGGTGGGTTGGGGAGTGGGCAGAGGTGCCAATGAAATAAGAATGGCAAATGTTGGTAGTTGGGCAGTGGGGAGTGGCGGTTCATTACTATTCTGCTTACTTTGTGTATGTTTGCTAATTTTCTTAACAAGATGTTTAAATTACTTATTTTACAAAATCTGAAGGGCCACCCTCGAGGCTCTGGGTGTTGGACAGCAAAATTTGAGATGACCTTCAATCCTGCCCCCTCCCCCATGACCTGAGTGAGTTGACACATGGAGCCCTAGAAGGGCGAGATGAGTTGGAGGTGGACAAAGTGGTTCAGACAGGGATGGTTCCTGTGGTGACTGAGTCAGGGCTAGGCATGGCCAGTGGAAACTGTCATTTTCTCCAGGGTGGGGCTTGAGGAGAGGGATGACGGGCAGGCAGTTTTGCCTGGGTTGAGGGTGTCTCTCGAGGCCTGGCATTGGGCTTTGGAGATGCCATCCTAGAGGTTCATCTTAATTAAAAAACATTTTAAACATTGACATTTATTGAGGACTTAGTATATACTGAAACCTGGGAATATTGAGTTATCTCATTTAGTGCTGACCGTGTTTGTTGTTGAATGAATGACCATGAACGGTCCCCTGTTATCCCATTTCACAGAGGAAAGAGCCGACAGTCCTAGCAGCGCATAGCTGGAAGGGGGCAGAGTGAGGGTCAGGACCTAGGCTGTGGGACGTGGGACCCAAGTGGTCAAGCTGAACAGCTTCTCCTGGCACATGCCTGGCATGTCGCAGGCCCTCAGGGAATTGTGTTGAGTAGGCTTGCAGCTAATAGAGAGCGGGTGCCCCACTTCCTGTAGTCACCAAGCTGCAAATGGTGGTGGCAGGGCGCTGGCTGTAGCCTCCAAAGGAATTAAGAAAAGGTCAAGGTGATGCTCTGGGTATTGCCAATTAGGGTTCTGGCCATGGGATCCACTTCCATGTCAACACCCACCACTGCAACTGTGTCTGTGGCCTTGGTGGTCCCCACGTGCCCCCTGTGCATGTCCCTACACAGTGTCTTGTGTTTTTTAGAGTCCTTTCGTCACCTTTGACCCTCAACACATGCAGTTCCCCCTGCTTGGGACATCCTCCCTTTGTCTAGCAAACTCCTACTCATCCTGCAAAACTCGGTAAAGGTATCATGTCTCAGGAAGCCTCCCTGGGCACATCCATTGGGGTTAGATCTGCCTGTGTGTTCCCAAAGCCTTTGGTACTTGACTGTTGGTAATTCCCACTAGTGTGTGTTGAACCCCTACGATGTGCCAGCCTTATATGCCTGTATCCCATTGACTCCTCTAGCAACGCTATGAGGCTGGTATTATTATTACCCCGTTTTGCTGATAAGGCAATTGACGGCTTTGAGAAACTTGCTCACTTGCCTAACCAGTGAATGCTGGAGTTGAGGTGAGCCATGGAGCCTAAAAGCTTGTGCTGTTTCACTCAATGCCCTTTCTCCCAAGAAAGGCATGGACTATGTCTTTCATTTCTATATATATATATATTTTAGGTGTTCATTAAATGTCTTATTCTTGGTTGGATATTAGTCAGCAAGACATGAGGGAACACAGCAGAGGGCAATGGTGTCTATATCTTGCTCACTCTGCAGTGGCGCTCCTGGAAATAAGAATGCTCAGGAGTGGGCCAAGCTGGAGGGGGATCAGGCAGAGTTTGGGCAATCTCAGAAGAGAAGCAGATTCCAATAAGGCCTGGAGTGACGACTCAATCTTGTGGGGGCGAAATGCTCTCTTCTCACATAAATAGGCCTTTTTGGTAAGGGAGAAAGCATCTTTATTACTGCTGTGCATAATTAGAACAGCAGGGAGAAATCGGGCTTTTAATGAATGAGCAGTGTGTGGCAGGGAATGAGTGAACGCCTGCCACTGTGGACACCCCCGGGCCTGGGCATCCCCAAGAGAGAGCAGGGCCAGTGAGGAGGCGACCAAGGAAGTGCAGGCAGCGCTCAGAAATGAAACCCGCCCCACTGAAGCGGGTCCTGCCAGTCTCTGCTGCGTTCCTGTTACTGCAAATGACTCCCAGGCTGCGGCTTTGCAGTTGCTGTTCTGAGCTCTGCCAGGACCACCCCTCTTCTTCCAGCCTTGACCGTGACCTGGCAGCCTCAGATGTCCTGTGGAGCTGGCAGCTGCTCCATGGCACCCCTTCTGGGCAATCCTGAGCTGCAGAGTTTGTGCCTTGATTTTAGTCCCCTTATTTTTAGGGTGACCATATGTCCTGGTTTGCTGGAATAGTTTGAGTTTATGTTTTTTGTCCTGGTGAAATTAGTAATAGCGATACCTTTCACCTTCTAAGTATCTCAGTTTGGAAGGTGAATTATGTGGTGGCGCTCCTTATCTTTGTCTTCTCAAAGAGGAACGAGGGAGGCAGTAAGGTGTGCAAATTAAACCTGGGCTTTGGGCTCAGATGCATGTAACATCTGGGTTTAACACTGCTGCATCTCAGTTTCTTCTGCTGTAGATAAGGATGATTAATAATCCCTGCTCCATTGGGGTGCCATGAGAATGAAGTGAGAGAGTATTTAAAGAGCTTAGGTATGAGCCTGGTACATAGAGGGCTCTCAGTAACTTCCAATTATTTTATTATTGTTGTTAGATTGATTTGGGAAGTATAGTGGTTAAATGTGAGATCTGGGACCAGACTGCCTGGGTTCAAATCTGCCCTGTGTCATTTACCTGCTCTGTGACCCTGGCAAGTTACTTAACCTTGTAAAGACTCAGGTTTTCTCATCTGTAAAGTATGGACTATAACAGTCTCTTCTTTATATAGTCTTTGTGAGGATTAAATGAGTTTATACATGAAAAGCACTTAGAGTAGAGCTGGCCATGAAATAGACATTGAATTAATATGAGCAATTATTATTGGAAATATGGGCAATTATTATTGGCTGTTATTGTTATTATGAATAAATGTCCCGAGTTACATTCTTATAGGCAGGAGGAATTATCCAGTACATTTGTTTCCTATTGCTGTTGTAAAACTTACCACAAATTTAATGGCTGAAAACCATACAAATTTATTATCTTGTATTTCTGGAAGTCAGGAATAAGTTCAAAATGGGTCTCCCTGGGCTAAAACTAAGGTGTTGGCAGAACCGTATTCCTTCTGGAGACTTTAGGGGAGAATCCATTTCCCTGCCTTTTCAAACTTCTCAAGGTGACCTGTATTCCTTGGCTTGTGGCCCCTTCTTCAATCTTCCAAGCCCATCACTGCAACCTCTGCTTCCATGGCCACATCCCTTCTCTGTCTCTGCCTCTCCTGCTCCTATTCCCTTTATAAGGACCCTTGTATAGGACCTTTTATAAGGCCTACTGCATAATCAAGTAGGCCTTACAAAGGAAAGGCCTACTTTCCCCATCTCAAGGCCCTTAATTTGATCATGGCTGCAGACTCCCTTTTGCCATGGAAGATAACATATTTATAGATTCCAGGGGGCTATTATCGAGCCTCTCATAGTCAGAAAGATTGGAGTCTTGCCTAGGTTTGGGGGTGTTGGAGAGTCTTCCATCTCCCTCAGGAGCTGTTTGAAATTTGGAAATGGTTCATCCTCCGTGTCGTACATTAGGGCAGGTTCCTCATGCACTTGCTGCATGTTGCTCTCCATGGAATTTGGATTGTGGATCAGCCCTTGACTTCCATTCAATCTCAGTAGGGTCCTTGGAGACACCGTTACTTTCAAGGGCTGGTTTAGCCCCTTCTCAGGGACCCATGACTCATTGAGATCAGAATAAAAAGGTTTATTTGCTCCCAAGCAGGGAAAACAATCAATGCATTAAACAAGTTATTGAAATGTCTATAAAATCTCATATTATATTTGCTTTTGCTATGTAACAAACCACCCCAAAGTTTAATGGGTTAAAACAATAGTCTTTTTTTTTTTTTTTTTAATTTATTTTTAAGAGAGGATCTTCCTCTGTGACTCAGGCTAGAGAGCAGTGGCATGACCTTGGCTCATGCAACTTCTGCTTCCTGGGCTTAGACGATCCTCCCATCTCAGCTTTGTGGCTAGCTGGGACGAAAGGCACACACCACCATGCCTGGCGTGTTTTTTTTTTTTTTTTTTTTTTTTTTTAGAGACGAAGTCTCTTTATGTTGCCCAGGCTAGTCTTAAACTCCTGGGCTCAAGCAACCCTCCTGCCTCGGCCTCCCAAAGTGCTGAGATTACAGGCATGAGCCACTGTGCCTGGCAACAATGATCATTTTATGTGATTATGATTCTCTGCCAGGTCTCTGTTGGGTGGTTGTTTTCTGGTCTTCCCTGTGGCCACTTATGTGACTGCAACACTCTGATGGCTTAACTAGTCTGGGTAGTCCAAGATGACCTCACTCACAGGTCTGGGGGTTGGTGCTGGCTGTTGGCTGGGCTTCGTTCTCCACATGGTCTTTTATCCTCCAAGAGGCAGGCTCAGGCTTCTTTATGTGGTGGCCTCAGGGCAGCAAGAGGTTGAGAGGGGAAGCTGCAAGGCCTCTTGAGGCCTTCCTGGGAAGTCCCATAAAACCACGTCTGCTGTATCCTGGTGGTCACAGCAAGTCATGAAGCCAGCCCAGATAGAGGGGATGGAGAAATCGCCTCCACCTCTTAATGAGAGGTCCTGCAAAGAATGTGTGGCTATTTTCAATCTGGCAGAGTTGGCTTTGCAAAATGTGAAAACCACAAACTTTAGAAAACTATATTATGCTTTAAAACAACTCATAGGTTAGATCTCACTTCTTAAGACTTTGTGCAAGTGCCCAATGATTGTCTGACGCTTAAAATTATTTGTTTGTTGTGCTACAACATGTATTCCTGTAAGCGATAAATGAAGAATGATGTTGGTGTTTGGAAAAGTTGTATTGGCACATTCTCAATTTTTCCCAGTATGTTTGCACTTTGATAGATCAGGATGCACTTTTTTCATGATTAAAGGCTAATACATGAAAAAGCAAGAAAAAAAAAAGCTGAAAATCTATAGATGCAACTTCCTTTAGTACAAGTCAGAGCTGTTTTAGTATCTTTCCACGCCCTTAAGCTCCGTGGGCAGCTGAGAGGGCAGATGAAGGAGCTGCGAAGATATTGTCACTTAAGAAAATGATGGGTGTGGGTGACACTCTGGATGGGTTTTGCATATTTCTTTTTTTTTTTTTTTTTTTTTTGGTTTGAGACAGAGTCTAACTCTGTTGCCCAGGCTAGAGTACAGCAGCACAATCTTGGCTCACTGCAACCTCCATCTCCTGGGTTCAATCATTCTTGTGCTTCATCTTTCTGAGGAGCTGGGACTACAGATGTGTGCCAGCATGCCTGGCTAATTTTAGTATTTTTGTAGAGACAGGGTTTTACCTTGTTGGCAAGGCTGGTCTCGAACTCCTGACTTCAAGTGATCCACCTGTCTTGGCTTCCCAAAATGCTGGGATTAAGGGTGTGAGCCACTGTGCTCTGCCTGGCTTTGCATGAGAATGGCCTCCTAAGAAGCGAGTGCCCTGTTACTGTTTTTGGAAACGTTTCCGTAGCAAGCTTCCACAGGTGTGGAGTGATCTGTGCCGACCTTGTTTTTCCCATGAATCCTGCCACTTTCAGTGTATGGTTTTGTAGGATGTGAAGATTTGTAGGAAAATATGCTATATTACAGCAGAAATGCTTGTGCAGATACTCCTTGACTTACCGACTTACGGTGGGGTTATACCCTGATAAACTCATAAAAACATTGAAAATATCATAAGTTGAATCATCCTAAGTTGAGGGCTGTCTGTATTTATATTTGATGTGAGATGAGTGTTCATTTAAAAAATATTTGTTCTGATATGGGGTGAGCCTTCAATAACAGCCAATAGGAAGAGCCTGCAGTCACTTCCTATTCAGTCATTTGAACTTTTGAGACTGCTTTGCTTTCCAGATGTTTGCATACTTATTGGGTAGTTTTGTCAGTTGTGCTCAGAATTTTAATGTCAGAAAACGGAGACTCCTAAAGGGTAGTAAGTTCTGTAGGAGGGAGTTCCTGTTTTATTGATCCACTTAGCACCCAGTATCTTGGAGGCAAGTGGAGTTCACCAGTGCCCTTTGCTTCCTATAAACTGACAATTAAATGATGTCCTTTGGGGATTCCTATGTTTTGTAAATCAGACCTCACGGTCTCGTTGGTTTCTCTGTGATGAGGAACAGTGGTTCCTGTACCCAGGCTGCTGGTTCTGTTTGGGACAGGGAAGCTGTAGGTATTCGGGCTCCAGCCTGCTGACTCTGAGGCCCCCGCTGGCCTCTCTTTGCTTGTCTCCCAGGTTTCCTTGAGCTGAAGGCTAAACTCCGGCCACTTCCTTCATTTTCTTTCCTTTTGTCATTGTCTCTGAGTGGCCATCCCTGCTTGCTGGGATAAGGAACTGTTTACAGCACAGCTGTCAGGCAAGGAGTCTGTTCCCAAAGCAGAGATGAAAGTGGTCAGAAAACAACTGCTGTAGTCAGTCCACACTGCTGCTGGCCCCATTTGAAGGGACCATGGTCATCAGTTTGGGTGGTGGACTCCCTGGGCCAGCAGTTAGAAAACAGGGCTCATGGATACATCCACAGCTAAATGCGACCAGGTTGTCCAATGTCTGGGCTGGGCCCACCCTCTCATTTTACAGATGGGGAAACTGAGGTTAGGGAGGGAAAGAGACTGCCCCAGGACGCTTGGCAAAGCCGGGGTCAGAATCCAGGTCTGCCCACTCCCTCTGCGTGCTTTCCAGCTGAGCTTGGCAATGGCTGCAGAATCCTCCAGCAGTCCCGCCAGCCACTCCCAATCAAGTCAGACAACACAAGGATCCAAACCTCTTTGCCATTAACAAATTCATGGCTTGCCCCTCCTGGAAGGAGTTATATTCTAAAAAAGTATTTGAAGAATGCTTAACTCAAGGGAGTGAAGTGCCAAGTCCCATTGCTGTGAATAAAACTCTGCAACCGTGGAGCTGCAGGCTCCCTTTCTCCTCTGGTTTCTAGTGTATTCCCTCTCTTGACAGCGGTGGGTGGTTGCCCATCTTTCTGTGCCTTGGCTCTTGGCACAGTGTCTGTTTTGAAAGGGTTTTAATGAAGGATTTTGGTTGCAGGTAATGTCAGATATTCTTCCTCTGGCTAGAGGAAGCCAAAAAGGTCACTTTACAGTGAGGATCCAGGGATGCCTCCCTGAACTTAGACCTGCTGCCAGGACTAGGAGGGGAAAGTGTTGGGATTTTTTTGAGATGGAGTCTCGCTCTGTCACCCAGGATGGAGTGTGGTGGCACGATTGTGGCTCACTGCAGCCTCCGCCTCCCGGGCTCAAGCGATTCTCCTGTCTCAGCCTCCAGAGTAGCTTGGATTAACAGGCGTGCACCACCATGCCCAGCTAATTTTGTATTTTTAGTAGAAATGGGGATTCACCATGTTGGCCAGGCTGGTTTTGAACTCCTGACCTCAACGGATCTGCCCACCTCAGCCTCCCAAGGCTGCCACCCTCGGCCCCGTCTCTTACTTTTTTTTTTTTTTTTTTTTTAAGACGGAGTTTCGCTCGTTACCCAGGCTGGAGTGCAATGGCACTACCTTGGCTCACTGCAACCTCTGCCTCCTGGGTTCAGGCAATTCTCCTGCCTCAGCCTCCTGACTAGCTGGGATTACAGGCACGCGCCACCATGCCCAGCTAACTTTTTGTATTTTTAGTAGAGACAGGGTTTCACCATGTTGACCGGGATGGTCTCGATCTCTTGACCTCGTGATCCACCCACCTCGGCCTCCCAAAGTGCTAGGATTACAGGCTTGAGCCACCGCACCTGGCCCCGTCTCTTACTTCTACTTTGCTCTGCATGTCACCCACCCTTCTTCTATGCAGGGCCACTTTAGGTGTTTCCTATCTTCAGGGCAAATGTGGCCCACCACAGTGACCTCCAAGTTGAAGTGACAAGTTCTGGTACACAGGAGGTCTGATGTCTGTCTCTTTTTCTTTTTTTTCCAAGTCCAGATTCCCAGAGGAGGCCTCAAGTTTCAGATAGGATCAGGACCTGACCTAGACACTGTCGACCCTGGCCAGAAGAAGGGTTACCTTGCTGAGAGGGGAAGTTAGGGGGGCACGGCATCTGGTGGTCAGAGAGTAATTGTCTCCCACAATTTGTTAACAGTACCGGTATCTGGAGTAAGCCCTGTGCAGTAAAGAGTTTCTAGAATGAACATTATCAGGAAACAACTCCCATAGTCACTCCATACAGCTGCTCCCTCCATTTGAAGGGACCATGGTCATCAGTTCAGGTGGTGGTTTCTCTGGGCCAGCAATTAGAAAACAGGGCTCACGGATACATCCACAGCTAAATGCGACCAGGTTGTCCAATGTCTGGGCTGGGCCCACCCTATCATTCTACAGATGGGGAAACAGAGGTCAGGGAGGGAAAGAGAGTGTTCCAGGACGCTTGGCAAAGCCAGGATCAGAATCCAGGTCTGCTGACTCACTCTGCATGCTGTACATGCATGGAGAAAAAAGAGATTACCTGTTAGAAAATTCGCTCTTTTGTTCTTTCTTGGAGAAAATTACTGTCTCCCATAGAAGTGTTTCATGCTGCATGGGGTAACTGACCAGTGGGTCCCTCCCATGAGAATAATGCACAGACCCTTGGTGTGTTCTTCTGGGGTGTGGTGGGCTGTAGTCAGTCCATGTGGCCGCTGGCCTGTATGAAGGGACCATGGTCATCAGGTCTTGTGGTGGTTTCCCTGGGGTAGCAGTTAAGAGAACCGCAGGAGGGTTGCATCATTCTTCGGAGTCATTTGCTTTACTTTTCCCTCCTAGATCTGGCAGCTGGTTTAAGTTCCGGGAGCCATCCCTGGATCCTCACCATAAAGTGACCTTTTTGGCTTGGTTTCCTCTATCCAGAGGTTTACTTACCTGCAACCAAAATCCCTTTTAAAACAGACATTCTGCCAAGAGCCAAGGCACAGAAAGATGGGCAACCACCATTGTCAGGGGCCAGTTCTGCCTAAGCACAAAGACCTACTCTAGGGTCCTCCAGGGGAGGCCAAGTGGCCAGCTGTGGAGGATGCATCATTGGCTGAGTCCACGAGGGCCCACGCAGCAGGACCCTGGAGCAGACCGTGGGAATGGGGCTGCTTGGAAAATCTGGCCCACACCTGGGGCACACTGATTCCTCCCTGCCACAGCTCCTTGGCTTCTCTCCCAGGAAATGTTAGGAGGGTGGGAACCATGTATGATCCGGAGTGGGGAAGCCGGAGGGCCCGGTTCCTTCAAGCCAGGTTGCTGGGCTGTACAGAGGCCCCTGAAAGGCTTTTACCCCACAGCCTCAGTCTGTCTGTGTCAGACCAGCTATAGCAACATGCTTTTGAAGATATTTTTGACTGTCCATCCTTTGGCATCAGCCTCTGGTAGTCTTGGCCAGCAAAGCTGCTAGAGCAGGTTGTAGGTGGGCATGGCTGGGGAAGGAAGTCACCCGGGGCCAGGCAGACCCTGAGAAGAGGGGCTAGCAGATGGAATGGGGTGTGAGGGACCCCAGGCCTCCTTTGTAGGCGGTAAGACAGAGTGAGTTTTGGAGTAAGACAATACTTGGTTCAAATCCTGTTGCTACCTCTTACTACTGAGTGGCCTCAGACAAGTCATTGAGCCTCTCTGGGCCTCAATCAAGTATAAAAAGCACTCAACACCCATGCCTGGGAGCTAGTGTTGGATGGGCACTTGGCAGAGTGAAACGGGCTTAGCTCATTTAGAACATCCTGGTTTGAGTCCTGGCTCCCACACCTGGCCTTGACCTCCCCAGAGGTATTCAACCTCTCTGGATCCCTCTGACCTCACCTTAAAAGTACAGGTCACAGCACTTCACAGGTTGTTTCTGAGAATTAGATGAGGTCACTTATGTAAATAATTTGTCCTCCACACGAAACATGCATGGTCAACGTTAGGCATCATCTTTATTATTATTGTTATTATTTTGAGATGGAGTCCTGCTCTGTCATCCAGACTGGAATGCAGTGGCACCATCTCAATTTACTGCAACCTCCTTCTCCAGGGTTCAAGCGGTTCTCCTGCCTCACCCTCCCAAGTAGCTGGGATTATATGTGCCCACTACCATGCCCGGATAATTTTTGCATTTTTAGTAGAGATGGGGTTTCACCATGTTGGCCACACTTGTCTCTAACTCCTGGCCTTAAGCGATTTATCTGCCTCGGCCTCCCAAAGGGCTGGGATGACAGGTGTTAAGCCACCACGCCTGGCCATCTTTATTCTTTAAAACACCCACTGGGCACATACAAGGTACTCAGAAAGGTCGATATTAGGGAGTGGAGCTGGCTAAGTAGGTGGGGTTCCTTGCTGAGAGATTTTTGTAAAGTTTACTCTATGAGGTCTAAGTTTACTTAAGGCTCACACTTTTTGGGTGTACAGTTTCATGAGTTTTGTCAAATGTTCAGTTGACCCTTGAACAACATGGGCGTGACTTGCACAGGCTGACTTATCCGTGATTTTTTTTCAGTAAATATATTGGAACATTTTTTTGGAGATTTGTGACAATTTACTGCATAACCTGTTGAAAAATTAAGAATTTAGGTATTTCATGAATGCATAAAATAGTGTGTTAATTGACTGTTTATGTTATCTTTAAGGCTTCTGGTCAACAGCAGGCTATTTGTAGTTAAGTTTTGAGGGAGTCACAAATTATATGTGGATTTTTTACTGTGCAGGGGCTTGGTGCCCCTAACCCTCATGCTGTTCGAAGGTCAACTATAGTCATGTAACCACCATGTCAGTGCAGAATACTTCCAATTTGGGAGGATTTTGTCATTCAGGAGGATCTTCTGATTTGCAGAGGGCCTCACCTTTGATGGTGGGGGATCTCAAGGCTTGGACCATGCCTCACAGGGAGGGACTCTCAGGGTCCACCCAGTGGCAGCATCCCAGCCTGTCCCCTGGGGCTTTTACCAGCCAGCGGGTGGGGGTAGGCTTCTGTGACCTTCCTGGCCTGCTCCTCATTGGCTCTGAAGAAGGGAGAGATGGAGCCTGCAGGCTGCCCTCTGTCAGTCCCTGGGCCAGGCAATGCTGCCCAGCAGAGGCTAAGAACCCACTTGAACTGAGAGCTGAGACACAGCCCATGTTTGTGTGAGGTACTCAGAGAGCCAGGACGAGTGAGGTGTGGCCTAAAATGAGGGTCTCATGTCTCTGCTTGCCATAAGGCCACCTACAGAGGTGTGTGAGGGCCGTTGCCCTGGGAGGCTCATTGCCTGGCACATAAGAAGCATTAAGATGGATCCCTGGAGGGGGTGGTTTGAGCACTCTGGAAGGCTCCCCACACCTGCCCCTGGCCACAGAGCCTGCAGTTCCACCATCAGGGAGTCTTTTACTCATGCAGATATGATTTGGTCCCACATTCCTTTGGGTTAAACATTATTTCTTCAGTGTTCTCTTTCAAAAGGAAGCTCCTGCTCTGCATATAAATCCCTTAGATAAGCAATGGCATGTAGACTTGAATTGTGTCTACATCGCTGACCGATAGGAAAGAAGCTGGCTGGAGAGCTGTGTTAAGAAGGATTCTGAGGTCACCTCTGGCTCAGTTGGAAAGAATGCAATAATCAGTTAGTGCTGTGTGTCCCAAATGCCCCACTTTGTGCTAGTTCGTGATGGCTTCTGATGCTCGAAGCCTGCATTTGTCACTGAGGAGTTAGCCAGGTGACTATGTACTAGGTTTACATGAAGCTAAATTTATTCCATCTGAAAAAGAATTTCTGATATTATGCCCTTGTGGTAGCTTATTGAATTAATAACGTACAATAAATCATGTCTCTGTGTACAGATGCTTCTCAACTTACGATGAAGTTACATCCTGATAAACCCATTGTAAGTTAAGAATATCGTTAAGTAGAAAATGCATTTAATCCACCTGACCTACAGACCATCATAGCCTAGCCTACCTTAAATATGCTCAGAACACTTACAAGGCTGGACATGGTGGCTCACGCCTGTAATCCCAGCACTTTGGTAGGTGAGGTGGGCAGATCACGAGGTCAGGAGTTCAAGACCAGCCTGGCCAACATGGTGAAACCTCGTCTGTACTAAAAATATAAAAGTTAGCTGGGCATGGTGGTGCATGCCTGTAATCCTAGCTACTCGGGAGGCTGAGGCAGGAGAATTGCTTGAACCCAAGAGGTGGAAGTTGCAGTGAGTTGAGATCACGCCACTGCACTCCAGCCTAGGGGACAGAGTGAGACTCTGTCTCAAAAAAAAAAAAAAAAAAAATTAGCCGGACATGGTGGTGCACGCCTGTAATCCTAGCTACTTAGAGGCTAAGGCGGGAGAATCACTTGAAGCCAGGAGGCAGAGGTTGCAGTGAGTTGAAATCGCGCCATTGCACTCCAGCCTGGGTGACATAGTGAGACTCTGTCCCAAACAAACAAACAAACAAACAAAAAGACCCACTTACATTAGCCTACACTTGGACAAACTAACACAAAGCCTATTTTATAACGAAGTATCTCATATCATTTATTGACTATTGTGCTGAAAGTGAAAAACAGAACGGTTGTTTGGCTACTCAAAGTATGGTTTCTACTGAATGCGTATCGCCTTTGCACCACCATGAAGTTAAATAATCATAAGTCAAATCATCATCAGTTGGGGACACCTGTACTCACACCATTGTGTCATCTCCTACCTGGAATCAGGGCATAGCTTTGTGATTGTTTTGGCCGATACAACCTTGGCAAACAGGAAGCCGGCAGAGGCTCACAAATGCCTGTCAGTGCGTCGGAGCTTGCCCACTTGTCCTTTGCTGTTTAGGAAGTGGAGGTTGTCCTGCTGGCGAGGCCGCCCAGAGGGGAACTGAGGCCCCTGGCTGACAGCCTAGGTGAACATGGATGTGCGTGAGTCTGTCTTGGCCATCTAGTCCCCGCTGAGCCTTCAGGTGACTTTAGCTGCATGAGTTGACCCCAGGTGAGAAAAGCCCAAATTGCAGAATTCTGTGCAAATTGTTGTTATTTTAACCCACTAAATTTTGTAGTTAAAAATATTTTGGATTACAATAGGCAACTGATATAGTCCCATTTTTCTTTCTTTTATGAATTGAGTATAGTGGCAGATGATAGGTTTAATAAAAGTGTTACTGTCTGTTCTTGGCAAAATCAAAATGTGATAACACTTTGTTAGATCTACGATTTTTTGACAGAGGGCAGATTTTACTTCTTAGTAAACGTAGGTGTGTTGGGACCACTGAATTACTGGAGATCCCAGGGAGGTGTTGCTGTGCAGCCTGGGGTCTTCATCTGCCATTGGCACGTTAGTTAGTGTGACTTAGATTAAAAAAGTGAGAAATAGTTAAGGCTGGAGGGTGGAGGTGTGGGAGCTCTCGGTGTTCTGTGAGCTGGCTTCATTTTCCAGATGAAGAAACAGAAACCTAGAAAGTGACAGTGAGCGTGAGAGCACCTAGTGGCACTAGGGCTATGCTGTTCCTTGGAGCAAGCCAAGACTGGCTGTCTGGATGAGATATTGAGGATGCGCAGGGGCTAAGGATAGGAATGTTGAGTGGCAGCCCGCAGGTTGGGCCTGGTGGTTTGAGGGGCAGCCCCAGAAGGAACTGTGGGAAATAAGGGATGTCATCTGCCCAAGGACACCAACCCTTTGGAGAGCATTCACAAGGGAGATGTCTCAAAGTGGTATCAAAGACCCATCAAGGACCTGTTACTGCTGGGGCTGGTGGGGTCCTGCTGGGCATGTCTCCGGGGAGGCTGCTGGGAATGTGCCTGTATGTGTGTTATATGTGCACACATAACTCTGAATGTTGATGCATGCGTGGGGAGAGAAGCAGAGTGAGCAGCTGAGATGGAGGAGGGAGAGAGAGACACAGGAAGGAATGGGCTGAGAGATGTTAGAAGCTTCTGGGAGGTCTTCCTTTGGGGTTCTTGCAGTTTATTCAGACTTGAACCCATGAAGTCAAGGTTGATCAAGGCATTGATTCTGCCTCAACACCGCATTCCTTGGGCCTTTGATAAAAATTTGATAGTGAGATACCAAAGTGCCACATGCCAGGGGACAGAGCCTGAAGCTCTTGGGAAGGAAGACCAGCCAGCAGGATGGGACTGGGTAGGGAACCAAGGGAATGTCAGAATTCACTTCGTCCTACTTAGCCTATGCTGTGTGTGTGTCTGTCTAAACCTTGTATGTTGAATGAATACTCAGATTGAAAACTTGACTTCCTCATTGAGTTGCATTCTGAAAATGGAGTCCTATTCCGGTAGAGTCAGGCCTTAAGATAGCACACAAGTATGCTGAAGAATGCAGCTGGGGTCTTTTTAAGATTTCCTCCCAAAAATATTAGCATGTGGGCAGGGGGTTGGGGAGGGAGGAGCCACTTTCTAATGAAATATTAGCGACGAGGCAGAAATACACTGCAAAACGTAAACACAGAAGCCAAAAATACAGTCACCCTGGCGGTGGGATAACCCTCTCATCCTGTGACTCACTGGGAGTAGTCAGGGTTTTGTGTCCCAAGATAGTGTCCCCCTCCCACACTCCCCACTCCTTCTCCTTCTCCCAGCAAAGCTCTTCAGTCCTCAAATCTCTCCCCAGTCCCATACTCATCACTGGTGTGTTCCTTGGAGATAATTTGTGAACCCCTTTCTATCTGTGAATATGCATATAATTCCTGGTGTCCCTCCCCTGCCCGCCTCCCCCTTTTCTCAGGGTCCCAAGACTGTTGGGGGCCATGCTGTCCTCCCTGGCACACTGCCATGCCAGCCTCAGGCTTGTTTTCAAGTCTGGTGACTGAACAACACCGGGACACTGACCTGATGTTAACGATGGAAGTTGAGGCACACATGGCCAGTGGGAAAGGTGGGAGCCCAGAGGCGGAGCTGGTTCATGGGGGCTCAGCATGAGGCCTGATGAAGCCTGGGGCTCTAGCAGAGTGTTTCCCACACTACAGGGTGGCAGGATTTCTGTCTTAACACAGGCTGGCTTGCTTCAGGCAGGGGACAATTGGAGAATTAAGTGTTGAAGCCAGAAGCAATTCCCATCAAGTGGAGCTCCTGGGCCCTGGAGGAGGCTGACAGGATGAGGCAGTTGGAGAGCCCCCTTCCAGGCAGGATCCCTGTGCTGTATTCTCTCTGTAGGGCAAAGTCATATCGTGGGAACAGCTCAAGTCCTGGGTTCGAGTCTCAGCTCTGCTGTTCCCCGCTGTGAGGCTTTGGGCAGGTCTCAAAACCTCCAGAGCTTCTGGTTCCTCCCCTGGGGGATGGAGCTGAGGAATAGAGCCTGCACCTTGGTGTTTCTGGGAGATTTGCCAGGCAGAGAGTTGGCCTTCAGGGTCTGGGGACCAGGTGGTCACTGGGAGCTGATAGAGGCTGAGGGTCCTGATGCAGGAGACTGAGGAGCAGGCAGAGACCTGGGGCAGCACCAGAGCTATGGCTGGGAGCAGCTGGAGTCTTGGGCTTAGGCTGCAGGGCACCCAGTGAGGCGACAGAAAGGGACGGGAGAAGGCCAGCATCACTCACTTGTCTCCCCTGCCCCACACTGTCCTGGGCAGGCTTTGGGTTAAACGGGAGACGACTTTATTTCTCATGACAGAAGACTTATGTGTTCATTACAGGAAATATAATCCAAAGCAAGAAAGGAGGAAACAGCCAGGACCCCACACCCAGAGGCAGCCCCTGTTAACACCTTGGTGGGAGCCTTCCAGATTGGCCAGGCATGTTGAGACAAAGCTCATAGAGGGGCTGTCATGAAATTCAGCACCATAGGGAAGGGGGTCTTCTCTTATAGATGAGGAGATGGAGGCTCAAAAGGTCATGAGTCTTGGTTAAGACCCCATGGCCTTTAAGTGCCCTGACTTGGTCATTACGCATTCTAACACATAGCAATGTTTCACAGGTACCCATAAATTGGTACAAATATAATGTATCAGAAACATTTTAAAAACAAACAATTTTTTTAAAAAAAAGTATTAAAAAAAGATCCCATGGAGGTAGAGTGGTGGTGGCCTTCTTGTCTCTGAACCCAAAGTGCACGTTCTCTCTTCATCTCTGCTCTGGAAGTATCTGTGACATTCCCTGGTGGCCTTGTCTCCAGCCACAAGAAAGCCACTTTCAAGACCCAGTGGTTTCCTGACATCAAACAGCCAGGAAGCAAGATGGGCTGGGCCCTCCCCAGGTGCAGGGCTCTGTACAAGGTACAGACAGGCTATTGAAAAGTAGCCCAAGCTCTGTCTTCCTGAAGCGCGGGCCGGCACCGCCCGATGTGCCTCTGTCGTGGCCATGCAGCCGCAGATGGTTCTGCCGAGTGCTGTCTGTGTCTGCGCACAGGTCACCGCCTGACCTCAGCTACTGGGGGATAGTCAGGGGCCCTCAGGTGGGCATCAGACAAGATAGTAGATGGGCCTGGAAGCCACAGCCCTTCTCTTTGGAGGTGGCTTGGTACGGGGAGCAGCTAGGATCGAAGGAGCGAGTGGAGAGGCTGGCTGCAGGAGCAGGGCTGCTGGTCCCACCGGGAATTTTTGCTCCCAGCAGGCCAAAGGCTGAATTTCAGCTGCCACAGTGTCTCCCCCTGGAGCTGCCACCAGCTCCCTCCTCACAGGGGCAGCTTTGCTTTCTTCTAACGGGTTCCTCATAGGTACCTTCACTAGTCCTAAATTGGTTGTTGCCTTAATCTTGGACTTCTCAGCCTGCAGAACTGTCAGAAATAAATGTCTGTTGTTTATGAGCCACCTAGTTTATGTATTTTCTTACAGCAGCTTGAACAGATGGAGACAATGTCCATGTCTTAGCCTCTGGGAACATATTCACAATATGTTACCTTACAGGGCAAAAGAGACTTCGCAGATGTGATTAGGTAAGAACCTTGAGGTGGGAAGATGATCCGGGATTAGCCGGGTGGGCCCCGTGTAAGCACAAGGATCCTCATGAGCCAAAGAGAGAGGCAGGAGAGTCAGCATGAGAGAGTGCTTGGAAGATGCTCTGCTGTGGGCTTTGAAGATGGAGGAAGGGGCCACAAGCCAAAGAATGCAGGTGACCTCTAGCAGCTGGAAAAGGCAATGAATGGCTTCTCTCCTGGAGGTTCCAAAAGGAACACAACCCTGATGACACCTTAATTTTATCCCAGCAAGACCTATTTCAGACTTCTGACCTCCAGAACTTTAAGAATAAATGTTTCTGGTTTTAAGTCACTAAATGGGTAATAATTTGTTAGAGCAGCAATAGGAAACTGACACACTGTGCGACCACCACACCAAGAGATGGTACGTTTTCATTATTCCAGAAGGTTCCCTCGTGCCCTTTCCTGTTCCACATCTACTCTGAGAGGTGGCCATTGTTCTCACATACTCCCCGTTAGATCAGTTGTGCCTGTTCTTTACCTTCACATAACTGGAATTGTAGAGTATGCATTCTTTCCGGTCCAGGGTCTTTTATTCAGCATGGTGCTTTTGAGTTTCATCCTTGCTCTTGGATGTTTCTGTAGTGTTATTGCTGAGACATATGTTGTCTCATGGGCATACCATACTGCGTTTATCCCTTCTGTTGATGGATGTTTGGATTGTTTCTAGTTTTTAGCCATTATGAAAAAAGAGACTGCTCTGAATATTCTCGAATAAATCTTTCTGGGGATGCACACACTCATTTCTCTTGGGTAAAATCATGGGAGTGGATCTGCTGGGTGGTGGGAAGGGCCTTTGTTCATCTTGAGCAGAAGCACTGGGGATTTTAAAGCACGAGCTGTGGTCAGCCTGGCTGGCCTCAGGGACTGGATGCTGACAGCCACCCTCTGGCCTACAGTGATTTCTGGGGTCACATGTGTGATGGTAGGCGAGGCCTTCTCTGGTCCAGGGAAGAGGGGTTAGTGGTCCTCAGACTGGAGATTCAGCTGGAAAACCTCAGCACATGTGTGCAGTGGGTCTTAGGAATGAATGTCAGGGAGGCCATGCTTCCTGAGCACCTAATCTCACCCAGCTCGGTGCTGGAGTTTCCTTATGGGTTGTCCCTCATGGTCTCCACAGCAACCCAGTGAGAGAGACAGTTATTAGCCTGGTGTATATTTGTAGAAACTGAGGTCTGAGACCGAGTCCTGTCCGACAGAGCTAGGGAGGGTGGAACTGGGTGTTGCCCTAGAACCCAGCTAACCCCATCCCCCGCCCCTGGAAGAGCAGCTTGGGGCTGTGCCTATTTGGAGGACAGCATGAGGGTCAAATCCTCCCAGGTGAAGGTCAGCAGGCCCCTCTCTCCCTGCAGACAGATGATGCACCAGCCAGGCCTGAGAAATGGCAGATGGCTTCCCAGATGGCAAAGGACACAGCCCAGTTGTGCAGGGGGTTGTGTGAGGACAGCAATGATGAGGGGCAATGGTTAGAGGCTAATAGAGGCATTTGACTGGTTAAAGAGTTGCATTTGATCTGAAGGGGATAGAGAGCTACAGTAGGTGCTTGAGGCTGGGAGTGACGTGGTGACGTTGGTGGTTGTGATGTGATCCAGGGGGACAGCCTGGAGACAGTGGCACCAGCTGGGAGAGTATAAGGCTCTTTGGGAAGCTCTTCACACTACTCTGCTTTTGCTCTTGCTGTTCCCTCGGCCTGGTGCTTATTCCCATCTTGTTCACTCAGCAAACTTGCCCTCCCAGGAGGCAGCCAAGCATTACTTTCCTGGAGCTACCTTCCTCCACCCCCATCAGGGATGTCAGTCTGTCCGGACACCCCTGTGGCACTTACCGTGGTGTCTCATGAAGAGTCTATGTGCAAAATAGAATTTTACAGGGCTTTTAATTACAGTGTTTTTAATATTCAATTTAATATTTAAATTGAAATCATACCACTGTTTTGACCTGAGACCTCATAGTTGGAATCTCATGAATCAAATACCCATGTGTTGTATGTCCACAAGATGAGACTGATGACAGCTGGATAGGGATGGGCAGAGGAGGGCTCAGGACAGGCACACCGAGTGTGGGGCACAGGGGATATTTCACGTTGGCCCTGGTTAGTCCCACAGATTAACTTCCAGGTCACAACACCCATCTTCCTGTTTTAGGGTCAGCTCCTGGAGCTCTTCTTGTTCATTAACCCAGCATGTCCTCAATGTGGCATCCATGCCATTCAGGACCCTCCCAGACTAGGTCTGTGCAGAGGGCGAGAGGCAAGGAGACAAGGTTTGGTTGGAGCAGCTGGCTGGTGTGGGTGTCCCTAGTATCAGCTCCCACTTCTTCAAGTCCAGGGCATTCCTGTGGCCACCTCCCAGCTCAGCACCTTGGGCACAGACATTCTGGGCCCTGTGTGGGAGGAGTGTGCACCTACTGGAAGTCAGGCTGATCACTCTGTGCCTGGCCTGTCTGGAGCATTCCTCTCTGCAGAGGAGATGACCACTGATTGATTGAGTTCCAGACGGAGCTGTTAGAGATAACAATGAAGTCAGAGGAGCCACCCTTGCCTAATGAAGCGTGCAGGGCTGCGGCCTGGGACTGTGGGGCAGCAGTAATGAAAAGCCAGAGACAGACCACCCTGGGTGCCTGAGACCTCCTCCCTTGCCTGGACTTGGCCAGTTGTCCATCTGTGCATGGTGACGAGGTGTAAAGCCTCATTCCCTGGACCCAGGCACTGCAGAGACTGATGTGTGGGGGCTGGAACAAGGGGTCCTGGAGGGCCACGTGGCTTCAGGCCTACTCATTCTTTCATAACATGTACACAGCAGTGTGTGTGAGCACCCATGATGATGAGTGTGAATATTATGGCAGCTGGGCCCATCTGCATGGCCTCCCCAGGACCCCTAAACACAGCATGTTCATTATTTCCTGGAGTGTATACATTTCTGAGGCCTGCTGTCCCCAGCAAAGGGTTTGGAGAGACTTGTGTTTGCATTTCAGTGCGAGGAGGGTGGGGATTAGGATGAATTTGTGGTTTGTTTGCTCTTACCCTGCTCTAGTCACACACACTTGGGTTGTCGTGTGTGTGTGTGTGTGTGTGTGTGTGTGTATGTGTGTGTGTGTTTGACTTACTTTAAGTTCAAATTCAAAAGCTCATCAACATTTGGTGGTCAGTATTTTGCCTTCTCTGGGCCAGGAGCTGGCTTGGTACAGTATAAAAAGGTGGGGTGGAGTGGACACTCTGCTGGCCTCATCACCGCTGCTTGGTCTCAGGTGGGATACTCTGGGTGACCTCTGGGTTCCTTGCTCTGTAGAGGAGACTTGGGAGATGCCTTTCCATGACCTTTGGATTCCTTGGGAAAAGACTTTGAGCAAATTCGGTCCCCAGGAGGAATTGTTCATTCAGTGTCTTGTGTGTTTATCTCCCTTTACTGCTCTGAAGTTAGGGATTCAATTTCAACTCCTTTCAGGATTAGTTACCCTTGAAATTTTGCCATGCATACTTAGCAAAGTCTAAAGTTAATCAATAACTTAGTCCAGTTTACTAATTCTACTTGTACAAACGTAAGCCTGTCACTGAAGATTTTGTACTTACAAAGTAAGAAGTAATTAGGGATTTTAGACTTCAAAGGTCTTAAAAAGTCTCTGAAAGGTCTTTGTCTCATCTCTTCTGACATGGAAGTCTTCGCTCTCTGTGCTGGGGCTGCCTGTTCTGAGTGGGACATTTGGCGTCTGGGGGTGTCCCTGCATACCGGGGAGCTCCCATCGTGCCTCCCCTCCAGGCTGCAGTGGGTGGTCCTGGCTCGTCCTCTCCTAGAGCTCCTTGGATCTTCCTTTAGCATTGGCCTTCTCTTTTTCTTTATTTTCTGAAAGCAGCATTTTCCTAGGCAGGTTCCTGCACACCTCCCCACCCAGGACCTGGCTAGCTACAGCTGGCACATGCAGACGGTCACACAGCAGAATGTTTTAATGCTGTGCAGGTTGCCCTCCAGACACAGGTGGGTCTGCAGAAGGCTAGTTACAGCTGCAGGTTTTGAGGCTTTCACTAGCATTTATTCCGGCATACCTTGAAACAGCTGATCTGTTAGGGGAAACACCAGCAAGTCAGCCTGCAGCACACCAGCATGATGGCACGTCTGGCCCTTGGGAGGAATGGGGCCATTCTGCTCTGCTAGCCAGCTTCCCAGCATCTAGGGGAAGAGTGAAAACCCAGCTGTGTGTCTAGGGCACTGCCCCAGCTCTGTGCCGTGTTCTTACATTGCCAAAGAGTGGGGTGTCTGGGAGAGGCCAGTGCCAGCTGTTGCCCCAGCCCCAGTTGAGGAGTCTGGAGTCAGCAGCTAGAGTCACCACTCGATGGGTTCCGGGAGAAAGTTGTGGCCAACTCTATCAGGCACAGAGGTCGGAGGACGGAAGGGAGAGAGGAGGTGGTGCCCAGGGTGAGTGGCGGTGGCCGAGTCCAGTCCCAGAGACAAGGCTGGGCTTCTGAAGGCAGGGGGCAGGGGTAGTTCTCCTTACAAGGCTGATAATAGCAGCTCTTTGATTTGTTTTTAATTGAGACATAATTCACATATAAAACTCACCACATAAAATTCAGTGGTTTATAGTGTTCACAAGATTGTGTAACCGTCACCATTATTAAGTTCCAAAATGTTTTGATCACCCAGAGAAGAAACTCCTCCCCATTAGCAGTTACTCCCTAGGTCTACTCCCAGAAAAGCCTTTACTTTTTCATTGCTCTTACTGCAAGTTGCTGGCAGAATGGACGTGGGCGGAAGTCACAGAGTCCAGGAGCCTCAGGGCTGGAATGTGGTGGAGACAAGTTGCTCAGGCACTAGTGACAGGCACTTGCCGGCTGTGTGACTTTGGGAAGATGCTTAACCTCTCTGTGCTTTGGTTGTTGTCTGCTGTTAACTGGGGCTAATAACTACCTATTTCCCACCTCATTGGGTTGTTTAATAAGATAAAATGAAATGCTAAGTAATAATAGCTACTCTTGCTTGTTAAGATCTTTTTGCATTATTCTTATTTAATCCTGATTAATCCTGGGAGATATGAGTTATTACTGTCCCTGTCTAATACCTAAGGAAGACCAAGCACCAGAGAAGTTGAGTAACTTGTTCAAGATTGCACCACTATGAATGAGGTTTTAGTTGCAAAGCATGTAAAACTCGACTCTGTCTTGTTTACATTGAAGGAAAATTATGACCAGAATGGGAAGTCCAGGGGCCCGGCAGGCTGATTTGGCAGCTCATGGACCCCATCAAGGATGGAGGGAGGTTCCCTTGGTGGTGGCTGCATCTGTGTGCTGGTGGCAAGATGGCAGCTGCAGGTGTGGCTCCTGTCCCTGCGCGTCCACCCTCTTCTCAGGGTCCTCGCTTAAGGGGCAGGATGTTTCCTCTACAAGCCCCAGGCTGACTTTTCATGTCCCATTGGCCAGGACTGTGAGTCACAAACCCACTGCCACATCCCTCACTGGCAGCAGGAGGGGGCTCACCATTGGCTTAGATTACTTGGGACCTACCCCAAGTTATCGGGAGGGATCACATCCCAAATGTAAAAATTGGGGTTTGGTTAAGAAGTGGGAAATGGATTTTGAGTGGACACAGTTGTATCTTGGCAGTATCTACCAAGACCAGCAGGGAGGGACCTGAGCTGAAGTCTGAAACAGCCCTCTGAGGTCCACAGCCGCTGCGTTTCAGCACAGCTACTCAGCCTCTACAAAACCTGGCCGCATAGCAAGTGCTCAGTGAATCTCATGTCAATTCAATAAATTCTGCTTCTCACCCCACACCTCTGAGTTTATCTGACCTTCTGTTGCTCTTGTATAGTTCAGTTAAGTGGTTGCCAGGCCTCTGCTGAGCTTTACTTGTGAGGAACTTAGTACCTTACCCAGGATTTTCTTCCCTTTTTTGACCATTAAGTGCCACGGCTACTTTTTGGGTGAATTACAAAAAATCTGCTTTAGGTGTAAAAATTACAAAAACGCGGGGGGCCCACGCTAGGCAACGCAGCCCTTCATGGCTTGGAATGATGACTTTGTGTTAAGAAAATAGCATGCTTACCTCTGGGTAGATAGATGTCCTGCAAAGTTGGTACCTTTGTGCAGTGCACAAACCATACAACTGTTTTGAGATATCTCTTCCATTAAGGAATTCTGCAGAGGGGTTTGTAATGGGCTTGAGCCTCTGCCCTCCTGGGCACTGGCAGAGAGTGGAAGGTTTGTGCCCAAGTTACTCAGGTTTGGAGTGCATGATGGCAAAGGGCTCCCCTTCCTGCCTGGAGATGGTGCATCTCCCTCTTGTAAGAGGGTTCAGCTGGGGAAGGGTGAACCTTCACCTTCCCGACCCTTACCTCCTTTTCCCTCTCCCCTCCCCAGGGACAGGTGGTGAGTGTTTGGGAGGTGAAAGATTCTGCTCAGGGGGAAACCAGCTGGCCTGGCCTGGCCTTGGCTCTTTCTTTAGCCCCAGTTCAGGCAGTGCTGTGCCATGGTCTCTGAAGACTGAACTATCGCAAGGCTGTTTATGATAAAATTGGGGAAGTCTAAACCCTGGGCTTCCAGAGGTCCAGGCAGGTGGAATCTTGTCCTTGAAGCTGGAGAGAATCTTTACATTGACCCAGTGAGTTTTAGAATGGACACTGGGCTTCGCTGTAGAATTTAGGAAGGCTCAAGTTGCGATCATGTGGCCTCCCAAGTTCTTTTAGGTTGTTCTGAATGTTCCATGGGTGGGCAGACAGCTTGGGTGGGAAACTGGGGTCAGAGGGTCTCCTTTACCCTGGCAGCACCAGCCCTCATGTTTCCTATCGCTAAGTTTTACTGAAGGCTCCATTTGCCAAGTCTTTGTCTGGTGGGAATTTTTAGCTTTGATTAACAAGCCCAGAGAAGCAAAATGTAAAGGAAATGCATTTGCTGACATTGTGCAAAGGTGGGGGCTCTGCTTGTCTTGTGGTGTAAGCACACGGTCGTTTCTTCAGCAGCAGTTGGAACGATTTTATAATGATGATATTAATAATAATAATAAACAAAATAACATCCATAATGTATTGGGTGCTTGCCTTGAGCCAGGTTTTACAGATATTAAGTAGCTCACCCAGTGGCGTGCATCTAGGATGTGTTCATGGTGGCGTTTAAACTCAGGCTTTCCTGACTTTGAACTAGTACATCTAAAGCAGGCGTCCCCAAACTACGGCCCCGCGCAGACCACATGCGGCCCCCTGAGGCCATTTATCCGGCCCCCTGCCGCATTTCAGGAAGGGGCACCTCTTTCATTGGTGGTCAGTGAGAGGAGCACAGTATGTGGCGGCCCTCCAAAGGTCTGAGGGACAGTGAACTGGCCCCCTGTGTAAAAAGTTTGGGGATGCCTGATCTAAAGTCTCTCTTACTACTGCGTGCCTCTCCTACCTGAATCTTCGGATTTGAGGGAGAATTACGGCTTTTGAAACAGAGCTTCGCAGACCAAAGAAGAATACGCCACATCGTCTCATGAGCCTGCAGACAGGCACAGCCAAGAGCTGCCCTGTGATGGTGACTTCTGATTTTCTCCAGCTATTTGCTCATCTGTGAAATGGGGATTTACATCCACACCTGTCTCGTAGCTTGGTGGCATTGGGCATGTGCAGGCATGCAGGCCTGGCGTTGGAGAGCTCTCAGTCCACCTGGGTGGCATCCTAAGGATGCAGGCTTCTTTTTTACCCTTCTGGGCTTCATTTTGTCATTTTGTCAGCAACTTTCTTTACAGGGCAGGATCCCATGAGATACACCTGTAAGGCTGTTATCTTGCAGGAAATACACATTCAGTGAGTGCCGACTATGATAGGTTTCTGACAGAGTTCTGGGTTTGTACATTTCTAGCGTGTTTGAATTAATAATTTGTTTGAATAAACTTGCAAAAGACCCTAAAAGTAAACCAAAAAAATGCATGAATATCTGACCCCATGAAAGAATTTGGAAAATGGTGGGTGGGGGCTGGTGTTTATTTCAGAGTTTCTCATGTATTGGCTTCTGTGTTCATTGATACATAGTGACGGGGGCTCTGAGAATACCAGTTCTCATTTCATGGAGGCAGAAGGGGCTGCAGAGGGAGGTTTTACAGATATTAAGTAGCTCTGTAATGGGCGTGAGCAGACAGTGTACCCAGGCTCACAAGCATCCACATCTCCACGTTCTTCATCCTCCTCAGGAGTTATTTTGTTTTCCTTCTGCTCCTCTAAGAGCAGCAGCCAAAGAGCCAACTCTGGCTTTGCTCCTGTTTTGAAGCCGTCCTGGTTCTAGGAGATGTGCCCCTTGGCCTGCAGCCCTCATGTGACTGCCTGGCCTTCCCTCTCCACTCATCCCAATGCTAAGGTCAACCTGGGGCCTGAGCATAGAGAACTTAGTACCCTCGCCCCCAACAGGAACACACACACACACACACACACACACACACACACACATACACATACACCCTTTGGGAGGACTCAGGGCTTGCGCTTGTAGTACAAAGGGTCACAGGGTGGCATCTGACATCAGCATTTCAGCTTGCCATTCCTGTCTGGGGTGAGAACCATGGGAAGATGCCAAGGCTGTTACATCTTGCCCCTCCCATGTGGCATTGGGATCCAGCAAGTCTGAAAGACAAAGCAAAATGGACATGTCAGGGTCCTTTAAGTGATCCTGCCTCTCTGCAGGGGCAGGCCCAGTTGTTTCTCAGACACGGAGGGGCCCAGTAGTAGATGGAGGACACCCCCTTGCCTCCTCTGAGGCCCTGGGTTCATAGAGCAGCTACGAAGTCTAGGAGCTGTCAGCTCATGACCTGTACCTGAGACCTAGCTGGAGCCCGTCTCAGAGTGGGAGCCACTCAGCTGGTGGCTGTTCATCTGTTTTGTCATCTGCGAGGGGCCAGTGGGTGTCTGCTGAAATTCTGACTCCTCTAAGGGCTGTTTAGTCTACTGGGCCCACCAGCCTTAGCCCCAGAGAAGCCCGCTGAATGGAAGCCTCCCCACCCACCCTGAGACCCAGGTCCAAAACCTTCTCAAGCTTTCAAAGGCCACATGTGTAGGTTTCAGTGAACTCATATCCTTATTGGTTTGTTCATTCATCAGCCAAATATGTGTGGAGCACCTACCACATATGGGCCAGGTGCTCTAATGGATGGCAGAAGAGTAACACTGGCCTGCCCACCTGGAGCTTCCTTGAAACTGGCACATTCAAATCACAATTATTTTATTATGGAAAGTTTTAAACATACAAAAGCAGAGCAAATATTATATGGAAGCCTCATGAATCTGTCACCAGGTTTAGTCATTCTTAACTTGTGGCCAACCTTGTTTAATCCCCGCCCCTCCCCTCTCTTGTTATTCTGGTGCAGATCCCAGAAATTCTATTGTTTCATCTGTACACATTTGAGAATGTAGCCCTAGAGGACAAGGGCTCTTTTAAAAATCGTGTAACTATACTATTAATAATCATTCTTTAGTATTACCAATATCTGGTCAGTGTTTACATTTCTAATTGTCTCATAAATATAAAATGTTTTGATTGTTTGAATTAGGATCTACTAAAGGTCCATCCACTGCATTTATTGAAGTTGATTTGTGTTTTAAGTCTCTTCAAAGCTGTCACAGTTGGTCTCTGGGGCAGTCAGGATAGCCTGGAAACTCATTATAAATGCAAATTGTCAGCCAGCCTCAGACCTACTGGATGAGAAACTGTAGGGGTGAGACCATTAATCTGTGCTTTAACAAGCCCTCTTGGGGTTCTGGTGCACAGCAGAGTTGAGACCCTCTGGTCCATAGGTTTCCCCTCCTTTCCTGTATATTTTTCTTGTGATTATCTCTAGGAGAAAGCTGTCTCTCTGTCGAGTTTCCCTCATCTGTGTTTTGCCAGTTGATCCCTGATGCACAAGATTCTCTCTCATCTGCACTGAGGGAGCTGAGAAGGCTCTTCTCTCTTAAACAGAGGGGGCTGACTTTTAGAGGTAGAGGTCCCTGAAGGGTGATGCAGAATTCGCCTGCTGTTGAAGCAGGTTGCACTCTAGGTGGGGAACAGCATGTGCAGTGGCCAGAGGCTGGGTAAGCACAGAGATTCCAAGGTCTGTGGATAGGTTTGGTATGACCAGGGATGTGGGGCAGTAGAGAGAGAAGAGGCTGCAGAGGGAGATGGGGTGGACTTGGAAGAGCCTGGGTATCAGTAGTGTGTTGGACTTTATCCCATGGGGGATAGGCATCAGGGGAAGACCCTGACAAGGTTAAGTTAGGTGAGCAGACCTCTATTTTGACCAGATGGATTTGACTATAGGATGAGTGTGGCTTGGAGGGGGCAGACCCAGGGCAGGGAAACTGAAAGTTCAGGAGGATCTGGATGAAGGCTGTAGTGGTGACTTAACAGACAGAGGGAATGTGAGAGATGCTAATTAGAAGGAATGACAGGGCCTGGTGGTAGAATGAACAGGGAGGAAGTCTAGGGACTCTCCCATCTGGGAGCAGTGGTGGTTTTCCTGGCAAAAGGGGTGTCTGAGGAGAGTGGCAGATATGGGGGGTTGAGAGATGATCCCACATTGTTGGAGGTCACTCAGCATGGCATGTGTATTATTAATATCTGAACTCAAGAGAGTTGATGCCTCAGTTGGGAAAGAACTCACTGGCTCTCTTAGTCTATGATTAGTCACTGAGTCTACTTTTGGACACACATAAAAAATCCATCTATCCATCTGTCCATCCATCCATCCAACAATCCACCCACCCACCCACCCACTCACCCATCCACCCACCCACCCACCCACCCACCCATCCATCCACCCACCCACCCACCCATCCACCCATCCATCCATCCACCCACCCACCCATCCACTCACCCACCCTTCCACCCATCCATCCACCCACCCATCTATCCATCCATCCATCCATCCATCCATCCATCCATCCATCCACCCACCCATCCATCCATCCACCCATCCATCCATCCAACATTGTTTGAGTGCTTGTGACATGTCAGGAGCTAAGGAATTAGACATGAAGTAAGACATGACCCTTCTCCAACAAGCAGAGTTCATGGGAGAGAAGCCAGGTGGACAGAAACATCTTTTTTTTTTTTTTTTTTTTTTTGAGACGGAGTTTCGCTCCTGTTACCCAGGCTGGAGTGCAATGGCGCGATCTCGGCTCACCGCAACCTCCGCCCCCTGGGTTCAGGCAATTCTCCTGCCTCAGCTTCCTGAGTAGCTGGGATTACAGGCACGTGCCACCATGCCCAGCTAATTTTTTGTATTTTTAGTAGAGACGGGGTTTCACTATGTTGACCAGGATGGTCTCGATCTCTTGACCTCGTGATCCACCCGCCTCGGCCTCCCAAAGTGCTGGGATTACAGGCTTGAGCCACCGCGCCCGGCCAGAAACATCTTAATACCATGTGTAGGGTGATCTGGTGAAGCCTCTCCAAATGCTGGATGCTGGAGGGCAGGGTTGCAAGGTTTCCGAGTATAATTCATGAAAATTAGTAGTAAAACTGTTGGTCAAGCAAGTGTGTCTTCCCCTCTCCCAGCAATTGCCTGGATATGTAGAGACACAGTTGGAGGCCCACGAACCAGTGCATGAACCTGCCGTTAAGAGAGACAGTGAACCACCCCCACTGACAGTCTGGGATTGCAGGGATTCGGGGATTTTCCTGTCTCTGGGAAAATCCAGCTGCCCTAGCTCACTCTCCCTGGGGCATCTCATCTCCTAGACTACTCAGAGAGGTAGGAGGGGTAACAACAGGATGCTACCCCATGTCAGGATGGGCCTGGTGCCACTGTCATCTTAGCCTGGGCTTGCTGCTACTGTCTTTGCCATGGTAAATGTTCATTTCCATACTTATTAGCATTTGCGGAGTGGTTATTTTACACTCAGTGTTCTTTGTAGTGAGAGGGTCTCCTGGTTCATGCCAATAAAATTTCCATTTACTCTGGACATCCACCATGGTGATTAAAAACAAGCCCATAAATTATTTACTGAAATGGAAGTTCAGCTTACGGTAATAATGCATTAGTTCAGCTAGCCATGAAGCCTGTTATAGGGTAATAAAAGATTTTTTATTTTCCTTCTGAAAAGATATTTGCCAGTAACCTACATATGACCTTGAGCTGATCAATTTTCAAAGATGACACTGCAGTCAGGGATATAAGGAGAGAAAGAGAGAGATTTTTTTCAAATAGTCTGATTTTAGGTAATCATCAGCAAAGGCCTGTTATCTCATAGCCAGCAGGGAAAAAGAAATGGGAAAAAAATATATATATATATATATAGTATTCTTTTAAATTATAAGTACCAGACCTTAAAACTCCTTTTGAAATTGGGCATGTATTTGATAGATACATAAGTCTGAAAGCTAACAAGAAGGATTGTTTGGAGAAACGAGTGTTTCACTATTGTTGAGACCACCTGTCACATTTCCTCGGAGCCTGGAACCTTGTAGAATAAAGTCAGCCCTATGGTTCTGTCTTCATCTTTAAACATGTTGTATTTATGGAGCAGAACTGATTTTATGTATCTCAGAAAGTCTGTGATTCGGCTCACGGCCATTTGCTGACTAATGTCTCTGGCAGAGAGAACAGCAAGCAAGTTCATGAATTATGGCTCTCCTTGAGTTTCTCTTATCAAGACTATTTTTTATTTTAAGAACATCTACTTTAATTAAAGTCATTAGAGCTGGGAACACATAAAAACGTTTCTGAATTTTGTATGTATTGCATTTTACAGTAGAAATCCAGATGAAGCCTGCATTTTAATTCTTATACCACTAAGACAAGGGATGAGGATTAACCTAACAAATTAAACTAGTTCTTCCTTAATTATCTGGTTTGAGTTTGTAAGAAATCCTGGGGCAGGAGACTTGTTGGCCAAGATTTAATACTTTCATTTATTTGTCCTTTACATTGCTGCAAAAGTATTTTCTTTTCTTTATATATCCCTCTTTTTGGCAGAAATTATTTAATGTGTTGGGGTGGGGTGTGCCAGGTTTATAAGTGACTCTATAACCGCTCTTGTCATCTTGTTTTTACATTCACTAAACTAAAAAAGATAGTCTGCACACTAGTTCTATAAGACTGAAGTGATGTTAAATTATCCATAACCAATAGCAAAGGAAACATGATGATTAATTTTTGTTTGTTCCCCAGAAAGCTCCAGGGTCTCTTCCTTCTCCGCTTAACCAAAGTTTTGTGACGAGTAGTTTCCACTCTTGAAAGGGTCAGTGTTTTTCTGCTTCCTTGATGTGAAATTGTCGAATCTCTGAGTTACGGGATTTTAGGATAACTTAGTGCTTGAAGTGGAAGATGCTTTGAGTGGGTCTTTATTTAATCTACTTGGAATGGTGCAGTAGGTATTTCTTAAAACTAGCACCTTTAGCTCTGTCCTTGATCAATTTCCTGATAAAGCATATTCTTTAACATGTCTTTTAACATGTCCTTCTCTACCTCCACAGAAGGGTCTGGGTTTTCTTTTCTTCAGCTTCCTTTCTTTCTTCTAAGCCTTGACTTTAAGAATCTCTATTTGTGTTGAGGCATTGACTTAGCCTTCCTCTTCTCTTCTCAGTGTGTCCAGGTCAATCTGTGGGTGCTGAACTGGAATATCCCCTCGGTAAAAGTAGTCCCAAGGGAGATGTTGTTGTATTAGCTTTATAGAAGCAGCGGAGGCAGGGCCACACGTAAGGGCATTTGGAGTTTCTTACTGTGGATAATGGCCTCTGTATAATTGATAGCCAGTACACACAGCCTACACTTGGTATGTTTAGGCATTCCATACATCAGTTCCTTCCTGTTGTTTGTTAGCTTATATCTGTCAGATATCCATAGATTAATAGGTCATATTCTGTGGACTCTTTGTATTTTATTTCTAATCATTAACTACTGAATGGAAGATCTTGTTGGGACACATTGGAATAAACTCCCCATCTTCCTAAGGGGGTGAGATAACCTTTGCCATTTTTTTTTTTCCCTGAGAATTTTTGAGCACTGCTTTGATATTCTAAGTAGTGAAGCAGAGAAATATTAGCATGTCTCTACTGGCTATCCATATTCCTGTGCTGTATTAATGGACATTTGCTGGTGAATTATCTTTGATTTGGAATATAGAGATATACAGATGTGGGTATACACCATGTGCAGGTATCTATGGAAATGTTACTCTTCCATACCTTCTATGCAGATCAGTTTTAAATCATTGCATAATGTATCTGAATTTTAATTTCTGATGGAAAAAGTCCATGAGGTTCAGTTGCTTCTATGCCTGGCTGAGTGATCAGCAAGTCAAATGATTTGTTTAATATTGGCTCAATTGCAGTGGGGTTTCAGGGAGGTACAGGAGAACCAAAAATCCTTGATTCTTGCCCTCAAAGTATCCTAGAATTCCCTGGGGACTCAAGATATGTGTTCCATCTGTGGCCCAACCTTGGCTGTTTTGCAAATCAGTGAGATGGCCCAAGGCTCTGAGAAGGGCTGAATGATGGGATAATTAGAACCAAGCAACAGCGGGGTGGATAGTTTGTCAGATAATAGCTTGTTTGCTAATTGCCAACACCAGATTTTCTGGGCAATTAGACATTTGGTTTCTTTCAGGACCGTCTGTGCAAATGTGGACACATGGCTGCCGGCCTTCCAGGTAGCAGGTGGAGAGGGTGGCTCCTGGTGCTGATTACATTTCTCTGCAGGCTGCCCAAGGGCTGTGGGCAGGAAGGACCTCTCACCAACAGGTGGAAGGACTACCTGGCTGGGCTTCCTAGTGGGGAGGCAGAGGTCCCCCTGCATTCAAGGAAGGGGTTCCCTTGTGTTGGGAGATTAGCAAAGATGGTGGAGTTCCACAGGCTGGTCTAGGAACTGAGCTGACTTCTCCATTCTCTTCTCAAGAGCAATTAGCACCCACAGCTAATAGCAATTCTGTTAGTCGTGGGTGCTAATAGAAATCAGAAATAGCTTCCCCTCCCAGATGAGCAAGTTGATTTAAACTTTTTAATAAAGTTTTTTATTAAAGTATGTATAACATAAAAGTTGCCATTTAAACCATTTTAAGTGTATGATTTGGTGGCATGAATTACATTCACAATGTTGTACAAACATCACCACTGTTTATTTCCAAAACCTTTCATTAACCCAAAGAGAAATTCTGTTCTCATTAAGCAAGAACTCTCCATTTCTCCCTCCTTCCCACCCCTATCGACTGTAATCTACTTTCTGTCTCTATAAACGTACCTCTTCTAGAGATTTCATACAAGTGGAATGATACAATATTTGTCCTTTTGCATCCACATATTTTACTTAGTGTATTTTTCAGGTTCACCCATGTTGTATCATGTATAAGAATGTCCTTCCTTTTTACAATGAAATACTATTACATTGTATGGATATACAACATTTGTTTATCCCTTCATCTGTTTTATTTTATTTTATTTATTTTTAAGATGGAGTCTTGCTCTGTCACAAGGCTGGAGTGCAGTGGCACAATCTTGGCTCACTGCCACCACCGTCTCCTGGGTTCAAGTGATTCTTCTGCCTCAGCCTTGCAAGTAGTTGGGACTACAGGCACGTGCCACCACGCCTGGCTAATTTTTGTATTTTTAAGTAGAGATGGAGTTTCACCATGTTGGCCAGGCTGGTCTTGAACTCCTGACCTCAAGTGATCTGCCCATCTTGGCCTCCCAAAGTGCTGGGATCATAGGTGTGAGCCACCATGCCCAGCCTATCCCTTCATCTGCTGTTGGACTCTTGAAGTGTTTCTACCTTTCTGTTATTGTGAATAATGTTGCATGAATGTTTGCATGTAAGTATCTCCTTGAGTCCCTGTTTTCAGTTTTTTGGGTGGATACCTAGGAGCAGAATTACTGGTCATGTGGTAATTCTATACTTGACTTTTTGAGGAACTGCCAAGCTCTTTTCCACAGTGGTTGTCCCGTTTTGCATTCCCACTAACAATGTGTAAGGATTCCAATTTCTTCACATCCTTGACACACTTGTTATTTTTCTTTCTTGAAAAACTATAGCCATCCTAGTCAGTGCGAAGCCATATCTCACTGTGGTTTTGATTTACATTTCTCTACAGACAAATGATGTTGAACATCTTTTCATGTACTTGTTATATCTTTTATATGTTTTCTTTGGAGAAATGTCTATTCAAGTTCTTTACCCAGCAAGTTGGATTTTGCCTCTGTAATTACTGGACTGTCCCTCTCTCTCCCCAAGATAGGAATTGAGGCTCATCAGGAGGAGAGAGGATGTGAGCTTGCAGAGAGTGGGAGGTGGCTGTGCAGATTTGAGGCTTCACATTCACTCCTGCATGATTCATTTCATTCCACAGCCCGTTTGGTACCCACTGTAATGATGCTGCTTGAGTTCTCATCAAGTAGAAAAAGAAATCAGCAAGAGCCTAGGATTAACCCAAAGTGATTTAGCAGAAGAGGCAGATGGAACCACTCCACCTGCTCCACTGAAAGCAGATGGCCTTTTCTCAGACACCTCAAACCGCTGATTTCCTTGACCACAGATATTGCCTTGGAAAATCACCCATTTCTTCATAGCAGATTTCAGTACATATGTACTAAATGGAGCAGCATGTGCAGAGCACCGAGGATGATGCTGGGTGGTTGCAGGTACTTAGTGTCCGGCCCTTGTCCCTGTAGTGGAAGCACGAAATCCTCGCCCAGCTTCTCTGTGCCCTGCCAGCCCTCGGCAGCAGGCAGAGAGAGCACTGTGACACATTCCAAGGCCTTCCAGGGACAGTATGTTTTCTCCTGGGGGGCCGATTCCTGGGGCACAGCAACTGGGCTCTGGGAAGACTTCAGAACAGTGCTAGGCCTGAATGATGGTGAGCACAGGGCAGCAGACAAAATGGTGCTCCTGCTGCTTAGCCGCTGGCCCTTTCCCTGTTTGACCTCATGGCTGTTGGGCCCCATCTGTAAGGGTTAGAAATGCTGATCTCTGCCTTTTTGCTGTGGTTTTTATGATTGAAAAAGGTCCCAAACCTTCTGTATCACCGAAGACAGATGAATTCACATCCTCTGGCAGGGGTGAGGAGTTAGTGCGTCTGCTAGGCAACGATGCTCTTTCTGAAGCGGTGTCACATCCCATGTTCCTAGGATAGGTGTTAACTTATCCCTGAGGGAGGTACCCTTGCTCCTTTGGGAACCCGAGGGCTGCAGGCAGTCTTCCAAGAAAATACACATGAAAATTTGACATAACTCCAGGTGACTACAGGTCCTGCTAGTCCAGCCTGGAGCCTAGCCTCTGGCTCCACGGACAATACAACCAGGAGCTGGGGCTTTCGGGGACTGAGCAGTATCTCTGACTAAGTTGGGTTGAGTGGCACAGAGAGAGAGGCCTGGTGGTGACTGGGAGGAAAGGAGCATCTCATTTGGTCAGGTTCTAAATACCAAGTGCAAGGGGGTGCTGGAACGGATGCCCCTGCCTTCCTGGCTGGGGCTGGGACTTGCCCATTTCATGAGCCGGCTTTGCAGAGGCCACAGTGCCTGGAGGAGTAAGAACATGCAGCCCTCATTTCTTCTCTCTGGGTCAGCCCATGCCACTTCTAAGGAGGGGACTTTGTTTTTCCTTTCAGAAACCGCTCCCACATCTGCATATTCATCTCCAGCCCGGAGTCTTGGGGACACAGGAATAACGCCTCTGTCCCCCTCCCATATTGTGGTAAGAAATGTGTGTGTGCATGTGTGTTTGTGTGTGTATGTGTGTGCACATGTGCACATGGTGTACTGACTTCCTTTGCATCCTGGGTCTGATCTCACAGTTTAGGCAGCTGGACAGTCCCTCACATTTACTGGTTGGAGATTAAATTGACCTGGTCCTGACCACAGGAGCTCTGCTAAGCCCCTTCCCCATTCTGGGCCTGGGAAGGCATTCTGTCTTGTGGCTAGTGCTTCTGGAGCAGGGGCCAGTGGGTCACAGAAGCAGGTGAGATGGGAGCAGCCCTTTAAAGATTCAGGATCAGAGCCCATGAGACATTCTCTTGAAAGGAAGCCATTGGCTTTGGCCAGTAAATTGGTGAATACATGAGCTCTGGCCACTGCAGTTGTCTGCAGTGTCCAAAAGCCCCTGGCTGTATAATTGTTTCTGCAACAGCTTGCCCAGTAGAGAAACACTGAGCAGGGCTTCATATACATTGGGTGGGGCTGTTGCTCCCACCCTGCCCTGGATGAGGAAAGATGGATGTTGGGGGGCAGCCGTTCAGAGGGGCACACATGTAGTTGTGCAGACAGCCAACCCAAGCGAGTGCCGGGAAGACAGGGCAGCTTTGTGTGAGCTGAGCAGATACAAAGAAGACCTGAGGAGAACTGCGGAGACACCCCTAGGTAGGGCGGCAAGCCTGTCCCGGTTTCCTGGAACTGTCCAGCTTTTACATCGCAAGCCCTGCACCTGGGGGACTCCTTCAGTCCTGGGCAAAATGGGAGGGTTGGTCCCCTCAGGCCAGGTTCTGTGGTTTTCAACCTTTATACCCCGAAGGTGTCCTGTAGGAGTTTCAGGGCTGTGGGGGAGGGGAGCCGTCTCACCCCTCCCCTCCAGCGTTTGTTGGTTTTATAATTTGGAGTTCTGTGCGAGTTAAAAAAAAAAAAAAAGTCTAAACTGCTTTCAAAAAAAGAGAAAGCATTGGAATCTGAAATGGTCTGACCGAGTGACTTAGATGAGGCAACGCCCTGGGCCCTGACAGTCACAGTAGGTCATGTGCCTGGCATGGTGGGATTGGGCGGGGTCCTGGATGCCCAGCCCTGCTTACGTGTATGAAACGCCAGTACAGATGGAGCGGTCACCTGGATGTACAGAGGGCAAGATGCTCCTGGCAGTGACCGGAGGTCTACACAGGGCCTTGTGGAAGGCAGCAGGGGTTGGGAGAAGATTGTATCTGCTCAGGAACTACTGGCGACCAGTCCCGATGGTGGAATTTCTGTAACTAGCCGTGTGCTCGCACAGTTGGTAGAGAGGAGTGGGCAAGCTGCAGGCAGGTGCCTTCATCCAGTCAGCCTGGCCCTCCACTCAGGGGTGCCCCCATTTCTCCCCAAGCCACTCAGTCAGGGGCCTGCCCTCTCCCCAGGGCTCTCCAGGTGGTAGACTTGAGCTGGAATATGGAATGTCCTTCTGTCTGCAGGGGGTGCACAGCTAGGCAAGGTAAACCCCCTCCAGGGGTGTCTTTCTGAAAGCCAGGCCCACCACCCACACCCCTATGCCTCACTGTCTATCTGCAGAATGACACTGACTCCAATGTCTCAGAACAGCAGTTATTTCTTGTGGTGGTGGCCATTGACTTTGGGACCACATCCAGTGGCTATGCCTACAGCTTCACCAAGGAGCCGGAATGCATCCATGTGATGAGGTGAGTGCTTGGGCGGGAGGGCCACGTGGCTTTTGCAAGCCACTGCACCTGTGGAGACCCCAGGCAGGCTTAGGCAATGAGCCAGTGACTGGCACTTCAGAGGGCCCTGGATCCTGGTTCAGCACAGCCCAAGCTCACAATGCCGCTGGGGACAAGTCATTTCTGATCTCTGGGCTCTAGGCTCCTGGTTTGTAAAGACATTGATTTAATTCTGATTTAGTTGGTCTGGGGAGGGGCCTGGGCAGTACGTTTAAGGCCTGGCCTGGGTGAGAGGCATAGACCTGTAGAGGGTCTGTGATGGAAGGATCCAGGTGCCAGCTTGGCCACTTACTGTATGACTTTAGGGCATAGCTGAACCTGCTAAACCCCAGTTTCCTCATCTGTGAAATGGGGATCCTGACAATACCTGCCTCCCAAGGTGTGTGTGCAAATGAAACGACAGTGTGTATCAAGTGCTTAGCGTGTGGTGAAATGAAAGCAGGGAAGGTGCTGGTCCTTTCAAGTGAAGAGAAGTCCTGGGGTGTTGGTAGCCAGAGGCAGAAAGCACCTGTTGAAGAGAAAGCAGCATGAGGTGACTCTCAGCCACGTGGCCCCATAGGCAAAGTTGCCCTGGGCCTGGTGGGATGCAGTCTGGGCTGGGTGCCCCCTTCCCTTCCCCACACACCGAGCAGCCTGCAGGCCCCCAGCGCCACCAATCCATGGGATCCGTCCTGACCCATGACCTGCGTGCAGGGTGTGGCCCCTCAAATCTTTGGAAGCCCAGGATTTATCACCCCACTTTTTCAATTCCAAGGGATGACTCTGAAGATACATTGTAATTGGCTTTGCAATTCCTTCAACTGAGTAATTGTGGAATTTGGCACTGCTCCTAGAGTGAGAAGTTTTTAGTTTTGTTGTTGTTGCTATTATTTTTTTGAGAGACAAGTTCTTGCTCTTTTGCCAGGCTTGAATGCAGTAGTGTGATCATGGCTCACTGCAGCCTCAAACTCCTGGGCTCAAGCAGTTCTCCTGCCTCAGCCTCCCAAGTGGCTGGGACTACAGATGCATACAACCACACCCAGCTAATGTTTGTATTTTAGGAATTTTTATAAAGGGTTGTGTAAAACACAAGTCATAATAAAAATGACTTCCCCCCTCCAATCTTGGTTTAAGTCTCACTTTTCCTCTTGAAAATCAGATGTGGCTCAGCCTGAAGCTATTGTCCTAAGTGGGTATAGAGACCCTTGGGTGTCATGTCATCAGGAAATGATGAAAAGCCTGTTCTATAGTGAACTCTGATGACAGCATTACCCTTGGTGTTCACTTGCCACCAGGATTCTCTCTCCAGTTAGCCAGACAGATGCTGTGAGGGTCTGTGCTGCCGTCACTGACCCCCAAGATGAAAAATCCCAGTGGAAAATAATACACCATTAAAGGCCAGTACAATGTTTATCAGCTTCTATGTAGTTGTTCTAGGAAATGTAATTTGCACAGAATAATCAGGCAGTGAAAACAGAAAAGAAGGATTGGAAATAACTTTGAACTTGCTTGTGAGGGGGACTTACGAACCACGCCCATAGTTCAGGGCCTCTAGAGGTGGTGTCTTAGTCATAGCAGAGATTTTGGAGGGAGGTTGGTTGGTTCTACCTGAATTTTATTTCAGTCAAAAGACATTTGCATAATCATGCTAACGTGACAAATTATAAGTGAGAAAGTCAACTTTTTTTGTCTTAAGTAGCAATGAAGGAATAAAAATCTGAAGGCCAAAGCTCATGGAGTCATTCTCTACTGACACCATCACTGTTAATATTAATGACAGTTCTGTTTGTGAAGGGCAGTGTGTGGAGCAGCTGCCTGGCATTGGGACCATCCCTGTGTCTCAGTGCTGTCACCTTGGGGGCTTTGGCTCCAGGGGGAGGAGCAACATCCTGATGGAGCTTGACAGGGAAATTGGCCAGGGATGATTCCACACCCCTCTGAGCAGCAAATCTCGGTGGAGGCCAGAGCTCCATCTGGACCAAGATGGTTCTACTGATGCTTAATGATGTGGGGTTGGGAATAGGTCCAGGCTCAGCTGGGAGTGTGGCCACCTCCCCAGTGAGTGAGGAACGCGGCTCATTTTCCTTCCTGCACTGCGTCTCCATGGGCTGTGCATGGGGTCACATGGCCAGCGGCAGGCTGGGAAGGGAACAGCTTGGCCTTTTGTGGCCCTGGCTTCTCTGTACTGGCCCCAAAGGCGAGTAGATGCATTGAGTTTCCTGTCTTCCCCTTGCCTCTTCCCTTTCTCTCGCTGCAGCCTCTCTCTCTCTCTCTCTCTCTCTCTCTCTCTATTTCTTTTTAGAGATGGGATCTTGCTGTGTGGCCCAGGCTGGAGTGCAGTGATGCCATCATAGCTCACTGTGATCCTCCCACCTTGACTTCCCAAAGTGCTGACATCTCTGTTTCTATGGTTCTTTCACCTCTGCTCCATTATAGGTCTGAGCCTCCTGGCTTCCCTTCCCCTCCATTTAACCCAGCTTGCCCTTATGAACAGCAGCTCTGATTCTGTTATGCCCCTGGTCTAAGACCTTTAGTTAGCTTCCCGTTACTCACAGAGTGAAATTCTAGGTCCCCAGGGTTCTCCTCAGCCTATTCCAGCCACTTTCCCAATCACATTTCTCACTCTTCCCATTTTCACAATCACTCTTACCACCTACATGCTCTCGCCAACCAACACCATCATTTCACGTTCCCACGAGTGCCTCGTGCTGGCCCACCTCTGAGCAGCTGGAGTGTCCTTCCCTCCTTTGAGATCCATTTGTCTGTCTTTCTTCAGTTCTCCCCTGAATCCTGTGTTCTTTCCTCTGCCCCACCAGCCAGCACCTCAGGCTGTTTGCCTGAGCCCCTCATTTGCATCTCGTAAGTCAGGTCATTATGTATTTATTGTGCCTACCTTGTTTTGTTTCAAAGAGGATTCAGCCTAGCAGTATATCTGCTATTGAGTGCTTGCAAATTAAAAATACATTGCCTAGCAGATTGTAAATTATTTGCAGGCACAGACATAAAAGTTTTCTGCCAGCACCTGGCACACAGGTAGATGCTTAGAGTAGATGCCCAGTAAACATGGAATGAAAGGATCAAGGCAGAGCTTGCTATTGAGCAGAAACTTTGCATTTGGCCAGTTTGTCTTCTTTTTAACTGAAGTTGTGTCTCTAGTAGCTGCTCATCCAGCAGAACTAGAGTGTGTCTGGGCACCTGCATCACCGACACTCATGCATAGAGTAGGTGTTCAAGCCTGAGCTGGATTTTGAAAGAAGGCCCCATAACTTCTGCTTCCCTTGGTGGCAGGCGATGGGAGGGAGGAGACCCCGGTGTGTCCAATCAGAAGACTCCGACCACCATCTTGCTGACTCCCGAGAGGAAGTTCCACAGCTTTGGGTATGCCGCCAGGGACTTTTACCATGACCTGGATCCCAACGAGGCCAAGCAATGGCTGTACCTGGAGAAGTTCAAGATGAAGCTGCACACCACTGGGGTGAGCGAGCCTCTCCTGGGGCCCCAAGTGCCTGGCAATGGAGAGCCACGGCTCCTCCAGCCTTGGGCTGGGGGATGGCTGTCCTTCCAACCCAAGGGGTTCTCCTGTCTCTCCCAAGCAGAAATCAGTGTCCATTTACCTTGATTTTAGACACATCCTGGAGCACACAGCACCTTTGTGGAATATGCAATGCTTTCCAAAGTGCATGTGGGCAGGGAAATATTCTGAATATTTAACCATTCATTTGTCCTGAAAATGGACCTACTGGAGTAGACCCTGGTTATACCAGGGGAGTGGGGTGCTGGGGGCCTCCTTCCATGCCAGCAGTTCCCCCTTTAGTTTCTGGATTATGGAAAGATCAGCGAATCATGAAGGAGCCACTTGGGGGCTAGGGGCATTTGAGGAGCTCAGGGCAGTAGCTCTTAACTAACCAGTTTGGATGTAACAACCAGTAACAACTGGTACATCCGGCTTTCTATGTGGGGGAGGGGGAGCTCAGGACATCAAGTGCCCAATAATTGGAGGTCTGGCTCCCAGAGTGGTGGCCTCAGCTCTCAGCAAGCCAGTGTACCCTAAGACACCTATGTCAAATAGGCATCCCCTGCCACCCCGAAGCTTTGTAGAAAAGGATAGGACATAGGATAGAACTTTTTTGATTCAAGCATTTTATTCCATGAAGTTTTCTTAACTCTCAGTGCTCAGAAAGGCAGGATGACAATCATGATTAAGTACATGGACTCTGGGGCCAGATGGCCTGGGTTTCAATCTGGCCACTGGTACCTTTGAGAAACGTAATCCAAGTTACTTAACCTCTCCCTGCCTTGTTTTGTCTTCTCTGTAAAATGGAGACAATGGCCATGCCTTCCTCATGGGGATATTGTAGGGATTAAAGAAATCAAAATACATAAAGCTCTTAGAGCCATGCCTGGTGCAGATTAAGTTCTAGTCAAGTGCAAGCTTCTATTCTAATTGCTTGCATTTGTCTGCTGAGCACTTGTAAATGACAAAATGAACATAAATGGGAAACTCAGCAGCCAGCACCCTGCCTTCCAAGGCTCTGTGATCGGCATGGTTGTCTTTCGATGGCACAGACCAAGTTCTGCTAGAAATGAACTGTTCCTATTTTGCCTGGTGGGATTCAGTGCTGAGTATCAGGATGGCAGGTGGAAGGAGGCACAGGGTTTTTTTTTTCAACTCAGAGCCATGGCTTCCTGGCACTTGGCCACCTTCCCGAGCCTGGGAGCTGCTACCCCAAAGCTGGGGTATCTTTGCTGGGCACCAGGAGCAGAAGGCAGCTGGCTGGGAGGAGTGAGCAAGTGCAGATAGGTCAGGATGCCACAGACGGCTCCACGTGGCTGGCTTAGTAATTCAATGCCTAGTCTCACTCCCAAGGCAAAGCATAATTACCCAGCCTGGATCAATCTGGAGGCCCCAGTGCTTTTTTTTTTTTTTTTTCTTGGCAGTAATGAGCTTGTTGGTTCAGGAGACCCAGGAGCTTTCTCCTGATTTTTGCTCTCACTCCCTGCCCATTCCTACCCCATGGGGACTTTTCTCATCATTTTTTAGTGAACTCCGTCTACCAGCATCTGGGGTCTGCAGAGCATCCTCTTTTTAGGACCACGCTCAGCAGCTGCTTTCACTTTCGGTGGAGAAAGGAAAGCAGCAATGCTGGATTCCTGGCAGATTAGACAGGGCAAGCCTTAAAATAGGAGCTCTTCTATTTTGGTGACTTGGTTGGGGAATGAAAGCTTCATCTGTTTAGCATCATGCATAGCAGTGGGTTGGTACAATTAGGCCTCCATCGGCGGGAATCCTGAGCATGACCATGTCTGTTCGAATGTGGAAATAGAATGGAAATTGCATGGGGAGTGGCACCTGCTGCCTGTTCTCTCTTCCTGACTTCTACCGTTGCCCCTGAAACCTCTGCTCCAGGAGAGAGAGGGAGAGAAGAGAAAGCAGTGAAGATGGGGCCTGGAGGGGACAGCCAGAGCCTCCTACACAGTAAGGGGACACTGCAGCCAGGCCTGATTTTGGGGGCCACACCATCCTAGTCTGCTTCTTTAAGCATGGGGAAACACAAACGTGGCTCACCAGGATCCTCTAGATCCCCTTGGAGCAGTCCCCAAAGCCAGAAGACATGTTACTCCTTTGTCATCAGCTTACTGTTGCTCCTCTTCCTCCTACCAGGACCTCACCATGGATACAGACCTGACGGCAGCAAATGGCAAGAAAGTCAAAGCCCTTGAAATCTTTGCTTATGCCCTGCAGTACTTTAAGGAGCAGGCACTAAAGGTAGGACTGATAGTTGCGGCCAGCTGGCTGTGTGCTAGGCGATAGCACCCATGCCAGCTCCATGTCTCGGGCTGCTGCACCTGCTGGCCAGGGTAGGGGGCACAGCCTTGAGGGAAAGTGTGGGCTTTGGGCTTTGGAGTCCACACGGCAGGATGGCCCCTCACGCACTGCTGGTGGGAATGTAAAATGGTGCAACCTCTTTGGAAAACAGTTTGGCAATTCCTAAAGAAATAAAGCCCAGAGTTACCATAGGACCAGCAGTTCCACTCCTGGGTAGATACCTAAGAGAAAGGAAAGCAAATGTCCACACCTACACATGTATACATGAATGTGCCTAGCAACACTATTCATAATGATAAAAACTGGAAACAACCCACATGGCCATCCACTGATGAATGGAGAAACCAAATGTGAGCTGTCTTACACCGAATGTTATTTACAGCCAGAACGAGGACTGAACTACTGCTACATCCTACCACATGGAGGAACCTTGAAAACACCATGTGAAGTAAAAGAAGCCAGATACAAACAGCCACCTAGTGTGATTCCATCTGTATGAAATGTCCAGAGTGGGCACCTTCACAGAGACAGAAAGCAGAGGCTTTTCCTGCCGGGGGCTGTGGGCAGTGGGAGTACGAACAACTGCTAAAGAGTATGGGTTTCTTCGGTGGGTGATGAAATTAGGTAGCCGTGTTGGCTGCACAACCTTGTGAATACGCTAAAACCCACTGAATTCTATACTTTAAAAGTGTGAATTTTGTGGTATGGAAATTATGACGCAGTAAAAGAAAAAGAGAGGCAGGAAACATACTTAGCAGCTGTGCCATTTGGGGCAAGGTACTTCATCTTTCCAAGATTTCCTAACTAGAAAGCGGGGTGAATAACTGGCTATTTGATAGAAAATGGGATTGGACGTGCAGTGCCTCCCTTGAAGCTTGGTTTATAGTCAGCACTGGGTACATGGTGGCTGCTATTTCTCCTCCTCCTCCCTCTCTTTCTCTATCCTTCTAGATCCCAGGGAAGAAGCTAATAGTGTGAGCCCCCTTGGATCACCCCCACAAAGGTCTGTGGTCATGATGGCCTGAAATTCCAAAAACATCTGATTTTGAAGTGGAATATGGCTGTCCTCTCCCTGTCTCCTCCCACAGGCATGAGAACCAGTGGGTGGGGATCAGATGATTAAACAGCCCTGATGTATTGAGCTTTATCCAAAAAGATTTGGGAACTTCAGAAGCATTTGGTATTGTATGATCACTAAAGGAAATTTAGTGAATTCTAGAAATAGGGTCAGAGGGAGACAAAGAGGAAGTGAGAACTTGGTGTTACTTTCATCTATTCAAGTACCTGTTTTTTTGAGTGCCTTTTATGTGCAAAATCCTATACAAGTTATGGCAATGCAGAAATCAACTCAGGAGTGTGTGGTTGGGGTCAGAGTTGTCAGGGTAACTGTGGGTGCTGGGGGAGGCAGAGATTCTGTCCAGTGGGGAGCATCCTGGAAGGCTCCCTGTCAGAGGTGGATTCAGGGCAGGGTGGGATTGGTTCACAGGCAGTAACTGGAAGGGTGGGTATTTCAAGCTGGTGGGGTGGCCCAGGCTCAGCTCAGAAGGAAGAAAGCAGCAGACAAACAGCCGTGGAAGAAAGCAGTTGGAGTGGAAGGAGGGAGGGTCAGGCTGTGGGATAAAGCCAGGATGCTGTGAGCTCAGGACAAGACAGTGCACAGCCAAGGAAGCCAAGCCAGGGAACTTCTTGGTTAGTGGGAAGCCATCAGAGGATTTCTAGTGGGGGAATGAGTGACATGGGCACCAGGATAGTAGCAGAGCATTGTATTAGTCTGTTCTCATGCTGCTAATACGACATACCCTAGATTGGGTAATTTATAAAGGCAGAGGTTTAATGGCCTCCCCATGGCTGGGGAGGCCTCACAATCATGGCAGACGATGAAGAAAGAACAAAGGGATGTCTTACATGGCAGCAGGCGAGAGAGCTTGTTCAGGGGAACTGCCCTTTATAAAACCATCAGATCACCTGAGACTTAGTCACTACCACGAGAACAGTATGGGAGAAACTGCTCTTATGATTCAATCATCTTCACCTGGCCCTGCCCTTGACATGTGGGGATGATTACAATTCAAGGAGAGATTTGGGTGGGTACACACCAAACCATATCAAGTATCTTAGTCTATTTTGTGTCACTGTGACAGAATATCACAAACTGGGTAATTTATGAAAAACAGAAATTTATTTCTCACAGTCTGGAGGCTGGGAAGTCCAAGATCGAGAAGCTGGTTTGTTTGGTGTCTGGTGAGGGCCCAGTCTCTGCTTCCAAGATGGAGCCCTGATCGCAACATCTCCTTGCTGGGGGGATGTGGGGGAGGAACAGTTTTTCCTCACATGGCAGAAGAGAAAGAGCTCACTCACTCCTGCATGCCCCCCACTTTTTTTTTGAGACGATGTCTCGCTTTGTCACCAGGCTGGAGTGCAATGGCGCAATCTCGGCTCACTACAACCTCTGCCTCCCTGGTTCAAGTGATTCTCCTGTCTCAGCCTCCCGAGTAGCTGGGACTACAGGCAGGCACAACCACGCCTGGCTAATTTTTGTATTTTTAGTAGATACGGGATTTCACTATGTTGGCCGGGCTGATCTCGAACTCCTGACTTCATGATCTGCCCACCTTGGCCTCTCAAAGTGCTGGGATTACAGACATGAGCCGTTGCGACTGGCTACAAGCCCTTTTTATAGTGGCAAAATTTCATTCCTGAGATTGGAGTTCTCATGACATACACACCTCCCATTAGGCCCCACCTCCCACCCAACACAGTTGCACTGGGGGGTACATTTCCAACACATGAGTTTTGGGGGGCACATTCAGAACACAGCATAGAGTGAGAAACCCCAGTAATCTGAAGAGCCTGCAGGGTGGAGGTCGGTGATGTGGAGGGAGCTGACTCAGATTCTGCAGGTTTGTCTGCAGGGAGAGAGGGAGGTTCTCAGACTGAAAGCCACGGGGTCATTCAGGGAGCAAGAAGGAGGATCCTGACAACCGAGAAGAATGGGTCTTGGGGCTGGGAAGGAGTGGGTTCTGGGCAAACAATATTCCACCGGCAAGGGGACAAAGGGACAGATGGGGAGAGGCCTAGAAGCAAGATGGGTGGAGGGAAGAGGCATGGGGGTGGGGGGGAACTGGGTCATGCTGGGGAAGGTGACCACAGTCAGAGACAAGCGTCCTGAAGTCTCCTTGGAACTAGACAAGGGGGCAGCCCCCTTGTTCCAGGGGGCAGAAAGCAGAAGGGGAGGGGCGCAATGAGGTGGACCCCCATTGCCCAAAGAGCAAAGGTTACAGAGGGACTGGCTTAGCACCTGGTGGCCTGGGAGGCCACGTGAGGGCATGTCTGTGGGCTCTGAGACAGGCGAAGGAGCAGAAGGCACAGAGTACACAGGGGCTCCTGAGTTAGGAGGAAGAGCCATAGGGGTCAGGGTGGGGCAGTGGGTAGAAATTTCGGACTCAGAAAGCCCAGGGTGTTGGTGCCTTTTGAGTTTGCCAGCAGGAAAGGAGCGAGCAGCCCATCTCAGAAGGGTAGGGAGGAGGTGGAGGGAACGGTTCCAGAAGGTCAAGTGGTGATGTGGATGGTTGGTTGTGAACACCTCAGCTCAGCCAGAGAGGCTCCAGGGAACCTGCTGGCACCTTCCTTTTAAAGGTAGCTCCTCCCGGCAGGGAACATGCCTTGAATAAATTACAGGAGAAAAAGCTGTTTGATGGATAGGAGGAAATCGACTTGCCAGGGCCTGGCTGGAGTTGGAAGGAGGGGGCTATGGCTTGGCCAGAATGAGCGAAGGCAGGATATCTACTCAAGCGGAATATCTAAGCGTCACCGAAATGAAGCATCCCAGTGGGTCATGAAGGAAAGCCCGTGACAGTGCCTGACACATGAGATGATAAATTAATTAATGCTGGCGCCTTTCCCTTCCAAGCTGTTCCCTACCCTCTGGGAACTGACTGCTCCTCTAAACTCTCCAAACAGCTCAAGGAAGCCGATCTTGTGTACTTTGAACCCTTTTCCTTTTAAAGAGTTTAAAATCTTCTGCCTGGTAATGGGCACTGTGCTTAGAATCTGCCCGACACACATCATACCTCTCACCTGTTTTTCAAGCCCAATGCAGACCTGCAGGGAAATGAAATATGATGATGATAAAAAAACAAAAAAACAAAACAAAAAAACAGCGCTTTGTGTTGGTCCAAAGCAGAGACATTTTTAGAAACATGTTTTAAAATAGTTTACTGAATGTACTTAACACTACTGAACTGTGCACTTAAAAATGGTTAAGACAATGAATTTTATGATGTATATATTTTTACCATGAAACATTTTTATTAAAAATTTTTAGAAAAAGTAAAGGCAAAAAGAAAATCACTTACGGATCAAACAGGAAGTTAGTTCAGAGAGAGAGAGGGTGGGCCAGACCCAAGATAACAATTTGAAACAATAGGAAAAATAAGACACTGTCAGGAATTTTGTTTGTTTTTCACCAGTCTATTAATCTTTCTTGTGTTAGAGCTGATTTAGACACAGAAGGGACTTGGTGTGTGTTTAGGGTTGATTACAGATTCGTCCGGTGAACGTGGCAATGGGAAGAGAAAGGAAGGAAAGAACTAGCATTTGTCAGAGGTCTTTGGGCCAGACATTCCTTACGTGTTTTCATTGAATCTTGCCAGTAGTGCTGTGGGTTAGTTTCAAGATCTCCATTGAGCAGATAGGAATACTGAGTCTAAGAAGTTTTCCAGCAACATATTTTGCCTCCGTGAACCAAGTGGAAACCTCTGATGCTTCTGCCCAGCCCATGTATCAACATGGGCCTTAGTGATGTGGTTTAACTGTAACCAAAAGTTAAGGGCTACATGGTTCTTGGTGAGGTCATGTCATTCATAGCCATCCCTTCCTGTTGGGAAAACTCCCCTGATACGCTGGCCTTGCATAAGGTAGATGCCAGGGATGACAGTTGCCACCAGCTGGTAAGCATCACTGTGGGCCAGGTACTGTTCAGCTACGGGACCATGTGTAACAACTAAGACCTTCTCTGCATCTAGATAGACTAGGCTCTGGGTCTAAATTTTGGCTCTGCTACTTTCTAGCTGTACAGTGGTCAAAAGGTACTGAGGCCAGATGTGGTGGCTCACACCTATAATCCCAGCACTTTGGGAGTCCAAGGCAGGCAGATCACAAGGTCAGGAGATTGAGACCATCCTGGCTAACATGGTGAAACCCCGTCTCTACTAAAAATACAAAGAATTATCCAGGCATGGTGACACGTGCCTGTAGTCCCAGCTACTCAGGAGGCAGAGGCAGGAGAATTTCCTGAACCCAGGAGGCGGAGGTTGCAGTGAGCCAAGATTGCCACTGCACTCTAGCCTAGGTGACAGAGCAAGACTCCATCTCAGAAAAAAACAAAACAAAACAAAAAAAAAAAACAAAGATACTGAGCATATCCAAGTCTCAGTATTCCTATCTGTAGGAAAGGGGCACAGTGAGAATCCCTTCCTAACAGGATTCTTGACTGGATGAATAGAGACAGTGTGTGCAAAGAGCTTAATAAGGTAGGAGACCATGTGGTAAGTGCTCAGTAAATATAGCTCTTCCTAAATTGTCAATCCTTTCAACAATCTTGGGAGCTAGGCATTATTATCCCCACTGCACAGATATGGAAACTGAGGCCTGAGAGGTTGTCACTTGCCCAAAGTCACATGACTAGGACATGGCCACAGGGATTTCCTTTGAGTCTCCACTCTCCAGCCCACAGTCTCATTCAGTGACGGAAAGGGGCAAGAGCTCCCTGCTTGCTGAATATTCGGAAAACAGCTCTTTGCTCTCTGATGCTGGTAAGTTCAGGGGGCCCTGGAATGGCTCCTGAAGAGCTTGTGGCGGGAAGCCTGGATTCACTGAACCCACAGGAGGCTGACCTGGGGACCAGCTGCCATTTGACCTGTTGCATTTCTTTCCCTTGGCTCCAGGAGCTGAGTGACCAGGCGGGTTCGGAGTTCGAGAACTCTGATGTCAGATGGGTCATCACAGTGCCTGCCATCTGGAAGCAGCCTGCCAAGCAGTTCATGAGGGAAGCCGCCTACCAGGTGAGGGTGGGGTCAGGGTGGGTGGGAGCCAGAGGAGGAGGACCCAGGATGCCTAGGGTGGTGACGGTAGCCCCGTCCAGGTACCTCCCACATTCACCGGCCTCCATGGGAGGCAGCAAGGAGGTTCCCCTAGGCAGGGTGGGGGCTGGTACAAGGGGCCTTCACATTCCTCAGCTTCCTCTTGGGGGAGCAGCGGGGGTCAGTCCCACAAAAAGAGCTGGGCTTGGTTTCCTTCCTGGCTTTCTACATTTCCAGGTCATGTTTCTGCTGCAGAGTCTCCAGGGCTAGGATTTCAAAGTGGTGGTTTAGAGACACTTTGTGGGTGAAATGAAGTGAGAACCTTAAGGAAAAGCTTGGGAAACAAGAATATTTGAGTAAGAAAGCAAGCCAAGGCCATTGGCCACGAACCAGGCATTTCAGCTTGGTGTGAAGGCTGAAAACTGCATGTCTGCTGCAGGGAAAGAAAGGAAGTGTGATTGTTCCCTGCACGCTTCACCTGGTGGGGGTGGGGGGAGGGTGGCAGACCCCTGCAGAGGGCAGTGATATGGCCAAGGGGCATACCAGGCACAGGCACTTGTTGGCCAGGGAGACATATGCTCCAGTGCCAGTGGCCAGCTCGTCCCTGTGGGCACTGGGAGTGGCTACAGCTTGAGGGTCTGGCTTGGAGGCAGGAATGGCGGGCCATGCTGACCTGTTGTTATGTTCCCGGGACAGAGCTGGCACCTTTTGCACTTAAACCCCTGGGTGTATGAACACCCATGCCTGGGGCCTGGCTCAGCTCTCTGCGTGTTGACAGTCAATTTTCTGAGTCTTCAGCTAAGGCTGGATTGTGGCAAGTTACCAGGGTCATGGATGTCCCCTCCCCGCTGTTATGCCTCTCAGGAGGCATCCTGCCCACCTCTCCCAGGAGACATACCTCTGATGTTGTTTGTGAGTCTTTTACAAAGCACCCGAAGAGTCAACTCTGAGCCCCAGCATAGTTCAACGGCCGTGGGGACCACAGTGTCATTAAGTAGCTTATGGAGTTCAGCTTGCATGCAGTCAAGGGCAAGGCGTCCCCTCCTGCACTCTCTCCCCTTCCCCAGGCTGCTTCCCCTGCATTCCCCTGCTGCCTTGCAGCGTGAGAATCTGGCTCAGTGTATGTACCTGCCAAAAATAGATCCGTTTTTATAGGGATGAAGAAAGAGGGTGGAAGCTCCAGAAAGAGGCAAGCTCTTTAAAAAGGGAAGAAAAAAATGCAGTTTAGCTGTTCACAGAAGTCCCGGGCCTCATGGAGCACAGGCTTCATAGTGTCAACCTTCTGGCAGTGGCCAGAGGTGGGGCATCAGGACACAGCTGTCTGTGGAGACGCTCCCCGGCGTTCTGAGATTTCCCAGGAAGAATATTCAAGATTCATGGTTTTGACTCATTTCCCAGCCCACAGGAAGAGTTCAGCAACAAATGTGTGACCCATAAAAAGGTCAATTCTTATTTATAGCCTGAAAGAAGAAAAGAGGTACAGTGGCTGGTACATTTGTCAGGGGAGTTTGAGCCCTGGGCCAGCTCTTCCAAGAGGTGGGGCAGGAGGTATGGGGCCCTCACCCCGGGGAGTCACAAGGGAGGGCACTGAGCCCCTGGGGGTTTGGTGGAGTCAAATGGGCACCTCAGAGAGAAAAGGGCCTGCAGCTCCTGGGTGAGGACAGATGTGACCTCCATGTTTATGGATCTGAGGAATTTGCTTTCAGAAGTCCGGAGACATGCTGCAGACAGGGACTGTTTCCTCGATGTGGGCTGACTTCGGTACAGTGTTTTGCATCTTCATTTTTGACCTTTTGCAGTCCTTCCTTCCTTCCTTCCTTCCTTCCTTCCTTCCATCTTACTCCTATCGCACAGGCTGGAATGTAGTGGCATGATCTCTACTTACTGCAACCTCCACCTCCCGAGTTCAAGTGATTCTCCTTCCTCAGGCTCCCGAGTAGCTGGGACTACAGGCTTGTGCCTCCATGCCCATCTAATTTTTGTATTTTTAGTAGAGACAGGGTTTCACCATATTGACTAGGCTGGTCTTGAACTCCTGGCCTCAGGTGATCTGCCTGCCTTGGCCTCCCAAAGTGCTAGGATTACTGGTGTGAGCCACCACACCCAGCCAACCCTTTGCAGCTTTGATTTGACACTTGTGTTCCCTTGACAGCCGCTGAGTGGATTTAAAGATGGCAGCAATCATTCAATTGTTTTTTTGTTCATGCATGTATTTATTCATTAAACAAAGCTATACTGGAGGTTTTCTCTGTGTCAGGACTGTGATAGGCACTGGATTCTATACCCAACCAAGGCAGGGACCCTGCTCTTGGGTCACTCACAGCCAAATGGTTCACTGAAGCCTTTCATACTTTTGGGTTAGGGAAAGGGGTGTACTGGGGGCACAGCTTTGCAGATACTGCTGCAGTCTCTTCAGCCTGCCTTCTGGAGAGTCTTAGGACAAAGTGGAAATGAAATTTGCAACTCTGTGGCTAAAATTAACACCTCTCTACTCTCTCTCCATCCCCCAGTAGTATACAGACTGAGAAAGATGTGGACCTATGATGATTAATTTTATATGTCAACTTGACTAGGCCATAGGATGCCTAGATATTTAGTTAGTCATTATTCTGAGTGTTCCTGTGATAAAGTTCAACATTTAAATCAATAAACTGAGCAAAGCAGATGGTCCTTGTTAAGGCAGGTGGGCCTCATCTAATCAGTTGAAGGCATGAATCGAGCAAAATGCTGACCCTCCCCTGAGTAAGAGGGAGTTCCTCCTGCATGACTGCCTTTGAGCTGAGACTTTTTTTTCCCCTGCCTTTGGGCTCAGACTTAAACACTGACTGTTTCTGGGTCCCCAGCCTGCCAGCCTATACCGTGGGTTCTCCTGGGTCTCCAGCTTACTGGCTACAGATCTTGGGACTTGTTAGGCTCTATAATTGCATAAGCCAAATCCTTACAATTGTCTGTCTGTCTATCTATCTATCTGTCTGTCTTCTGTCTGTCTGTCTGTCTGTCTGTCTGTCTGTCTGTCTGTCTGACTCTATGCCCTCCTGGCTTTGTTTCTCTGGAGGACCCTGACTAATACAGTGTCTGAGCACAGAACATAGTTCTCAGCCTAGCAGCTTCTGCGAGTGCACACCAGGCACCCATGCATGTGAAAAGTATCAAATCAGGTGGACATCTGTCTCCTTCTACAAGGTGGTGGCTGCCCACCAACCATTCTTCCCACAGTGCATCCCATCCCATGGGCCCGACTTCAGGCAGGAGAGCTGGAAGGCTGAGGTAGAAGTGGCTACTCCAGTAGACAGTTGGAGAACTGGTAACATCTACTTTGCTTGCATGGGTAAAATGGAGCCCCTCCTTCTAGGCCTCTTGATCACAGGTTTATGGTGCAGTCATGGGGGCTGAACTTGAACCTCCCACCTGCCAGGTGGAGGAGAAAGCAGCCCAGAAGCAAGAAAGTGTTACGAGGAGCAGGTCTGGAGTTGTGGGGCCTCTGCTGGGGCAGGCTCACTGCCCGTGAGGGCTACAGAGAGAGTGCACAGATGCAGTTTCCTTGGTGAAACTCCAGAAACTCACCTTGTGTCAAGTGTTTGTTTAAAAGATGGGTTAAACCGTTAGCTTTTGACCCAAGCCATCTTTAGACCCTTTAAGAGCATTCAGCAAAAACATGGTAACAGCAAGAACAGCTGATCCCTCTTCTGAGGCCTTTAGAAAAGACGTAGACCCGGAAGACTGTTCTGAAGCTGAGGGGGTTGTGGACAGGAAATAGTCCAGTTGATTTCTAAGGGCATTTTGCCTAAAATGTGTAACTCTAGTAGGCTCTGGAAACCTGTTAAATAAATGCTGCTCCCATATGTACGATGATCTCATCTGACATGGAGACAGCTTCTTCTGCCTCCCTTTGGAACAAGCTGCAGTGAAAAATAATTATCGGGAAAAACAACACTGCGTAACACCCTGAACTGGTGCAGCTGGAGCCTCTTTTGCAGCCTGACCACAGACCAGCAGAGCACTTAACTGATCTGGCCACTTCTTCTCAGCCGTGGACACAGGCCCTTGGCGGATTCTCCTGGCTGACTGCAGGGTGGAGGAGCAGAGTTGGTGTAAGCACCACTTCCTCACCTCAGTTTCCCTGGAGTGTGGTTTTCTCACCTGCTTCTCCTGAGTGAAACTCGTGATCACAGAGGAAGGCTTTAAAAAGCTACTACAATGGTGCTCCTTCTGCCCCAAATTCTTGGAGGAGTTAAATGGGGTAGCATGCTCTTGGTTCAGATACGTTCTGTGTGTAGAATCCCGAGGTCAAGGCTGTGGAATGCAGGGAGGAGGGTCAGGGAACTGCAGAAAAAAGGCTGGCTGGAGGGCTGGTGGATTTGTTCACTCAGCAGCTACCTCCTGAACACCTACTGTGTGCTTTGGGGCAAGAAGAACTGAGTGTTGCCCTTGGAAAACCCACAGTCTTGCAGGAGAGGCTACACATGTCGGCACCATTAATAACGGGGGTGTCCAATCCTTTGGCTTCCCTGGGTCACATTGGAAGAAGAATTGTCTCAGGTCACACATTGAATACGCTAACACTAATGATAGCTGATGAGCTAAAAAAAATCTCAAAACATAATCTTTTAAGAAAGTTTACAAATGTGTATTGGGCTGTATCCAAAGTCGTCCTGGGCCACATGTGGCCTGTGGGCCATGGGTTGGACAAGCTTGGTGTATAGGAGTGGGAATGAATATGTTAAGTGCTTGGCAGGGGCCCCAGAGAAGGAAGCGCTCTCATGGGAGCAGTAACCATGAGATACCTTCTCCAAAGGCAGAATTATAAAGATAGAGTGTTCTTCTGCTGCAGGTGACCCTGGCCTGATCCCAGGCAAACAGACCCATAGGGTTGCTGAGGGCTACCAGGTGGAGGGCTTCTGTTGAGAGTAGCTGCGTGTTAATGTAGAAACAAAGCTTGCACCTCCAGGCATTGGGTCTTCCTGCCCAGAGAGAAAGACAGCTGGGTTTTTGAGAGCCTGAGCGATGCTTTAGCATTTCCTCCTTTTCTCAAAGTCCGTAGCTGCTCTGGGACTCCTGGGAGGTTGAATTTGTGCAGAATCTGCTGCCTCCTCTCACCTCTCCTTCTCAGCTCTCTTCTGGGGCCTCCTTGGGAGTTTGCGGGTAGGACATGGCCCCTCACAGGACAGGAGCTGGTTCAAGCAAAGGAGCGTGGTTACTTTGTCCTGGGCCTCCCAGACACAGCCTGTGACCTTGCCTTTTCCTCCCCTTGGGATTGGGGTCCTCTTCACCTTCGCTTCCCACCTGCATCCTCTTCCAGGTACAGTGGGGAACCCCTTATGGAAATGGGCCAAAGCTTTTGCTGTGGAGCTGAGGCCAGCCCAGCTGGAGAGGGACAGATGAAAGGCCTCCCCTGAGGGGGCCAGCCCAAGCTGTTTTTGGCAGACTTGGGGCAGCCTGAGTGTCTTCAGGATGTGAGAGTGTCCTGGGCAGAGGACAGTTCTTTTGAATTGTCAGTTGCACACCAGGCACACTCAGATGCCCTCGAATTGTAGAATTTTACTCGGGGCTCTTCACCCCTCTGGACTGTTGGATCTGATTTTACATATAAAGATTTCCCATCTAAGTCAGAGTGTCTGTGCAGAACTTCAGGTGTATTGTGGGTAGACAGATGGGGGCAGAGCTTATGGTGTGGGAAGAGGGATGAGGGGTGGAGCATATGGTGTGGGAAGAAGGATAAGGGGTGGAGCTTATGGTGTAGGATGAAGGATGAGGGGGCTGAGCTTGTGGTGTGGGAAGAGGGTTGGGAGTAGGGCTTATGGTGTGGAAAGAGGGATGGGGTGGAGCTTACAGTGTGGGAAGAGGGATGGGGTAGGGATTATGGTGTGGTAAGAGGGATGGGGGTAGGGCTTATGGTGTGGGAAGAGGGATGAGGGGTGGGGCTTATGGTGTGGGAAGAGGGATGAGGGGTGGGGCTTATGGTGTGGGAAGAGGGATGGGGTGGAGCTTACAGTGTGGGAAGAGGGATGGGGTGGGGCTTATGATGTGGGAAGAGGGATGGGGTGGGGCTTATGGTGTGGGAAGAGGGATGGGGTGGAGCTTACAGTGTGGGAAGAGGGATGGGGTGGGGCTTATGATGTGGGAAGAGGGATGGGGTGGGGCTTATGGTGTGGGAAGAGGGATGGGGTGGAGCTTACAGTGTGGGAAGAAGGATGGGGTGGGGCTTATGGTGTGGGAAGAGGGATGGGGTGGGGCTTATGGTGTGGGAAGAGGGATGGGGTAGGGCTTATGGTATTAGAAGAAGGATGGGCAGGGCTTATGGTATGGGAAGAGGGATGGGGTAGGGATTATGGTGTGGAAAGAGGGATGGGGTGGGGCTTATGGTGTGGGAAGAGGGATGGGGTGGAGCTTACAGTGTGGGAGAGAGACAAGGGGCAGAGCTTATGCTGCTCTTTCTCCCCTCCTATCCCTGGCCCACCTTGCTTTCACTGGGGCCTCACTGCTGCAAGTCCCAGCTGGCAGGCTGACATCCCAGTGGGACATGGTAACCGTAATGTAGCGTCTGGGTCACAGTCTTTGCCTTTCTTCCTTCACACCAACTCCCTGGGCTCCACGCATGGGTTTACCCCCTCCCCCCAGCCCCAGATGATTTTCAAGTTTGAACTCTGGAAGAGAATTGTATACCTGCAGGCCCGGCAGTTTCTTTGCAGTGAGTTGTCCCTTCTTCCTCATCCCGTTTTGTGGAAGCTTTCGCCTTGGAACTTCGATTCTCCTGTGAGGTCCCTTGACTCTACATGCCTTCAAAGATGGAAGAATCAGCACAGGAGCTGTCCTTCGGAAGGGGCCCCTCTTGGTCTTATTTGGGATTTCTTCCTCCAGGATCCTGGCTGAGGCTTCACCTTTGCCGGAGGCACTGCACGTGTGCGAGCCACATCCTTTCACTTTAACCTCCAGCCATGTTTGTGCTAAGGATGTCTAAGGTGACCCTGTGAGAGTGAAGCTGGGAGGGGGGACTTACTTGCTTGAATAGGGGGCAGCAGAAAATCCTGTCATGCACCTGAGTCAGGGCCCTGTTGATCGATGTCACCCAAGGGCAGACCCGGCCTCTGACCCATGGGCTGAGCTGATGGGCATTGACACTGCCCAGTGGTTGGCCGTAGCTGAGGGTACTAGGTGATGGGAAGAACAGTGCAGTTCACCAAGGACAGTGTAGGACGTGTGCGTGGTGGTTCTCATCTGGTTTTATAGTCAGTCTTCCAGACGTGGTTCTGTCATGTTTGAGCCATTTGGTTTTTACAGAGTGAAGGTGTTCAGTGTTTTGCCTGCTGGTAGTATCAGTTTTAGCGCTGAAAGTCTCACATCCCAGGAAATCTTTGTATCCGGGGCAAACTGGGACAGTGGGCCACCCTCCCTCTCTTTCTACATAAAGTGAAAGAGTTGACAAATGGCTCTGAAGGTCCTTTGCTTTCTTATTTTTGAGATGGAGTCTCACTGTGTCGCCCAGGCTGGAGTGCAGTGGTGTGATCTCGGCTTACTGCAACCTCTGCCTCTTGGATTCAAGGGATTCTCCTGCCTCAGCCTCCCAAGTAGCTGGGATTACAGGTGCCTACCACCATGCCAGGCTAATTTGTTTAGTACTTTTAGTAGAGAGACGGTTTCACCATGTTGGCCAGGCTGGTCTCAAACTCCTAACCTCAGGTGATCCACCCGCCGTGGCCTCCCAAAGTACTGGGATTACAGGTGTGAGCCACCATGCATGGCTGCTTTGCATTCTTAAATCCCCTTCCCTCCTTGCCCAGTAATTAAACCTCCCAAACCCCTCTGCCCATTATGAGGCCAGCTCCCCTTGGTGAGAGGGTATTTGTGTGTGTGTGGCATTAGGAGACCTTCTGAACCTGGTCTGCAGGAAGAATGCACAAAACCCTAGGGGTCTGGTATAAAACTTCCTCCCAGTAGGTGTGGCATGAAGGCGGCATCCCAAGGATCCTTAGAAATGTCAAAAAGCAGCTCAGCAGTGGCAGGGACAAAGTGTGTCTCCATGGTCTATTGTGCTGGCAACTGAGGACACCCATGTGCCTGGATGGTTTCCAGAAGCAAGTGGGGCCTCCTGTCGTGGACCGTCCAGACGGGTAGGCACGTCTGCCCGGGGGTCTCTCGACCTGCAAGAGGGTCCCAATACCTGGAAGAGGGAGTGCGCCTGAGAAAATAATAAAGACAGAGAGAGAGAAAGCGAGGCGTCTGGAGGGCTGATAGGCTGTGCCTAAACAGCAAATTTTATTTTTCAAATGCCAGGAATAAATACACTTTCTTGGCTTTGGTCTACTTCATAGTAAGAGGAAATGCAAATGTATACCTTACATGGCCTATACAAGAGAGAAATCAGATACACAATGGTTGCAAGAGGAAATGCAAATGTATACCTTACATGGCCTATACAATAGAGAAGTCAGATATGCAATCAGTGGTTGTAAAAAGTAACAGAATTTCCTGTAATCACAAAGCTTGTTTGCATCCAGACATTATTCCTCCTGGCTGCAGGTATCTCCGGTTTGATCTTGTTTTAGAACTGAGATGTGAAAAGGTTTTCTGGTTTTGCTCGTCAGAATATCTCTTAACCGGATTCTCCTTTGTCTACTCCTAACTCAACTTAACTCAACTTCCCCATTCAGGAATCTCTGAGTCAGGAATCAAAGCCATCCCTTATGGTGGCATTTGCTTTGCAAATATCGACAGTTAAACCATTAGGCAGTCAGGTAAGTAAAGAAAAGGTTAAAACTTATTCTTAAAGAGAGAGTCATAAAAAGGTTAAAAGCAGGAACTGGTTGCTGGTAGGGGGTTACTCGGTCTAGCAGCAACGCATAGTTTTAGGCCCGAACGATATTGTGGTTGATATTAGAAACTGATCATTCATCTTTCTTCCTGTATTTCCGGATAGCTCGACTGCCTCCAGTAGGAAACTGTGTTTGGGATCAAACTCACCGTATAGTGAGACTCACGCCTTTTAGGGGTCTCACACGGGAATGTTCCCCACAGCCTCCTGCTGCAGCTCAGGCCATGAGAGGTGCCAGGGACCTGGTTAGAGGCCAAGCCAGACCGTTTCTCTAAGCATCCTCAGAAGGGTTGTCCCAAAGCTTCCTGGGCTGGCCCTTCTCAAGGCCCATAGGACTGGTGACTGGGACGGGTCAGACGTCACAGAACAGAAGCCTTTCTGCCTACTACAGGACAAGGCTCCAAATGTTTGCAGATGGAGGCCACAGATGAGAGCTTGGGGATCAGATTATTAAAGGAATATTTATTACTATTCGTGATATATGTATATAGTAAACTGTTAAAGGATGGAGGCTCTGAATGAGATACCTGCTCGCTGACTCTCAACTGCACTCTAGAAGTTGAGGGACTATATGGGATTCCAGGAGGGGCTTCCTCCTGGAGCCACTGCTCATCTGTCACCCCCAGTAGATAAATCTCAGGAACGCTCCTAGTGCTCTGGAGATAACAGGTCAGTTACCCAGATAACAAAGTCAAATGCTTGCGTAGCTGAGGCCCAGCCATGGCCTGTTTCCAAGGCCACCAAAGATTGGGGTTTGCTCCAATTTGATCAGACGCTGTGGTATATGACAACTGAGAACAGATCATCTGCCTTCCACCCTGCGACGGTTTGGAAAGTTTCAGGGCCTCTGTGAGGCTGTGCCACCGCCTCTGGAGCATGGAGCCCCGCGTGCATCCTGCCGCCTGTGTTCCCTGCCCCTTTCCATTGTGCTTCTCAGTTCTGAGCCAAGCAAGCCCCAAGTGCAAGAGGCCCCATGGCCAAAGCACCAGGCATTTCCCCCAGGGTGCCTGTACATTTTCTTTGGCCACCCTGGGGTGTTAGGGTATCTGGATTGGGGCCCAGTACCAAAGCTCCCTGACATTAATCTCTGCAGAGGACTGTGTAGAGAATGTCCCACGGAAGCAGAGCACGAGTGTGCCTTCCTTAGGGAGGCCAGCCCAGGCATGGGTGTCCTGTGAGCAGGCCTGCCCGGGGGGCCCTGGGTCCCAGCGTCTGTTTCTGTCTTCCAGGCAGGCCTGGCCTCTCCCGAGAACTCGGAGCAGCTCATCATTGCCTTGGAGCCTGAGGCGGCCTCCATCTACTGCCGAAAGCTGCGGCTACACCAGATGATTGAGCTGAGCAGCAAGGCAGCCGTCAATGGGTACAGCGGCAGTGACACAGTAGGAGCTGGGTTTACACAGGGTACCTCTGCTCTCTCTCTCCCCCTCCTGCTCTCTTCCCCTCCCAAGCCCTGGATGTCTCTCTCCCTCTGATGATTTTAAAGGCACTTAGTGCCATAATGAAGAATCAGGATACTCCAGGAGGAGGTGGGCTTGAAGCACCTCTCTGCTCAGCCCCACACTACCTGGCTCCTCCCATGGGCATGGTTACCCTGGTTCATCAGCCACCAAGTGCCTGGGGGTGGGGAGCTTCTCTCTAAGAACCTGAGGGTAGCCTGAGAGCAGTTCTTGGCCTTGCATTTTACTAGGCTCTTAATCTTTCTTATGTATTAACAGATTCTTAATCTAATTCCATTGCCTGTTATTAATTCTCCATTAAGACTGTTGATTTATTGCTGACTCACTCATTGGGCCTGCTTCATGTGTGATGAGCTCATTATGTGTCTTCGCTGAGAGTTTAAAATACAGATGAAACCGGCTGACTTTTCCTGACCTGGGTGATGCTCGCTTAGCTGTGGGAAGGAGCACCAACTTAGGGAGACTCAGGATTGGGATTTTAAAAAGCTTTTTCTCTTTAATAATTACCTGCATGCAAGTGGGTCATAGCCTCGGTCATGGAACGTGGTTCCCTGGTATCCAGGGCTCTGTGAGTCTGTCCAGGGCTACGGGGTTTGCAGACATGTCCTGTCAGGGTCAAAGCACCAATGTGAGCACGGGCACTAAGTGGGAGCACTCTGGGGGTGGCACCAGGCATTGCAGCTCTGAGCTCTGTTCCCAGACGAGGGCTTTGAGGGTATGTCACCCATACTCACCTCCAATCCCCACTGGAAGGCCCCAAGCTCAGGAGGAGGAGAGAGAAGAAGACATCAGTGAGGACTGTTGCTGAGTTGTCCCTGCCATAAGCTTGTTCCCAGCTTTTCTTTGGATCCCACACTCAAGGCCCATCCCTGCATTTCCCAAGGCACCAGGCCAGGCTCACCTTGAGCCCATGTGCCTTCCTGCCCAGACAGTCTCAAGCCGCCTCCTCCTGGCCTTCCCTCTTCCTGTTGACAGAAGCAACTCTGCCCCGGAGGCCACCTCTTTGTATTTCAATCCCAAGATTCAGGAATCTGGGAACCAGCCTTGTCACCAGGCTGCTGCTTCAGCACATCAGGAGCCGTGTGCTCACACCTTAGATCTGATTTACCCAGAAAGAATGGAAACAGCTTCCCTTTAAGATCTGAGGGCTTGGTTTGCCCCTTTCTACCAATGCTCAGCCTCCTCAAGGCACACCGAGGCTAGCCTTATCACTAACTAAATCAAATGCGTTAACATCGTAGTCAATACTCAGAGGTTTAAATTTCCATCTTCATTGTTTTTACTGGAAAAAGGAATGACTAGGTTTATATCTTACATGCTGATTCTTCATGTTGTTCAGACACACAAATTCATTAGCTAATTCTAGAATACTCTTTTTAACTTTTTGTAAGTCTAGGGGGGAACATCTGTTTTTGAAAGACTGCCTTCCCTGAGAGTTTTTGGGTTCCTTTCCTTAATTTATCACCTGTGCCCCCACACTGCTCTGTGTTACCGTCCTGTGGCCTATGGAATTTGCTGTCTCTCTGTGCTCCGAGGGTCTTCTTGTTTTTTGAAGTCCTCAAATTGTTGGCTGGTGCCAGACGAGCGCTGTCTAGGGCGAGCCTGGCAGAGCACTTGACCAGGAGTACCTGAGATGCCTGGATGCTCCTCCATGACTGAAGCCCAGTGGGTGCCATGCAGAGAAATGGACCTGGTGCTCAGTTTGCCGTCAGCATGATTTTACTCATGAAAGACTGAATGGGACTGATAAAGGCTACATTTTTCACAATCTGGGGCTTAATTTGCCTGAAAACTGGGCTAATTTTTGAGAGCTCAGTCCATGTCATATTAGCCTCGCTTGGCTGTATTTTATGAATGCCATTTTTTAGCCGTCTAGATGGCTTTAGAAAACCAAATGCCCATTACAAGGTCTGCAATCTGGAGCTGGTGTTGGGAGCAGGAGAGAGGCTCTGAATTTGGGGAACCCTCCCAGGCCCACAGAAACTCTTAACTCAAGGGAGGCCTCCCTCTCCACTCCAAACCAGGCCCTGGTTTAAAAGAACTTGGAGCTGGCCTGGTGTTTGCCATTCTAATCCCCAGAGAAGAAGTTGTTTTGTAAACACTGTGTTCTTTGCTGAAAGAGGCTAGAGGGTCAAGGGTGCTTTATTGGATAACCCACAGAGGGCTTTCTAGGACTATTCAAAATCAGCAGCACTAGCTTAGGGACTAAACAACAGAAAAAATGGGGACGGAGCGAGGTTGTGGAATGGGACAGAGAGCCACAGACAGTGGAGCTTTCCCCTGTAACGTCAGGGGCTGCCCTCAATTGCTCCGTTACCATTTGCTGAGTACCGGGTCTCACGTTAGGTGTGTTGTCTTCATTATCACCTACTGTGTGCCGGCTGAGGATGTGTTAGAGACTCAGTCCTGGTTTTGCCCACGAGGAATTTAAGCCAACGATTAAAATCCCCATTTGGTGAACGAGGAAACTGAGGCCCAGAGGGTGGATTTGCCCAAACTCCCACCTTGGCGGTGCCCCCCGCCCAGGTCGGTGCCCCCCTCTCACAGCGCCCTTCTCATCTCAAAACATTCCATTATTCTGCTCTTTCCAACTTGCCTATAAATTGTTAAATCTCAAAGGCACGAGGGCCTGAGGTCTGAGGGTTAATTTCAGATTGCAAGAAGAGTCTTGGGAACTGCAAGCCCCTTAACCTCTCCTGATCTGGTTTCTCCCCTGAACATAAGGACAATGATTTGTGCCTTGTGTGTCACAACCACACAGGCGTCCCCGCCACTCAGTGCCCCAAGGGAGCCAAGGTTGTCCCTGTGTTCATGGAAAAGGCAGCACAGGGGTTTGCCAGGCCCAGACGCGCCATCTTGTGGCCAAAGTGCATATTGGCTTCAGCTGGGTCAGGAAATGCCCCCCCCCCGCCCCAGTCCGATTATCCAGGGTCCAGGGTAGGAAAACATACTCCACATTCCTTGTATCAGACAAAGTTCCTTGATGTGAATTGTTTAACTGAGCGCACTGCAGGCTGTTTGGCAGATAGCTTCCTCCCTGGGACAGCAAAGCCAGGAAACTAAGTGATTTCATTAACCCGTTCTCCAAAAAATGTCACCAGGGGAGGGGAATCTCATTAGGGTGGGCTTTTCAGCTGGGCACAGGTTGAACCGAGGATTAGAGGAAGGCCGGTGGAAATTGCTTTCGCTGGGAAGAGCTGGCTCTGTGATTCCCGACATCGTATTTACTCATTTTGGTCAAGTGTCACTAATGTTCCATCCCTAAATCTCCTCATGCTATTGACTCTCCGCTTCTTCATTCTTTCTTAACCCGTCATCATTTTCTTTCTGTCGGCCACTAGCTAAGGAGCACATACGGCGTAATCGGCAGAGTCGGACCTTTTTGGTGGAGAATGTCATAGGAGAAATCTGGTCCGAGCTGGAGGAAGGTAGCGTCCTTCAATGTCTTTGCTCTTGCTGGATTTTCCTGTGCTGTTCGCAAAAAGGCATTCCCATTTGTCCCTTTTGCCCTTTTGGAAAATGTTCAAACTCAGTGAGTTCTAAAGACCACTCACGCAGGGAGAGCTTAATTTTGCACATTGTAAAAGCAAGTAGAGATTGGAACTGATCAGTTCCAGAGTAAGTCTAACGTGAAACGCAGACGATTTTAGGCACTATTCACGTGGCAGGAAGCTGCCCACTAAGTACACGCTTGTAATCCCGGCACTTTGGGAGGCCGAGGCAGGTGGATCACCTGAGGTCAGGAGTTCAAGAACAGCCTGACCAACATGGAGAAACCCCATCTCTATTAAAAATACAAAATTAGCTGGGCATGGTGGTGCATACCTGTAATCCCAGCTCAGGAGGCTGAAGTGGGAGAATCGCTTGAACCTGGGAGGTGGAAGTTGCGGTGAGCCAAGATTGTGCCATTGCACTCCAGTGTGGGCAATGAGTGAAACTCTGTCTCAAAAAAAAAAAAAAAGGAAAAAAAAAAAAAGATTCACTCACCTGGTTCTCCATCCTCCATCCCTAACCGTCCTTCCCCCCGGGCCAATTGCATTCCCTTTGGCCATGGTTAACTCCTGGAGCTGCTAATTAGCAAAGTCATTGTGCTAATGAGAAGCCCTGAGGGCACTTAGCTGGGTCTGCCTAGTTACCACCCACTAGCTTGTTTTGGATGGAGTTGGCTAACAGTCTGTGTAAAAGATGGCTGTTTTTGTGTGCCAGGTGACAAGTATGTGGTTGTGGACAGTGGCGGTGGCACCGTAGACCTGACAGTCCATCAGATCCGGTTACCGGAGGGACACCTTAAGGAACTGTATAAAGCCACAGGTGAGCCCCTGCAGGGCAAATTTTCTCATACCTGAGCAGTTTCCAGGCAGTTCTGTTTTCACTTGTTTCAGATCTCTCTCTCTCTCTTTTATTCTCTTAAATGCCACTACCATGTGGGATCGTAGGCGGTGGAGGATACTAATGTCTGCTTGAAATTGGAAAGCAAAATGCAATTAAACGTTCTTTAAAACACAAACCATCACAACTTGGGTTTTGGCCTAAAGTGAGCCTGTTTCAGATCTGGCCAAGGGAGTTGGTTTCTGAAAATTCTGACAGGTTGAGATTGATGTTGTCCATGACAGTGCTAAGGTGAACTTCCTAGGGAGGCCTCACCTTGTCTTGGATCAAGATTGTGAAACCATAGGCCAGGTGCGGTGGCTCATGCCTATAATCTCAGCACTTTGGGAGGCCAAGTGGGCAGATCACTTGAGGTCAGGAGTTGGAGACCAGCATGGCCAACATGATGAAACCCCATCTCTATTAAAAAATACAAAAATTAGCTGGGTGTGGTGGTGCACACCTGAAACTCCAGCTACTCAGGTGGCTGAGGCAGAAGAACTGCTTGAACCCAGGAGGCAGAGGTTGCAGTGAGCAGGGATCACACCACTGCACTCCAGCTTGAGTGACAGACTGAGACTCTCAAAAGAAGATTGCCAAACCAAAGAATATGCTGTTTTTCTTTTGAGAGGTCGGAGTGGAAAGGATAATGGGTTATTAGAGGATCACACAGGGACTAGACCAGGCCTGCTGATTTTCCAGTCCCCGCCCTTGGATGTCCCCGCCCTTGATGGACCTAGTTAGATAAAAGTATTGATTTTATTAAAATGTAACTGATTTAAAATAGGTTGTTGGCTGGGCCCATGCTCATGCCTGTAATCCCAGCACTTTGGGAGGTGGAGGCAGGTGGATCGCCTGAGGTCAAGAGTTTGAGACCAGCCTGGCCAATATGGCAAAACCCCATCTCTACTAAAAATACAAAACTTAGCTAGGCATGGTAGTGTGTGCCTATAATCCCAGCTGTGGGAGGCTGTGGGAGCTGTGGGAGGCTGAAGCAGGAGAATTGCTTCAACCCAGGAGGTGGAGGTTGCAGTTCGCTGAGATTGTGCCACTGCACCCTAGCCTGGACAGCAAGAGCAAAAACTCCATTTCAAAAAAAAAAAAAAAAAAAGAAAGAAAAAGAAAAAGAAAAAACAAAAAATAAAAGATTGTTGATGAGATTTCTGCAGGGAAAAGCTTCTCCACATGGAATGAGAAGTAGCACAGGGTTCTGAAGTGTAAGTAAACACTTAGAGCTGCAGTCCTGTTGCTAAGTGGGTCAGAGATGAACAGGTAAGCCTGTTTCTCAGAGTCTGGACTGGGTTTCTAATGGTTTTTAATACCATGGTCTCCCTTTTTGTTCTCTACTCAGGTGGACCCTATGGATCCTTAGGAGTAGATTATGAATTCGAAAAACTTCTGTGTAAAATATTTGGAGAGGATTTCATTGAACAATTCAAAATCAAACGCCCTGCAGCCTGGGTTGACTTAATGATCGCGTTTGAGTCTCGCAAAAGGGCAGCTGCCCCAGACCGAACTAACCCGCTGAACATCACGCTGCCCTTCTCCTTCATTGACTACTACAAGAAGTTCCGAGGGCACAGTGTGGAGCACGCCCTGCGGAAAAGCAAGTGAGTTGGGCTCATCACCTCAGGCTCCAGACCTTGTAGGGCAGGCGTCCCCAAACTACGGCCTGCGGGCCACATGCGGCCCCCTGAGGCCATTTATCCGGCCCCCCGCTGCACTTCAGGAAGGGGCACCTCTTCTGTTGGTGGTCAGTGAGGGGAGCACAGTATGTGGCAGCCCTCCAGTGGTCTGAGGGACAGTGAACTGGCCCCCTGTGTAAAAAGTTTGGGGACGCCTGTTCTAGGGGGTGGAATGTGCTGATGGGAGAGAGGAAGGAAGTGTGGACTTGGGGTTCCAGTCCTGCACACTGGCTGCATGACCTTGGGCAAGGGACTCAGCTTCTCTTCCCTCGGTTTTTTTCATGTGGCAAATGGGGAAAATAATTCCACCTAATTCCAAGGGTCGTTGTGAGAATGCAATGAATTCATATATGTTAGGTGCTTAGAATAATGCCTGGGACCTGGAAAGTATTATCTTTGTGTTTGCCAAAAACAGAAACTATGAAAGCAGTTGAAGTTTAGTTTTGGCCCCTGCTGTTTCCCCAGTGTCTTGAAGAGAACTTGGTATGCAGTAAGTGTTCAATAAATATTTTTGGAATTAATCCAATGGGAGTCTAGGTTTCTTGCTACTCTGAGTCCCTTGACTAATTTTGTGTCTCAGCTTGTTGCAAAATGAATATATTTAGAAGATGGTTTAAAACTGAATTAAAAAATAGATAAAAATAATAGATTTCTAATAATCTTAAACATTATATATATAGTATCCATAGTGAAATGATGACTATAGATAGATTTCCCATCACATTTCTTACTAACCCTTTTGTAAGGGAACATTTACCCTGTAAAATACCCCATTGTCCAGCTTCAGCAACTGTCAGTTCCTGGCTAGGCGAAATCCAATTATTATAAAGCAAATCTTAGAGAGATTATCATCTCATCTATGTCAGTATGTACTTCTAAAGGAGACAAGTTTTAAATCACAACTACAATACCACGATAACACTTAAAAAGTAATAATTCCTCAATATCATCAAATGTCTAGTTAACATTTTCCCATTTGTCCAATTTTTTTCACTTTGCATCAACGTCCAAGCACAGGCTCTACAGAGCAGCTATTTGATGTGCCTCTCCAGTCCTGCTAACATACAGTTTCCCCTCCTGTTTTTTCCTTCACAATTTATTAGATGGCAAAACTGGTAGTTTGTCCTTAGATTGGAGTTTCCTATAATCTGGGCTTTGCTTATCTCATGTCCACCATGTTACACAGCGTGTTCAGCATGTTCTATCCCTGGCTTTTTTTTTTTTTTTTTTGCAAGTTGACAGGTTGACTTAGAGGTTTGAATCTTTGTCACATCAGCCTTGTGGGTGGTGGTCCTTCTTATTGTATCCCAGCAAGGGACACAAAATGTCTGTCCATCTCTCCTTTTGTGATGTTAGCAGCCGTTGATGATTATTGCCTGGTCCGCTAATGCACTAGGGGTGGACCATCTTGGTCCGTCAGTCCTTCCTCATTTATTTCGCTAGAATAGTCCCAGAGAGAGAAACTTGGCTCCTCAGTGGTTTGGGTGCCCTGAAGTACAGCTCACTTAGGAAAGACAAGATAAATGGGTTGGTTTTCAGCCTCCATTTACGAGTTAAAAAAAAAAAATCAATTTCCTAGCATCTGCTGAAGTACCTAATGGGTTTTTCCTTTTGTGAGGACATGAAGGGGAATATCATTACAACTTTAAGGATTTAAGCATATTTAATGTATTTTAAACCATGGCAGTTTCATCCTTATTGATACCCAAAATGTCCCATCTCGGCCAGTAGGAGCCTCCTCACATTGGCTCGGAGTCCCTTTGCCATGATGCTTGTGGTGGTGACAGTGTCTTTGCCTTCCTGCATGTCAAGACATTCTTGGCTCATCTTGTATATTCCCTACTCCAGGCCTGGAATCAGCCATTTCCCCAAGAAGCCCTGGTTCCTTTCAGTGGAAGTCTAAGCAGATTTCATGCCAGGTCTTCTTGCCCTTGGAGCAGGGCCAGTCTGGACTCCTTTTACTGGGCTGATGTTCTTTGTCCCGTTGGCCACCCACAGAAGGCATCTGTCCTCTGTGTGGAATCCCAAGACCTACCCACACCGTTCTGAGATCTCTGTCAACCCTCCCACTAAGCAAACAGGCTGTGGCTAGCCATGGGGTCACTCCATACCACACTGCATTGTCCTTTGGCCTATGCCATGGAAAGGATTTCCTTTCCAGCATCTAGAACATGTTGCTGGGAAGCTGCAGGTGTGTGCTTTTGCATCAGGGACAGAGGTGCCATTTGCCTGGCCTCTTAGAGCAGGCAGGGCACATCTTGTAGGTTTGGGGAATACATAGTTCCTGGCATTTGCTTAGTGCCAGAAAGTTTCCAGAGTGTTTTCACAGACGTGGTATTTAACTTCATCTTTACAACAACCCCTGTGAAGGAGATAGGGCAAATGCAGTTATCCTTGACTTCCAGACGTGGAGACCGGCTTTGGAGAAAATGGAGTCCAATGTGCCCAAAGTCCCAGAGCTCCACAGTGGTGATGGCCAGGCCAGAGCCCCACAGTCCCAGGTTCCTGGCCAGGGCTTTCTCTGCTCCACACTGTCGTTTCTGGACAGAGACTGTGAGGGGGCTTGCTCTGTCACCTGACAGGTGCCTGGAGGGCTGAGGACCTGCACCTGAGCACACACATTTGTAGTCGTAAGTAGCAGTACAATAAACTCACCAGGGAGCTTTGAACATACTTGAGTCCAAATATTGTTGGGTTGAAATTGCGATCCTGCAAAAGGACCACAGTGAGCCCTTTAGCTCCTTGTCTTCTGCACTAGACTTTGGCCTCCACTATCCCAGGGGAAGGTCAGTCGCAGCCAAGCTTAAGATGATGCAGAAGAGATTACGTCTTAGCTTTTGAGATTCTGAGGGTCCAGGTCCTGGCAGTTTAGGGGTTTCCAAAGGTGCTATTGACTTTCAACCCCTTTTCTGCCCACTGAGATGTGACAGATGTTCTGCCAGGGCACGTGTTTATGCAGATAAGCCTGGGTATTGTGCAGACCCTCACTGCCTGCTCTTCTCCATGCTATGCTCCTGCAGTGTGGATTTTGTGAAGTGGTCTTCGCAGGGGATGCTGAGGATGAGTCCAGATGCCATGAATGCCCTTTTTAAGCCAACCATTGACAGCATCATTGAGCATCTCCGTAAGTATCAGCCAGGGCCCAGCTACTTGGCAAGGCACAGCTGAGAAAGGGGACGGGCTTTTCCAGCATCACCAGCTAGGGTATATGGGAGTCAGGTTGGCCTGAATCCAGGAGCCACAGGCAAGGACCCTGCAGGGCTGGGCTAGGCTTGGGCATGTATGGGAGAGGTTGCTGGGCACAGGCTCCGGATCCCTCCCTCAAACTGCAAAGCTGCTGAGAGCTTGTCTCACCCAGTCTTTCCATTTAGCCTCAAAAGTCAGAGAGCTGGTAATAACAAAGAGGAAGAATTAAAAAAACAAACAAAACTTTAAAACCACAAAAAAGATTAGCGAGCTGGAAGCTCTGAGGCAATGTTACTTGAGAGTGATGGGCCCTAGGAAATGCATATTCTTTGCTTTACTGGGACATATTAGACACCCTTACCCTGCTAGGGGAGAAGGAACTGTTGTGTGAACTAAAGGAAGTTCTCCTGCAAGATGGCAAATGGAATCTGGCCATGTCGTTATCCTGCTACATTGGTGGCAGTGCCTAGGGACACATAGCAGACTCACCAGGGACCTCTTTCAGTATCCCGTCCCTCACCTACCAAATCAGACTCTCTAGGAGTGGGATGGGATTTTTATAAAAAGCAGAGAATTCTATTTGTAACAGCCTGCCTTGACTTACCCAACAGAACCATAGGTTTGGAGAGCTTTAGGAGTATTCATTTATGCAAACCAAATTCTACTTAAAATTATCATCATGTATCTATTAAAATGTGTTCTACTTAGCGGCAGCTCTGGCTTTTATGCCTGAACATATTGGTGTGCAAACTCCCTCTCTTTAAAAGACCATTCTGCAAAGATTCTGTACAAGGAACTCGGACGAAGTCTGCCCTCCCATTGGCCCAAGTGGCTTTGTCTGTTTCCCACAGATGCAGGCAGCCCAGTTCCCCCTTCTGCTCTGGCTTCTGGTGACAGGACATTCTCTCCCTGCCTCCTCCCTTCCAGGGGACCTGTTTCAGAAGCCCGAGGTGTCCACCGTCAAGTTCCTCTTTCTGGTGGGCGGCTTTGCCGAGGCGCCCCTCCTGCAGCAGGCGGTGCAGGCTGCCTTCGGGGACAAGTGCCGGATCATCATCCCTCAGGACGTGGGCCTCACCATCCTCAAGGGCGCCGTCCTCTTTGGCCTGGACCCCGCGGTCATCAAGGTGCGCAGGTCGCCACTCACCTACGGGGTGGGCGTGCTGAACCGCTACGTGGAGGGCAAGCACCCGCCCGAGAAGCTGCTGGTGAAGGATGGCACTCGGTGGTGTACCGACGTCTTCGACAAGTTCATCTCTGCTGACCAGTCTGTGGCTCTTGGTGAGCTGGTCAAGCGTAGCTACACCCCGGCCAAGCCCTCCCAGCTGGTCATTGTCATCAACATCTACAGCTCTGAGCATGACGATGTCAGCTTCATCACTGATCCCGGGGTGAAGAAGTGTGGCACGCTCCGCCTGGATCTCACGGGGACCAGTGGCACTGCGGTGCCCGCCCGGAGGGAGATCCAGACCCTCATGCAGTTCGGGGACACCGAGATCAAAGCCACAGCCGTTGATATAGCCACTTCGAAGAGTGTCAAAGTTGGGATCGACTTCTTAAATTACTAACTCTCCTGCTCTGCTGCCTGCCCCGTTGGACTCAACTTATCTGCATCTGCTGACCTCAACCTTGACTATTTTTTTCCCTAACCTTGACCCTCACCATTGCCCATGTGAATTTCAGCAGGGAAAATGAGAATAATCAGGGCTAGAAATAGTGAGTTTTGAGGGTACACTGGAGTTGGAAAAGCAGAAATTAAGATTAAGGTTTAGACATAGAAAATTAAAGGATCCTGGAAGAGCAGCTAGTTTTCATAGGTACAGAAGTGGCGAAACAGCCATGGAGAAGGGAATCAGTCCATTTCCGCAGCAGAGTTTGCTCAGCTTTGAACAGATCTCTGTTAAGTAGAAATAGCATGCCCTATTGCTGTCTTTCTAGATTTAAAATGAGATCTTTGAGTGAGGAGACCTTCATCTGAGTCTTCTCTTTTGAAATTTTTTGGATGGTGGTCAGTATAAAATGGCACCTATCTGCAGTTAATTTCTTTTCATCATCATGTGATTAAAAGTGGTGGTGAGTCAGTGGGAATTGGGAATGCTTTTAGCTGGTGGTAGAAGGCTGCCTACACTGGGCACTGTTTTAGGTTCTCATCTAATTTAAATAGCAAGGAGGTTCAGGGAAGAATAACCGTAGACTTGAGTAATCCACTAGGGCTTTTGCGAGTAGGAGAGCTGATGCCTCACATTCTTCGCAGGTGAAAACTTGCCATTGATGGAAATAGATAGTAAAGAGTTACTGACATATCCCAAATTATTTTCTGGGATATAAATTCCCAGTATGCCAAGACCTGATTTCTGAGTTCATAATTCTAGTGAACCTTAGAAGGAATTCTGGGTAAGAAAATGAGGTTGCCATTGGTCTTATGTGCATCAGCAAGCTCAGAAATCCAGAAGAGCTTCTCGCCTTGAAGAGCAGACAGATTTTAAATTAACCCCCTCCTCCTTCCCAAGCACCTTCCTCTCCCTAAGAGTTTTGGCCATTTAGTCCCACATTTTGAAAGGGACACACTGGTGAAATTTGGGAAGAGAATCTGTGCTATGCAATGTTTCATTAGTATCTTCAGTTTTTCGAGTCTCTTTAAAAATAATTTGTAGATCTATACTTGACAGATTAAGTCAGTTTTTTCACAGCAGGTCTGTGGCTTGCCTGCATCAGAATTGTCTGGGTGCGTGTTCAAAACAGGTTCCTGGATCCCCGTCTTTTTAAACTGAGGCCGACTCTTGGAGAGGGGCACCAGAATCTGCATTTGTAGTATGAACCGCATTGTGATTCAACTGAAATTTGAGAAATACTAACTTGAGATTTTGTTGAAGCTCACACACAGACCATAGCCCGTAGTGTGCAGCTGTCCTCGTTGGGTTCTTTTAGGAAGAGGGTTTGCATGTGAAGGTGACCCCATACCTTGCCCTCTTGGTGAACGGGATTAGGGCTCTGCCTGGGGCTCGGAGATGGCACTTTTAAACCTCACAGGAAGGCCAGGGGAGGAAAGAATTGCAAGAAGGGGACACTAAGAATGGAGCTGACTGAGGAACCAACTGGAGGGTTTTCACTCTCTCCTTCTCCACTGTACAAAACCAGTTTTCTGCAACATTCAGGAGCCAAATGAGGCAAAAGAATTAAGAATCTGACTCTCAGCCCATCTGATCTGTTCAAGGCTGTCTTTTCCACCTGCTGGAATTCATTAAATCACTGGAGGCATGCATAATGAATGGGGAATGAGTGAACTTCCAATGCAACTTGGATTCACAAACCCATTATCATAGCCAATATGCAGATTTTAAATAGCATTTCACATTTCATTTGACCATGTCTTCTTTTTCCCGTTGCCTGCTGCAGAATTCCCTACCAGAATGTGAAACGCGAACAAATCACAGAACTAGAGAGCGCCACTCACATAACTTAGTAGCAGGATTATCTATCCAGGCACACAGGTGTGTTTGCTAGTGTTCTCTTGCTACCTGCCCTCCTTTCAACGCTAAATGGTATGGGTCTTTCTTTGTTGCCAGCCATATTCTGCAAATAAGACTTTTCAATGTAGTTATGAGTAATATAATTTTATGTACATATAATATTAGAATCTTGTACAGAATCTTTGTTTTTACGACATGCTTTTCTTCTTTAGAAAAGAGGAAAATGCTCCTTGATTTTTTGTTGATGATACTTTTGTTACTGTCCTTAATTTTCCAGTTTCATTTCTTAGTTGTGCTTACTAAGCATCAGTTTGTGCAGATGCCAAGCTATGGACTTTGTACGAAAGACTGAGCAATAGATAGAGGTGCCTAGGGTCAGAATACACTGAGCACACATGGACCGCCTGGATCAGGAGCGTCATCAGACCCTTCTCCATGCACACCCTTCCCAAAGAGTCACAGATTCCACTGAAAGGAGCAGATTCTATCCATTCTCCTGTGCAGACTTTGAGAGCTGAACATTCTGGTTCTGTAAACAATATGACTGTGCAGAACAACCTAAGAAAATCCTGTGCATCCTGAGGGGTCATTGACCCCTCCTTCTGGGACAGAGCAGTCACTCCGAGGGCAAAGCGTGGTCCACTGTGTGTGATGTTTTCAGGATGCTAGGGTCAAAGAACGGAATCAAGTGGTTCATAAGCCCAACTTTTCTGCTGGGTTAAGTGTTGAGCGTAACATGGTCAAATCCCTCTTATTTGGGCTAATGTAAAGCCTTTCCTGCCTTGCAGTAATGCTATCTCCCTGTGTACTGTTTCTCTTAAATGAGCTGATAGAAATCTGCAGTGTTGGTAGATAGGTGATAGAGAGGGTGATAAGTTTATCTTCTGGCCACAGGACTGCAGCCCCAGTAGTCACAGTCCTTAAACGAAACCCCCAAATCCATCCCTCCTTCCCCACCCCCACTGGAATATTCTAGAATAAGAGCACTGGATAAGTACACTTGAACACATTTTCAGATCTTAGAAAGTATCTATAAGGCCTATTGTCTTGACCCATTGCTCAATTGTCCAAGACACATTATCTGATATTGACGTTTTTTGGAAGCAGAATCATCAAGGCTTTCCTTTGTAACCACCTTTTCTGTACACAGTAAGCATTAATGAATGCTGAATAACAGACAAGTTACAGGCAGGAGGGGAGAGAGGAGGAGCCATACAACTGTTTTTGCAAAATGATGGCTTAGTCCAGATTATAGAGGCTGCCTTACCCTTAGAATGTTACTTAGATCAAGTTTAGCTTTTAGAGTCCAGGTCTGGTTAATTGCCAGGGTGGCAAAGAATCGCATGCACCAATATAAACAGGAGTCAAAACGCATTATTAGTCAAAGATCGAATTTCACATTGTAGAGATGTAATATCTGTGATTAAGCTGCATATGTATGCTGGGAAATGGCTTAAGTGGATGACTAGTATAAAAGTTGTTGGCCATAATGTCACACCTCTCATCTGCTTGAAATATGGACCAGTATTCTAAAATATCAGCTATTGGGGTCTCTTTCACTACAAGATAAATTCAAACTTCACAGAACTTTGCAGCAGTTCACCACAGACAGGATTGTGTCTACAAACTCTCTTGTCTTCACAGACGTCTAATAAAGCAAAACTCTGAATCTTATGTGGCCCAGATTTTTCCCCCCATTCTGGGTTTGTAAACTGCGTGATGGACACATCAGTACTGACCTCCCTCTCTACCCATCTCAGGTGGTGGAGAGAGATTGTCCGTTTTTCCCAGGTGCTGTGAGTTTTATTAAGTGATTCTAGCAAGACTAGGAGGCCCTTTGCTGGGAACCAAGGCCCCCATCAGTGTGCACAGAGCCCCTTTTCTCTAGAAGAAAGTGACGTAGCCAGAGGGAGGGCAGATAAGCAGGGTGACCACTGCCAACGCCACCGTACTCCAAATGAAAGTCATTAAAACATGCAGAAGGCTTGGCCGGGCTCTCGCCCCTGGGCATCCCAGCCGTCTGGTGTCTCGTGAAACTGGCTGTGACCAGAGCCTACACCTGGGTCATCCTCCAGGGTTGGCTCTGAAAGCTTCCAGATGGCCCGAGGTAAGTTCTAAATGTGGGATAAAAGCAACATATAAATGGTGGTTGGCTTCAGCAGCCTCCATTTGCAGTTCAATTCTCAGAAAAGTAGAGGTAGGGAAGGCAGGGAGGTGCAGGAAACGAGCTGGAATTCGCAGCTTCAGCGTCTTTTTCGGTAAACGGAGCAGCCAGCATGCGGCCGACACCCCACTCCTGGTTCCCCCCAAATCTGTTTCATAGGGCGGACATCTTTGTGGGTTTCAATCCAATGAGAGGAAGGCTGGGTGCTCCCTAAGGATGATTAGAAAGAAGGATGACTCACCTTGCCCAGGTGCACAGACTCTCCTCTCGGTCTTCACCTGTCCCGGCCACCTGCAAATCCGCCTCTTCTAACAGGGGACGTGAGGGAGGGGCTGCCAGGCCCAGGACGCTCCCGTGTAGGAGGCGCCAGGGCCCCCAGGCCTTGCCTCCTCCCGCCCGCTGCTGCCGGCCCCCCTCGCAGCTTCCAGGTACTGCACCCTCCCGCCTGTTCCCACGCAACCCTTTCCCAACCCAGACCTCCAGACCCAGCCGCCGCAGTGTCTACACCCGCAAAAACGCCCGTTTTGACCTAGAGCCCTCCGCAGATCCCTGCCCTGGTTGGGGCAGCCAAGGCGCAGAGGACAGCCCCGAGGCTGGATGTTCGCTGCGCAGATGCCCGACTGCACACCAGGAGACCCGGGCTGTGCCAGGCGCCGAGGGAAGCGCCCCAAATTCACTCAGTTCACCTGCCTTCCAGGTGGGGCCCCGGGAAGAGTGGGGGAGGGGCAGGCTGGCGGGAGTAGGGCCTTTGTGCTCCGAGGCATGAGCGCACAAAGGCCTGATGGAAGGCAGGGAGCCTGGGACACCGGGCAGAGGACAGGTGGGCATCGGGTAGATCCAGGCCTGCCCAGGTGAGCCCTGGGTTAGGACTGGAAGGGCAGCTAGGAGGGGTTCTGCTGGTACTTTCTACCCCTCCTAGCCCCCTGTCTCAGGACTCCACCCTCCCCACCCTCCTCCCTGCCCACCTCCTCCAGGCAGGCCTCAGGGTGGGGTTATACCAGCTGATGCTTTTGGGCAACTATCCTGCCCCTGAAAGTTTAGAGGTCATCTGTTCACACCCCCTTTCACTCTGGAACCCTGAAACAAGTTATCTAACCTCTCTGTGCCTTATTTTTCTCATTTGTAAAATGATAATTCCAATAGGAACTCATTCTTAGGGAAGCTGTGGGGATGAAAGGAGAATGGGGTTCTGCTTCGGCAGCATGGGCATAGCCAGGGTTCCATGTCTGTTGTCTTTTTAAATTGGGGAATGGGTATAATATAGCATTTATATCATGGGGTATGTAAAGCTTCCAGAAGAGTAAGCAGGTGGTCAGTATGGGTGGGACATGGTCTCACAGCCAGGCCTGTCTGACTCTAGGCCCAGTGCTTCCTTGCAGGAGCCAGGCACATGATGCCAGGCGTTAGACCAGCCTAGACGTGGCACAGTCCTCACTGCCGTCAGACTGGCAGGGGGCTGAACTGCCTTAACGATCCCCGTCATTGCTGACTAAGCTGTGACTGTGGCTTTCTCCTCCGCCTTGAATCCCCTTCTTCCAGCCTCAAGGGCATTACTTTAAAGAGATGAACTGGATCAGCAGGGCAGGACTTGGCAAGGCCTCAGTCCACTTGGGGGAATGACCAGTGATGCCCAAAGAGGGAAGGTATCTTATTCCAGAAACAGCATCCACATAAAGTGATGCTTCAGTGGAGCACCCTGAAGTAAAGGGTGGCCTCCGCTTACCTCCCTTGGACTCCATGTCTGCCTTTTGGGACTTCCTGATCTCTTCAAGCCAGAACTTCTTCTCCCTTGTTGTGTGTATCGGATGGTGGGGTCGGGGGTAGGGGTGAGGAGAGGCTCCTGTGCCTTGCAGGATGATCAGTAGCTTCCATTCCCCACTTCTGACAGCCAAACATCCCTCTGGACATTGCCAGATGTTCCAGGGGTGATGGGGCTGGCACAACATCACCATTGCAACCTGATTTCACTTGCATCAAGAAGAGGGTCCAGGGGTGTACAGGCCTCATCTCTCCCCTCCACTGAGGCTCCTGAGCCTCACAGGGCCATGGTATGAGTACAGTTCACAATTGTTGTATGGCTGGAGGTTGGATGGAGGGGAGGGTGCTTCCAGGGAGAGGAGATGCTGGGGGGGTATGATCTGTACACTGTTATCCAAGTTAACATAAAAGGTGATGGACCCTTGGTGATAGGTCATTGGTTTGTGACTGAAGTCAGCTATGTCTGCTGGCTTTGGGTAAGATGGTAGGGCTGCCTCTCAGGCCCAACCCCTGGCAAGGTCATTCTTCCACTCCCAGGGGCTTGTACACACTCAACAGTAATTCCTTAAGGCAGTGACTTTTGATGAGGCCATTTCACTCCCTCTTTCCTCCATGAACAGAGAGAAATCATGGAGCCTTCCAAGACCTTCATGAGAAACCTGCCAATCATACCAGGCTATAGCGGTAAGTGTGGATGTGCCCTGCAGCTGTTCCTGGCAGGGGAACCCTGTTCCTGGTCTCTGTCCCTGCCTTGGCCCACTCTCTGTGTCTGTGCAGCCAACTGGACCAGTATAGGCACTCTAGCTTTTGAGACATGCATTGAGAGCATTCCATTGCTGAAGATGGCTGATGGCTGGGTTCTGAGAGTCAGAACTTCGACCACATTTCCCAGAACATGGCCGGGTATACAGAGGAAGCACTTAATGGCTGTTGAATGAATTTGGACCAGGATAGACACACGAATAAGCTGAGGCCCTGTCCTTCCTAAGGTTTTCTCAAGTCCCTCGCAAAGGTTGTTATGCTCCCATTCCTTCCTGCATCCCCTAAAGGAAGGCTGGCCAACTGCCCTGGTCTGGGACTGTCTTTGTCCTGCGACTGCCTGAGACTTTCCTTAACACTGAAAATCTTGCATTTGAGAAACCCCTCAGTCCTTGGCAAGCCAGGAAAAATTGGTTGCCCTACCTAGAAGCTATTTCTCTTCAGGCTTCTGGGCTACTGAGAACTTACTAAGTCATATCCCTGTAGGTGACAAACCCAGTGGTCCTTGCAGACCCCAAGCTCTCCCATACAGCTATTTTAGGAGGAGTGGTGCTTGGGAAATATTCCAAGGTTGCCCAGACTCACCCTGGTCCTACTGGCTGGTTGAGAATAGGCTTTGAGTTCTGACAAGCTGAGGTTCCAATCTCTGTCTGGCTACTATCTATGAGACTATAAATAACTTGCCTCTCTATGGTAAGTACAACATTCCATAAAATTGATGTATTAGTTTTCTAGGACCACTGCCACAAATTACCACAAACTACGTAGTTTAAAGCAATGGAAATGGATTACCTCACAGTTGTGAGGCTAGATGTCTGAAATGGAGGTGTCCTCAGGGCCATGCTCTTTCTGAAGGCGCTAGGGAAGGATCCGCCCTCCCCCCCCACCCCCGCGCCCTTGCCTCTTCCAGCTTCTGGTGATCCTGGTGTTCTTGGCTTGTGGCAGCATCTCTCCAGTCACTCTTCAGTCTCGCATGAAATTTACCCCTTGTCTCTGAGTCTCAGGTCTGCTTCTTTCATCTGTAAGGACATCAGTCATTAGATTTAGGACCCACCCTAAATCCGGGATGATCTCATTTGTAGATCCTTAACTTAATTACATCAAAGAAGGCCCTATATATAGATAAGAGCACATTCACAGGTATCAGGGGTTAGAATATGGATATATCTATTTGGAGGATACAGTTCAACCCACTACATGGGATACCATAAGATTGTTGTGAGGATTAAAGGAGCCAGCATACATAACCTATTTTAAATGTCTTGGTCTTCAGCAAGATTTAATCAAGGTAGCCTGTATGCTTATGTGTGTGCATGTATGTACTAATATCAAACCTCAGCAGATCAAAGTGCCACTGTAGGGTTCTGTGGTCTCCCTCATAATATTAGGATATCTTTTAATTGTCCAAGGGCTGGGGAGACTGGGCAGTGCATGGAAAACTTCCAACCCTGTCAAGTTTAGTTTAGTAATCAGTTTCTTCCAGAAGGGATTATTGTAGGGCTCAGGGGGTGAGGATTTCTGCTGTCAACTCTGAAGCCAGGTTTTGTTTTCCTGGGGACCATGGCAAAGATGTTGGGCTTCCATAAGGAGAGATATTTATTTATTTTGTAGTTTAAAACGAAGTTCTTAACCAGTTTTCCTCATTTGTTCTTCAAAAAAAAAATGGTTTTATTGTGACAATATTATAGTACTTAGGATTCAGCCGCCAGTTTAAATAAATAGTTGTGTTTTACCCATACTAATTGTAATGATTATATGTTACTTGGTGGGAAGTGGTGAAAAATTGTTCTAGGGGTGGGTCCTGCAGATAATGAATTTACCTTTTTATGTAATAGGGCTCTGCTTTTAATAAGCCTGCAATTTCCTGATGGTCCAGTAAGAAAGATCCCAAATTGCATTTGGGAAGTGTCAAGGAAAATAAGCTTTCTCTCTAAAAAGATGAATAATTTCAATTACTCCTTAGACTATCATTTGGGCCCATTAAATGCTTTCCCCACTTTCCATCAGGCTGACATCAGAGGCTTTGCTATCAAAGAGTATTACTGTCATCGCCTTTGTTGAAATGGGCCTTCCCTTTCCAGCTCCAAGGTCATTTCTTTGTGGCCTTGGGAGGGCCCAGCCTCAGTGGAAACAACAGTGCTGCTTGTATTAATGGCCTTTGGAAAAACGTAGTGTTGGCTGAGGAAGAAAAGCCAAGGGGTGGGCTGAAATGCTGGGGAGTTGAGGCAGGCTCTGAATTCCTTGCTGGCCAGTCTTGCTGAAGGCTGTGATTCCATTTGGCTCTTGCAGGCTTCGTGCCGTTCCTCAGCTGCCAAGGAACGTCCAGGGAGGATGACATGAACTACTGTGTGAAAACCTTCCAGGAGAAAACACAGCGCTATAAAGACCAGCTGCGGGAATTTTGCTATGCAGTGGCCACTGCCCCGAAACTGAAGCCTGTCAACTCCGAGGAGACTGTCCTGCGGGCCCTGCACCAGTACTATCGGCAGTACCACCCTCTGCTCCTGGGTAGCAGTGCCCTGAAACCATCTCCCTCACCAGTGATCACCCGTGCAGATTCTCATAGGCCAGCTGAGCTGTCCCAGAGTGCCCAGAGTCCCGCACAGTTCCAAATCCCAGGGGTCAGCACCAAATGCAGAGTCTCCATTTCTTGAAGTGGGAGAGATACATTTCTTTCTGTCTCTCTCTGTCTGTCTCTCTCTCTTTCTTTCTTGAAAAAGTCTTGCTGTGTCACCCAGGCTGGAGTACAGTGGTGCGATCTTGGCTCACTGCAACCAATTCTCCCGCCTCAGCCTTCTAGGGGTCAGTGCCAAATGCAAAGGCTTCATAAAGTAGGAAAGATACTTCTTTCTCTTCCTCCCTCCCTCCCTCCCTTCCTCCTTCCCTTCCTTCCTTCCTTCTTTTCTTTCTTTTCTTTTTGAGGGAGTCTCGCTCTGTCACCCAGGCTGGAGTGCAGTAGTACAATCTCAGCTCACCACAACCTCTGCCTCATTGGTTCAAGCAATTCTCCCGCCTCAGCCTCCCAAGTAGCTGGGACTACAGGCATGTTACCACCACGCCTGGCTAGTTTTTGTATTTTTAGTAGAGATGGGGTTTCACCATGTTGGCCAGGCTGGTCTTGAACTCCTGACCTCAGGTGGTCCACTTGCCTCAGCCTCCTAAAGTTCTGGGATTACAGACGTGAGCCACTGCTGTGGTCGACCAGAAAGATACATTTAGAGGGGAGGGGACACAGTCCTGGTTAGGGAAGAAGGTGCTTGTCCAAGAACTAAGAGACCCTAAGCGAGTCATGAGTTTTCGGATCTCAGCTTCTGGATCAGTGGGTAACATTTTTTAGTTGCTTTCTCTGTGCCAGGCACTGATATTTTGCTAACCACTTTAACACCTCTATGAGATCAAGACTCATTCCCACCTTAGAGACAGGGGAAGTAAGGCCTTGAGAGGTAATGTCACTTGGCTTGGGTCAGCAAATGGACTCTGAAGTCAGACCTGGATTTGAATACAACTCCTCCAAGTACTAGCTGGGTGGGAAGGGGTTTTATAGTAACAACAACAGCAACAGATGACGTGATTATATAATGATAACAATCACAATCAGATCATTTTAAAGATCTAAAGACCCATAGGAAAAGTAATGGATCGATTATCTTTATTGTTATTGCTATAATTATATGGGAACCTTTCAAGAATATGTGATAATTTACATGTTTGCTGTGCTTTGAAGTTTTCCAAGTATTATGAAGAATAGCTGCCTAAGAGTTTGGGATTTAGCCCAGCTCTGCAACTACTTGCTGTGTGACCTAGGGCAGCTTGCTGTCCCTCTCTGAGTTTTGATTTCTTTATCCACAGCAGGGAAGGATGGACTAGATGTTCTCTAGGGTACCTTCTAGCTCTGAAGTTCTGGGACTCAGTGGCTTAATTTGGCTCTTGCAGAAGTGGGAGGCAGTTGTAGCAAAGAATCTTGCTCAAGATCACCCAGCCAGCCGGAGTCAGAGCCATGACCTAATGGCCACTTCCTGGTGCCACATCTGATGTGCTTCCTGGTGCCACATCTGATCTGGATGCCTCTCTTGGTTCCCTCCCTTATGTAAGCTGTCACAGAGGGATGTCTGATGGTTTCTCCCTAACCCAAGAGAGAAGCAGGTTCTGTTTGAGTGAGGCCTTGGCAATCAGACAGAGCCAGGTTTGAATCTGAGCTCCACCACCTCCTGGCTGTGTGACCTTGGTCAAGTCTCTCAACCTCTTTAAGGTCCCAGTCTCTTCCTCCAGATAGTGGAGGTAATAATGGTATCAACCTCTTAGGGTTTGTGAGATGATTAAATCATAAACCATTTGTAAAGCCCCTATCAAGGTGGCTGACATATAGAATCAACCAGTGGTGGCTATGACACAGAATCAACCAATCAGTAGTGGCTGGCACACAGAATCAACCAATCAGTGGTGGCTGGCACGCAGAATCAACCAATCAGTGGTGGCTGGCGTGCAGAATCATCCAATTAGTAGTGGCTGGCCCATAGAATCAACCAGCCAGTGCATCTGTAGGCCTAGGGGTTCACTGTAGGTTAACTGTTTGGGTGTCAGCTAACTCAAGAGCATTGTCCACTCTGGCTTTCCAAACCCTTCAAGAAACATGGTGTCTTTTTACAGAATGCAAATATGTAAAGAAACCTCTCCAGGAGCCCCCGATCCCTGGCTGGGCAGGCTACATGCCGAGAGCCAGGGTCACTGAATTAGGCTGTGGCACGAGATACGCTGTCATGGGCAAAAACTGCTACAAGGACTTCCTGGACATCATAGAGAGGGCCAAGAAAGCACGTCTGAAACCATATGAAGAGTGAGTCTGTCTTGGGTCCTCACCCCAGGCACAAGATCAAAGGGGAGAAGTGCAAACCCAGGGCAGTGGTTTACTAGATGTCCCCATTCCAGCGCTAGGACTATCTGTGTGTGATTTGTCTTAGAGAAGGTGCCTCATTTGCAGTTTCAAGGCTTCCTCAGTAGGCAGCTGCCCTCTGCTCCTGACCTGTGCTCAGCATTCCCCAGAAGCTCTACCTGTGGTGTTTGATGGTTGGCAAGGAGGGGTTGAGAGTAAAAACCAGCGGGATTACCATCCTGGCAATGGCTTAAGGCCCAAGGGTGCTGAGGGAGCGAGAAGGCAGGGGACCCCAGGGCACTGCATAGGAGGCCTCACATGGCCTCAGTTTTCTCTTCTGCAAAATGAGGATGATGATCTTTACCTTTAGAATAAATTGTAACGAAATAAACATACCATGTTCATACATTATATTATTATATTTTATAGTTATGTATTTGTATTTATTCTATTCTTATTATAGTCTTAATAAAAGGTTCGTAACTTCGTGACTTTTGTTCTTGTTTTAGAATATATGGAGTTAGCACCACAAAACCTTCTGCTCCTTCTCCAAAAGTTTTGCAGCATGAAGAGCTGCTGCCAAAATATCCCGATTTTTCTATTCCAGGTGAGGGAGGACTCTCTGTTTCCTTCCTACCACTTTTTTAGAAAGGGATGAAATGTTTTCAGTGGCCTTTCTACTTAGCTGGGCCAGCTTCCTGCAGCTCACACGAATGGTTTCTCTTCTAGGTGGAAGCTGCCCTGCCCTTGGAAGGCCCCTGGGAGAGGACCCCAGAATTCCGTTGACATGTGGCTGTGCTCAGAGGCAAAATGTACCATGCAGTGGGAAGATTTATCTAGAGCCACTGTCTTCAGCAAACTATGCAGAATGGTAGACGCGTAGAGTCTCCCAAGGAGAGGTGAACTTTAAGTGGGGGTCCCAAAACCTGCCATTCTCATGTTGGAATCATGCCCAATGAGCAATAAAAAAATGTAATAAAAAGAATTTTTAAATTGCCACCTGCATCCTGAGTGATTGGCAGTTGCATTTCTCTAATGATAAAGACCTTGTATCATCATGTGGGAATAAAGAGCCTGCTTCTCCACAGGCTAAAGGTTCTTGTGTGGGTTTTCTCCAGGTTATATTGACCATGAGCTAGGGTTCCTAACCCCCATGGTAACACTGTGCAGCCAGGCCAGGATCTTCACTAAAGACATAGCCCAACCTTCTAACCAAACAGTCCCTGGGTCCTGATGTGGCATATTCCTGACAGCGGTGCAGATACCACACCCAAACCAGCCCTGGTTTTCCAAAATCCCAGTCCCCAGGCGGGTCCAGCTGGCAGATACCAGGTATATCAGTGTGATGGGGCTGCCTCAACCAAGTTCCACAAACTGAGTGGCTCTGACAACAGACATTTATTGTCTCACAGTTCTGGAGCCTGGAAGTCCAAAACTGGGGTATTAGCAGAGTCCTGCTTCCTCTGAAAACCGTGGGAAATCTTTCCTCGCCTTGGTGAAGGCTGGGGTGGTTCTGTTTCCCTTGGTTCCTCTTTTTTCCCCTCATTTTATTTACTTATGAACAATTTGAGGCTCTTTCGGCCAGTGTGACCAAGAAACTTTCCTATCAGATTCATTGTCATGAATGCAGCATTTTATTTGGATGCTCCTTCAGCTTCTTGCTTTGAAGATGCCAACCCACTTAATAGGACATAAATCATCAAGGCCCTCCCTTCTAAGCCAGAGTTTGAAAACATTTTCTACAAAGGGCCAGACAGTAAATATTTTAGGCTTTATGGTCTTGGTCTTGGTCATAACTACTCAATTCCACCATTTTAGCAGGAAAGTAGCTATATAGACACACACACAGACACACACACACACACACACACACACACATACACATCTCACATATATACATGTAGCATGCTTATATAGGTGAATGAATAAGTGGTCATGTTACAACAAAAATTTAGGGCCACTGAAGTTTTAATTTCATGTAATTTTCTTGTATCCCTTAAGGAACATTTAAAAATGTGAAAACCATCCTTAGCGGGAAAGTCATACAAAAACAGGCAGCCACAGGCTCTAATTCACTGACCCCTGCTTTAAACCACAAATTAACCCAAGAAGATGGTGTTAGCCAGTATCTAGTTGTATGTGATTTATCTATCTATCTATTTATTTAGAGATGGAGTTTCACTCTTGTTGCCCAGGCTGGAGTGCAATGGTGTGATCTCGGCTCACTACAACTTCTGCCTCCCAGGTTCAAGCAATTCTCCTGTCTCAGCCTCCCGAGTGGCTGGTATTATAGGATTACACAACCATGCCCAGCTAATTTTTGTATTTTTAGTAGAGACAGCGTTTCACCATGTTAGATAGGTTGGTTTCAAACTCCTGATCTCAGGTGATCCATCTGCCTCAGCCTCCCAAAGTGCTGGGATTAAGATATGAGTCGCTGTGCCTGGCTGTGTGATTTATTTTGTAAGCAATATGGATGAAGCAGGCACTCCTTGCTAGACACCCGCTTGGAAACATAGATCCTCTGTATTCAGAACACAGAGAAGGTAGCCCAGACCAACTGCAAGTGGGAGGGGGACAAAGAATGATGTGTAGCTTGTATTCACCAAGAGAAAGCCTGCAATCGCTTGAGAGAAAAGGTAGAAACAAAGCCTTGAAGAGGCTTTTCATACCCTGCAATAAAGTTAAAATCTAATTTAGATGAAAATGGATGCATAGAAATTAAACGTGCATGTGTGGCTTTTGTCGTTAAGTTGTGGGCCCCGTAACGAGAGCTTTACCAAATTTATTCCTTTGGCTTGAAAATAAAAATGCTTTTTGAAATTTGATTTTGTTGTGTTACAAATTGTTTTAGCTTTGTGAATAGTACAAACCCCATTTCTGATCTGCCTCAAACAAAAATAGAGCATTAAAGTGTTTAAGATTCAATCAAAGGCTTGCTGTGAGCGGCACAATATTAAAATAACAGAAAAATCAATTCAATTTTTATTTTGAACATGATTTGTCACAAATAGCATTCTAATAGATAACACTGATTATATGGTAGCAAATGTAATTTATATATGCCAAGTGCTCTGCCTTTGTCAGAGTCAGCATTAAGGAATTTGACACATATGCAGGAGAACAATAAATGTCAACTGAAATATATACCAGTTAGATATCAATGGGATGCTGAAATGAATGATGCTGGCACATGCTATACTTATAAGTAATAATATGCAGTCTAAAGTAGCCTGGGTTTTTAAATAAGAACTCTTTTTATGTTGTCATTTAAAATATCTCATATTTCTGAAGGTCAGGAATAAATGGCACTATTAGCATTAAAAACTAGTAAAAGAAAAAGTAATTTGTTGTTCATTTAACATAACATTTTATGAAATAGCTTTGTAAAGTATTCATTTTTTTTCTCCCTGTGGAGTCTGGGAAGACAGGATGAAGATGCCTGATTCTCAACGAAGGGCTTTTTATTACATCTTTGTTGCTGTTAACATCTTGATTCAGTAAGATCTCTGTGGAATTATGTAGTTTCTGCCTAGACAGGTTAATACTTGGAAATAAAGATGTCTACATAACTGCAGTCTTGGCTGACTCCCACAGGATGCTACCCAGATCCTGGTTTTGGTCCTTGTCAGTAGTGCCATTTGGTATAGGGATGACAGTGTGACACTAGAGACAAGTGGCAAGACTGTCAGAAACTGAGAATGGAGAGTTTTGATTTGACAGACATAGGTCCTCCAGAGAAAGAGGAGGGGGGTTCTTGCTGTGTGTCTTGGGAGCAGTGGCAGCTGAATCAGGATGTGAATCTAAATACGGATGTGGGACCATCTTGGGAAGGCTCAGGCATAGAAACCCACTAAATCGCCTTTCAGTAGCCACAAGTCCCGAATCTCAAAATACTGCAGACCTCATCCATCTAGGCTTGTGGGCAACCCTCTCAGTTTGTCCTTTTCTTTATGTATTCTGAAGCTGAGAATACAGAATCAATAATAATGATTGATTCTTCCCTAGAATCAATCAGTCAAAATCTTTCTCTTTCTCTCTCTCTCTTTTTAAATATGCATAAAAAATTAAAATAACACGAAAATAACATTACCAAACACCACTGTAATCACCTGTAATTAGCAAAGGTGAACATTTCATCTTATTTTCTTTAAATTCTTTTGTAATAAAACAAGTATGGGACTTGGGACAACATGGCCATCTAGGTGCAGCCAGGAAGAGACCAGAATATCCAGTAGATCAGCATGCTCTGAAGATCTTTAGAGAGAATGCACTGAGAGTGGATAAAAAGATGATGCAGACACTGGGGCTGAAGGGGGAGGAAGCCAGGAACCCTGCATGGGGTTGCAGAGCACCAGGACTCATTCCTGGCTCTGAAGGGCTCCTAAGGAAGAGATTAGAGAATTAAATGCAGAGCAGCCTACTCCTACCAATGGACCTCCAGGACCCTACTGGCAGAAAACATCATGACACCCACCGACATTGCAGTTGGCAGGGGGAACTGCCCAGGAGTAGGCGGAGACAAAGCTTGAACCTACTGGGAACCCAGGTGGTTTTGTGCAGGGTCAGATGCAACGGAAGGCGGCCTTAGGTATCAATCCTCCAAGGTCCTCTGTACTCCTCTAGGTGGCTTTGACCTTTGTTAGCTGCTGGACCTGGAGAGAGCAAGGCTGTCTTTCCCGATGAACTGGGGCAAGTCTGATCTGTGCCACCTCACAGGGTAGCCTCAGCCAAGCTGGCTCACAGGGCAGCCTCAGCCACCCCACTGGAGCACTTTTGCCAGTGGCCACCACTGAAGTGCTTTCACCTGCAGGCTCTGTGCTGCCCATCAGAGACCTTTTACCCACAGCCCCTCTGCTGCCCTGCTGGACCACATTAGCCCACAGCAACCAACAGAATGCTATTGCCAGCAGTCTGAGAGCACCTTGGTTCCCTTAGAGCAGCTGGTGCTTGACCTCAAGGAGCCAGAGGAAAAAGCTTTGGGCCAGTCCTAGCCCCCCAGTGTTAAAGCATGCAGCCTAGGAGTGTTAAGTTGAGTCTTGGCCCTCTGAAAGCATCCAGAAACAAACATTCAACTATACTCAACCTGTACCACAGTCAAACCCTCGAGGGCAATAAAGAACATCAAAACAAAAAGCCCCATCCAAAAGACACCAACTTCAAAGGATAAAGGAACATTAACCCGCAGAGAAAGAACCAGTGCAAGAACTCTGGCAACTATAAAAGCCAGAGTGTCTTCTTACTTTCAAATGATCACACTGGATCCCCAGCAATGATTCTTAACCAGATTGAAATGGCTGAAATGTCAGACACAGAATTCAGAATCTGGATGGCAAGCAAGCTCAATGAGACACAAGAGAAAGTTGAAACCCAATCCGAGGAAAACAATAAAATGATCCAAGAGTTGAAAGATGACGTAGCCATTTTAAGAAAGACTCAAACTAAACTTCTGGAAATAGAAAATTTACTACAAGAATTTCATAATACAATTGGAAGTATTAACAAGTAATTAGACCAAACTGAAGAAAGAATCTAAGAACTTGAAGACCACTCCTCCAAAGCAATGCAGGCAGACAAAAATGAGGAGAAAAGAATTTTACAAAATAAAATCTCCAAGAAATATGGGATTATGTAAAGAGACCAAACCTATGACTCAGTTGCATTTCTGAAAGAGAAAGAGAGCAAGCAACTTAAAAAACATATTTGAGGATATAGTCCATAAAAAATTTCCTAATCTTGATAGATTTCTTAATCATTGCTAGAGAGGTTTACATGCAAATGCAAGAAATTCAGAGAACCCCTGTGGGATACTATATACGATGACCATTTCCAAAACATATCGTCATTAGATTCTCCAAGGTCATTGTGAAAGAAGTCCTAAAGGCAGCTAGAGAGAAGGGGCAGGTCATTTTAAAGGGAATTTCAGTAGGCTAACAGTGGACCTATTATTCTCTAGTAAGTGTTGAGGTCAGAGAAGTTAAGCTGCCAGCCCAGGGAGTCCAGGTAGAAGAAAATGAAGCTGCAATGCAAAACCATCTCGGCTATAGTGCAGAGCTGAGCAATTAGGTTCCTACATCACACTATGGGGATTTATATAAGATGGTGTCATTACTAACTCTTAGATGGAATCGTACTTGGTGATTCTGAACCTGTGGTTGTAAATCTTCCAGGGAACTTTAAAAATACTGGTATTCCACCCCAAAATTGTGGTCAGTCTAGGATATATCCCGGATATGGGATTGTCTTTGCTTTTGTTTCCTTGCTTTCTTTTTTAAGAGATGGGGCCTCTGTTGCCCAGGCTGGACTCAAGTTCCCAGGTTCAGGTGATCCTCTTGCCTAAGCCTCCTGAGTAGCTGGGATTACAGGTTTCCTTTAAAGCTCCACAGTAATTCTAATACATAGCCAGGGCTGATAACTTCTACAGTTTGTAGTTTTATTGAGATTTAAAACATCTAGTAGGTCTCAGATAAGGACCTATTGCATTGCACGAGACTAAGATTTTAAATGCTGTATAGGGGTCGGGTGCGATGGCTGACACCTGTAATCCCAGCAGTTTGGGAGGCCGAGGTAGGTGGATCACCTGAGGCAGAAGTTCAAGACCAGCCTGGCCAATGGGGTGAAATCCCATCTCTACTAAAAATACAAAAATTAGCTGAGCATGGTGGTGGACACCTACTTGGGAGGCTGAGAGGCAGGAGAATCACTTGAACCCGGGAGGCGGAGGTTGCATGCAGTGAGCTGAGACCATGCCATTGCACTCCAGCATGGGTAACAGAGTGAGACTCCATCTTCAAAAAAATAAATAAATAAAAATAAGTAAATGCTGTATAGGGTTTTAAGAAAAAGAAAATTAGAAAATACAAAGAAAAGAAAAGCCAAAAAAAAAGAAAAAAGAAAAAAAGAAAGAAAGAAACAAAAAATCCCAAGATTTTGAACTCAAGGACTTCAGTTCTGTTATGCATTAGAGACCTCCCCCTAAAGGGAAGAGAGTGCTCCTTTACCCCCATTCTCCAAATTTCAGTGGAAGGAAGAATTACCTGCAATTCTCCGCAAGCACCAGCCACTGCTGTCATGATGCCATTTTCTCAATCTGCTAGATGAAGCCATTTCAAGATTCTAAGAATTAAACAGTGAATAACTTCACCCTGTCCCAACAGGTGCACCCTACAGCACTACCCCCAGGCCCTGAAAGCAACACCCTCTACCTGATACCGGCCCATTTACTCCTTGGGGTCCCCAGGCAGTTCTGCTGGGGGCAAATGGGAAGTGTTAGGTACATGGTTAAGAGGCCAGGCTTCCATGGCTGCACTCTGCACAGGCCCCAGCAGCTTTGTTGAGGAGGTCCCTGGCCACCCCCCCATCCCCCCCCCAAATCTGGGCATAGCCTCAAAAAAAAAAAAAAAAAATCACACAGGCTTGTGGCCAGTATCAGGCTCAGGAAGGAAAGCTGAAAATTCAGGCCTGGCCACCTCACCGGGCTGTGGCCAGCGTGAGTTCAGGTGGTTAGAGCCCTCTGGGGAGCCACTGGGGTGATGGGGACCTGGAGAACCTTCTAAGTATGAGCTTAGGGCAGCTAGGTACAGGCTCTGTGAGCAGCTGTTCCAGGCTCTTCTGCTGGCATTCTTTTTCCTCCCAGGGTAGAGGATAGATTGAACAAAATATCTGCATATGATGTAATATTCCAGTTTTCTTAATATTAAAGAGCTGTTTACAGTAAAAATTGTATTAAAAAGATGCCTATTGGCAAAGAATTTGGATAATTCACAGAGGAAGAAGTACAAGGAGCCCTTAAGTACTTAAAAGATGCTTAACCTCACTCATGATAAAATAAATGCAAATTACAATGTAAGGAAAAACACTTTCACCTATCACACTGGCAAAAGATTTGACAATACCTATGTTGGCGAGGGTATGAAATGCTCTCATATTAGAATGAACCACATGAAATCGCCAACCTTTGGCTTTTCTGGCCTTCAAAATGAAATTGCATATGGTTCAACCTACTATGTTGTTTGTTGAATAAATTGATACAATTGCTATAGACGGCAATTCGGCAATATTGGTCAAAATAAACATTCAAATATTTATTGGTCAGATAGATAATGTAGAAGATATCATGAAAGAATATTAATTGCATGAATATTTATAACAGAAAATAGTCCAACCATATATACCATGAACATCTCTCAGTGGAATCTATGAAGCTATATGAAGAATGGAGAAGCTCTTTCTGTACTACTAGAGACAAATATGCAACTTACTGTTAGTGAAAAATGCAAGATGAAGAACAGTATGTATAGTATTCCATTATATGTGCTCGGACAAAAAAGGTGTAGTGGGGTTGAGTGTGTAAAATAGATATATCCATAAGTATATGCAGACTATTTCTTGAAAGACCCAAGTTGTCTCTGGGAAGAACTGAGAGGCTTGAGGGCAAGGAGGAAAGAGATTTACCTTTTAGAAGAATGCTTGTTTGTATCATTTGAATTTTATAACATGTGCATGTATTAACTCTTTTTTAAAAGCTCTGCTTTTTTCATGCCATAGGTGGATTTTAATCAAAATCATCAAGTTTGGAGTCACGCCTGTCACAAAATGTGGCAATATCTTGGGATTTTTTTGTTTCATTCTCCTTTTTTGCTTTTCTTTTCTTTGTATCTTCTGAATTCTTACATGGTGTCTACATTGTGCCCCTAGGATGTTAAAATCTGGGTGAGCAGCATGTGAGAGCAACAATGACCTTTACAAATAGGACAGAGTTCACTGTCGAAGGAAATAAAATCCATTAGAACAGGACACCTAAGGTGCCTGGAAAGAGAGAGATGGTGGCGGAGGTAAGTGGGTGGGAAGTTTCAGGTGTCCCCTGTGGCAAACTTGGCTCCAGTCCCCCAAATCATTTCTTAAATGTGAATCCAGAAAGTAGAGAATTTCAAACTAACAGCTCACCCTCAAACCAAGTGCATTAAAAATTTTATTACCACAAGAGTCACACTACATTTTTAACAAGGGTAAAGAGATTGCAAAACGTCTTCTTGTACAGTGTCACTGCTACAAAAATTATACCTGTGGAGGAAAACATTGCCAGCATGAGGATTTTTTGCTTGTGGAAATGTGACTTCACATGAGTAAACAACATTCAGGTAACCCCCTGGATTTGGCTCCCTTTGACTAAAAAGCTCTTCTCTACCAGGCAGAGTCCAGGGAATTCTTACTAACTAAACCTGCTCAAAGAGCACTCTTCTCCCCAGATGGGCTCTGAATGGGTGGCAAGTGAATCAGCCATGTCAAACTGAAGCTTTGCAAAACTGAGGGATCTCTGATGGGATTGCCTCTTTGGGTCTAGCAATGAGTTCCAGGGACCAAGAGTGCCCCAGCCAGCTCAGAGGGGACTTTCTCTGTCAAATTAAGATCAGAGAAGATCCCTCATACACTGCTCCTGGGAATGTAAAATGTAGCACCCTTTTTGGAAACAGTTGGGTAATTCCTCTGAAGGTTAAACAGAGTTATTATATGGCCAAGCGGTTCCACTCCTAGGTAGACACCCGAGAGGATGAAAACAAAATCTTGTACATGATATTCATAGCAGCATTATTCACAACAGCCCCCAAATAGAGACAACTCAAATGATCAAGTGATAAATGAATAAATAAAATGTGGTATATTCGTATAATGGAATGTTATTTGACAATAAAAAAGAATGCAGTACTGATACATGCTACATGGATGAACCTTGAAAACATACGCTAAATGAATAGAGCCAGAAATGAAGGACTGTATTTTGTATGACTCCATTTACATGAAATGTCCAAAATTAGAAAACCTATAGAGACACAAAGTAGATTAGTGGATGCCTGGGACTGAGGAAGAGGGATGTGTAAATTGAGGGATGACAGCTAACGGGTATGGGGTTTCTTTTCAGTGAGATGAAAATCTTCTAAAATTGTGGTGATACTTACGCAATTCTGTGAATATGCTAAAAGCTATTGAATTGCACACTTTAAATGGGTGAATTGTGTGTTACAGGAATTATGCTTCAATAAAATTGCTTAGAAATAGAAAAGACCCTGGAGGATTATTAGTCCTGAGGGGCTGGAATCAAGTCAGGTTAGAACAAGCACCAAGCATGAGAAGCTGGCCACTTCCGGGCTCTTCCTTCTCTTGCAGGTGTCTTTGATGCAAGGGTAACAGTGTGGCCAAGCTGGACTTCCCTCAGAATTTAGCTTCAGAATGTAGCTTCTTGATGAGGGAGCCCTTATGTGGGTTGGGGACTCTGGTGTTTGGTTGTTTGGTATATAAGGCGTGTGTTCTATATTGTACTTAAAACAAGAACTCCACCTCCACTTAAATACCGTGAAATCCAGACATTTCCATATTGCCTTGCACTGCCAGACCATATGGACTTCTCAGCTTCTCATCCAGCTGGCCGAGTGAATGAGCACAGTGGCAAGAACACTGGATGGGCTGTCAGAAGACCTGGGTCCCAGGCCTTGTTATGCCTCACACCTGAGTATAGTAGCCACCCATTATCTGCAGTTTTGCTTTCCATGGTTTCAGTTACCCATGGTCAACTGAGGTCCCAAAATAGCAAATGGAAACTTTTAGAAATAGACAATTCCTAAGTCACAAATTATACATCATTCTGAGTAGCATGATAAAATCTTGCTCTGTTCAGCTCTGTCCCACCCAGGACATGAATAGTCCCTTTGTCCAGCATATTTCCTATTCATATAGTATGTATGAATAGGAAAAAAACATAGCACATATAGGATTTGGTACTATCTGAGGTTTCAGGCATCCAATTGGGATCTTGGAGCATATCATCCATCCGCCACAGATAAGGGGGTCTACTGTATACAAAGTGACGGCATGCTGACTGTGACATCTGATTCTTCCAATAATATACTGAGTCATTGGGATTATTGCCACTTTTACAGCCAGCAAAGTTAAGTCATGCAGCTGAGTGAAGTCTTGGTGTGTGTTTTGAAAACATTCTGAAGTTCAATATCTTTCCCTTAAAGATTCCCTATGTGACCTTAGACAAGTTACTTGACTTTCCAAATCTTACGTCCTCATCTTAAAACAAGAGCAGGTGAGAGTTCACATTTATATTTTCTTTATTCTCTAATATCCCATTATTTTTGGATTATCCTGTTTTGAGGTATCCTTCTCTCCATATTTTAAAAACAGTTTGTTCTCTCCCAGTGCCTACCAAGTAGGATTCTATTCTCTCAGAATGAAAGAGCTTGCCACTATGAGCCACATCCCCAACACAGTGTGTATCCCTCTCATGTCATAGTCTCCAAACAAACTAGTTTACATTAATAACTGCACATCAACTGGAATTAACTCAGAAATTTCCCCTACATGCTTCTCACCTGTTTCTCTTATTGTTTGAGATTAAAAAGTTATTCATATGTTGAATTTTGTCTAAGGAAAGTGATGTTTGGTTTTTCAAAGTAAATCAGGTGGATGGATGGAGAGTTAAGATGGACAGCTGGGAAGATGAATGGATGGATGGGAAGATCAAAGAATGGCTGGAGGGCCAGAATAATGAGGAGATAGATGTCTGGGTAGATGGATAGAGGACTAAGTGAATGGGTAAGTGGCTAAGTGGTTAAAAGGATAGAGAAATAGATAGATGCTAGATGAATGGATGAGTAGATGGATATTTGGATGGGTAGGTGGGCAACTGGATGAATGAATGCATAGACAGATAAATCGATATGTAAATAGAAATAACCAAACTTAGATGCAATAAAAAATACATACTCAGTCCCATCTTCACCACTTTGCACTGTGATTTGGGAAGCACCCAGTTTGGGTCGGAATAGATTTATCACATTGTTGTTCCAGAGGAACTTAACTTTCTGTATTTTTCCAACATTGAGATCCACATCAATATCACGCATGTGACTTGCATCTGGTTTGAGGGATCCTCTGAAAATATAGACATAAAATGTTACATCAGCTGGATATATGACTACATAAGATGATTACAATCTATTCCTTCTCTAAACAATAGTTGAGTATGCAGACAACCTACAGAATGGGAGAAAATATTACAAACTATACATCTGACAAAAGACAAATATCCAGAATCTATAAGAAATTTAAATCAACAAGAAAAAACCTATTAACCCCATTGAAAAGTAGCCCAAAAACTTCTCAAGAGATATACTAGCATCAAGCAGACATATAAAAAAATTCTCAGCATCACTAATCACCAGAGAAATACAAATTAAAACCACAATATCATCTCATACCAGCCAGAATTACTATTATTAAAAAGTCAAAAACAAAAAAAATACCAACAAAAAACAAAAAAAAAACAGATATTGGCAAGGATATAGAGAAAAGGGAATGCTTATACATTGTTGGTAGGGATGTCAATTGGTTCAACCCCTACAGAAAACAGTATGAAGATCTCACAAAGAACTTGATAGAAAAATAGAACTTCATTTTGACTCAGCAATTGCACTACTGGGTATCTACCCAAAGGAAAAGGAATAGTTTATCAGAAAAATACCTGCACTTGTATATTTATCACAGCAATACCCACAATAGCAAAGTCATGGAGTCAACCTAAGTTTCCATCAGTGGTTGACTGGATAAATAAAACATGGCATACACTCATGTATTTCGTACATGAATGAAATGTCCTTTGTAGCTACATGGATGAAGCTGAAGGCCATTATCCTCGGCAAAATAACTCAGAAACAGAAAATCAAATACTTCATGTATGTATTTATAAACAGTAGGTACACATGGACATAAAGCTGGAAAGAAAGACACTGGGAACTTTGGGATGGGGATAAGGGTTAAAAAATTTTCTATTGAGTCCAATGTTCACTATTTGAGTAATAGGTTCACCAGAAGCCCAAACCTTACCATTACAGAATATAACCATGTAATGAATCTTCACATGTACCCCCTGAATCTAAAATAAAATAAAATAACAAAAAAAAGAAAAACAATCTAGTCAGGTGACTGACATTCCAAAAGGAGTTAGCACATGACTCATTTTAAATTTTGAGTTCCCTCTTTCTGGGCCTCAGTCTTCTCATATGTAAAATGGGGCAATTGAACTAGACACTGAGACTTTCTTCTGGCTCTGACATTCTAGGATTCAATGGTTCTGTATAATAGATCCCTAGATTTATAAAGCACTTTATACTCAATCAATTTTGAATAATCTAATATGGAAAATATAATCATTTCACATTACTACTGAACTTACTTGAAAATCTCATATTGTTTTGAGTTTCCACTACTTCCATACAAAGCAATCCTGATGTACCCGTTCACTTTCTTTTTTCCAGACAGTGTGACAGATACCTTATATCTCCAACCTGTCCAAAGAAATACAATCCATTTAATGAAATCATCTTATTGAGAAAATGATCCACAAAAACATTATTGTTCCAAGCTCTGAAGCCTCCATGGGTGAGGGGTAAGAGGACTGTGACTTAATTGAATTCCTGGGGTCGAGGAATTAAGGTTCTAGGTGTGAGTGAGAAACTCAGGGGTCAGTAAATGTTGTAGTTCAGCACAGTCCCTTATCAACACAGCCAGGTATGTGCTTTTGGATGAATGAAGGGGATCTGATACTGCACATGTGTATTTTGACTGATACATGATACAATGGACTGAATTCACGTGGGTAAGAACCCTCATGAATGGGATCGGAACCTCATAAAAGAGAACCCAGAGAGCCCTCTTGCCCTCTTTCCACCACATGGGAGGACACAAGAAGAAGACAGCAGGATGCACCAGAACCTGATTGTGCTGGCACACTAGTCTTGAATTTCCATCCTCCAGAACCGTGAGAAATACATTCCTACCATTTATAAGCCACCCAGTTTATGGTACTGTGTTACAGCAGCCTGAACCAATGAAGACACCGGGTGTATTGCACGTTGTTTTGTCACTTGCCTTTTCACTTAATACACCTTAGAGGGTTTCTCTCTTCAGTATGTAGAGCTATAACCTTCCTTTTAATGGTTACATGTAGTATTTGATCTATAGTATTTAGTCATTTACCAACTGGTGAACATTAAAGTTTTCCCCTCAATCATTTGCTATTAAAACGAGCATCCTTGAACATATCATCTTATTCACACATGCAAATATTTCTCTATGGTACATTATAAGAAGTGAAGCTTGTAATTCTGGCACTTTGGGAGGCCAAGGTGGGTGGATCACGAGGTCAAGAGATCAAGACCATCCTGGCCAACATGGTGAAACCCTGTCTCTACTAAAAACACACAAAAAATTATCTGGGCACGGTGGCACGCGTCTGTAGTCCCAGCTACTTGGGAGGCTGAGGCAGGAGAATTGCTTGAACCCCGGAGGCGGAGGTTGCAGTGAGCTGAGGTTGAGCCACTGCACTCCATTCTGGTGCCTGGTGACAGAGTGAGACTCTTTCTCAAAAAAAAAAAAAAAAAAAGGAAGTGAAGCTACTGGGTTAACAGAATGTGCATGTAAGATTATATAGATACTACCAAACTGTTAGCTTTTATGATAAATATTTTGAGGATTATGGTAAATACTGTATGTGAAAAGTGTTTTGTAAAGTGCTAATATAGATTTTTAAATCTGAAACTCCCTTAGAAAATAACTGCTCTTCCTTTCGGGTATCATTTATTATTCATAGTAAATGAGTCTTGATGATTTTTACTATCTTATACTTTTTAAATAAGAAGCAGGGCAAAATGTTATTACCACAAAGTGTGTGTGTGTGTGTGTGTGTGTGTGTGTATGTGTGTGTGTGTGTATGTGTGTGTGTGTATGTGTGTGTGTGTGTGTGTGTGTGTAGGGGGACTAACATAATAGTCATGACTGAAGTGACTTCTTAACTTACAGTGACTTTCACGTTGTCCTCTTCTGTTAATAGATGCATCCTTCTTGCAATAGGGGGTGGGGAGGTGGCGGGGGTGGACATGTGACCCATCCTGGTACTTTCTTTTGCTGGTCAAGGGTATTGGTTAAAGGGGAGAACTGACACAAATTCCATTCTACTGTCCTTTCACTACACCTTAAGCTGGTTATAGTTGAGTTTCCATCCATTGCTACCAAAGGTACTGACTAATAAGATTGGTACACTTTTTAAAATTATTTGCAAGAATTTGAAGTGAATAAAATGGAAACTTACTAGTAAAGTTACCACTCTCTCCTGTGTTCAGGAAAAAGGTTTGTTCCACAGTACTGGTTTTCCCCTTAAATTGGTCAGCATAATGCCCCATTTTGGGACATCCTTCAGCTGGACAAGGGAAACAGCTATTCTAGTGAGGGAAAAAAAAAAACATAATTTGTCTGTTAGTGGTAGGTCTCTGACATAATCAATCAATTCATCTTCCTTCTTATATTTCTATCTACCCACCACGCACCCAACTATCCACCTTTCCTTTACCTGTGCAACCATCCATCTACCCATCCATCCCCTATCCATCCTTTCATCTACCCATCCATCCATTCTCTTACCTATCTACTGATACATGCATTCCTGCATCTATCTACCCATGCATCCATGCATCCATGAGTCCATCTATTCTCCTACCTAACCACTGACTCACACATTTCTGCATCTATCTGTCCATGCACCCATGCATCCATGCTTCCATCATTGGAATTGTACATAGAACTGTGCTAGGCTCTGCAGAGTATCCAGATAAGTGCCTTGAAAACTTGGAGTATAGTTGGGAAAATAAGCATCCAGGAAGCAGTCAAATGAAAATATGAACAGGGAATGCAAAACAATATATGTAGGGAGAAGTAAATGGGACAGATAACAAGTTATTTCAAAAGAAGTGAGGAAAAGAAGATCCAGAACCATTTCACTTGAATGTGAATTATTATTCCAGACTTGTTGATCCTTATTTGTTGCTTCTCAAATGATAGTTCTTTAATTAGGACTAGAAGAGGCAGTTTGCACTCTTCAAATCAGGGATTCTATCCTCTTTATGTCACAGTGTCATTGTCCTCTGCTCTTTGACCTCATGCCACATCCAAAATGCATGGTGTGAAGAGCTATTTTGTGATTTGGAAAGAATAAGACAAGTACTGGAGGCCATGTTGCTATCCATGCCCCAACAAGAACTAGCACAGTGAAGGCTTTTCAATGAACACTCACAGACCCTGGAGATCAAATACTATGTCCTTTTGATCTCGGTTCAACCCAAGAATGTCAAGGTCGACATTAGTTTTGAAAGGACAGTGAGTTTAAACATATTTTTATTTTTGTCTTTGAGAAAGAATTTTAAAAATATCACTTTCTCACACACAATGCAATAAATGATTTAGGAAAGGATCACCTATGGAAACTCAAACCTTTCACTGGGCTTACTGTTGGGGAACATTAAATGAGTGTCTTTAGTTGTAATACACTGAGAAGGACTTGCTATTACCCATTGAAGCAACCCCTAAAAATATCAAAAATTTCAGAGAGTGTGATATTCTACCAAATACCTGATCTGAAATCCTCGTAACTGTCAAGATCCTCGAGGACCAAGAAAAAATGGGAAGCTGTTCTTGATTAAAGGAGACTAAAGAGACAATCAAATAATTGCAATTAAAAAAAAAAAGAAGAAGAGAAGGAAAGAAAGAATGGAGGCAAACAGACACAGCTCTAGAGGGCATTATTTGGATAACTGGAGAAGCTGAAATAGGTATTATATATTATATAGATTAGTGTATCAAAGATAAATTTCTTGAATGTTATTCTATAGGAGAAGGATCTTATTTTTAAGAGATGAGAGCTAAAGTTTTTATAGGTAACATGTCATAATATCTTTACTTTCCCATAATTTAGAAGAAGTATATATACTTATACACATACACATATATAAAATGTTAGCAACTGGTGCATCTAGGTGATAGATGTACAGTATTCGTCATCACTCTTCTTTCACCTTCTTTGTGTATTAGAAATTTTTCTAAATGAGCAGCTGGGGACCCTAGTAAGGGCCTAGCACAGTCAGGTCTGTGCCTTTCCACTCCAGCCCACCCTGCTCCCCAAGGGAAGATGGCTTTGTGAGGTGCAGAATTTCCATTACCTCCGTGCATTAGTTACAGAGTTATACCTCTTTGTTCTGTTCTAAGGCACAGGAATACAAAACACCAAAACCAGGGCCACCAACATCTTCTTCAGGCTCCTGGGGTAACCTACCTCCTGAAACTCATTGTAGGAGGCACAGGGATAACCCAGGAAGCCATCAGGGTTGAGGATGCTGCTTGAGTAATACTTGTAGCTTCGTAGGTGATTGCAAGCTGCAAAGTCACGAGTTCCTGAAAAGGCAAAGGCTCCAGAAGCTCAAAAGAAGATCTTTCACTTTTAAGTGTGAACAATTCATTCTGACTAAGGAGGAATCACCTGCACATTTCACTGATGGGTGTCCGCTCCTGAACACCTTGGGGTATTTGCTGAGGAGGACCTGCTTAGGGGTAGGTGACTGTAGAGGAGTGACTGTCCTGACTGTCAGGCCTCCATGTGCAAGCCTGGACCCAGAAAGTCTGAAGTCCTGCCTGCCTCAGCTGATTGCCCCCACCCACCGCCTGCCTTCGCCATTATCCCTGATAGCCCAGCGGAGCTTCCCCCAGTTAAGATGACTCACCCCACCCTGCCATCTTAACTGTTCTTATAATAACATGAACACTCCTCACCCTACCCTGCCATCTACTACTCTTACGCCTTACCCCACCCACTATTGTAGCTGAATTTATGGTAATGTATACTCCTTGCCCCTACTCCAACCACTGTAACTGACCTTACTCTGTAACTTTCCACTGCTCACCCCAAACCTATAAAACCAACTCCTATCCCACTGCCCTTTGCTAACACCCTTTTTGGCCTTAGCCCACCTGCACCCAAATCAATAAACAGCCATGTTGCTCACACAAAGCCTGTTTGGGGTGTCTCTTCATTCAAAGCATGCATTTTAACATTGCCCAGCATCCTTTCCGCTCTTCCAGGGGCCAGGCACGTAACACAAATGAATGAGGAGGGCTGGGGGTCAGAAACAAAGTGGGGTGGTGGTGAGGAGAGAGACAGAAAGTGACAGAGAGAAAGACAGACAGAGGCAGTCAGTTGTTGTGGAGGGGGGAGAGACAGAGAGAGTCAAGGCGGGAGAGAAAGAGAGAAACAGAGAGAGACAGAGAGAGTCGGTGGGGAGAGAGAGAGAGTCAGAGAGAGAAAGAGAGTCAGAGAGAGAAAGAGAGAGACAGAGTCAGTGGGGGGAGAGAGAGAGAGAGAGAGACAGGTAATCGGTTGTGGGGGGAGAGAGAGACAGAGAGAGTCAAAGGGGGAGAGAAAGAGAGACACAGAGAGACAGAATCAGTGTGGGGAGAGAGAGAGAGTCAGAGAGACAGAAAATCAGAGAGAGACCGAGAGTCAACAGGGAGAGAAAGAGAGTCAGAGAGAGACAGAGTTGGTTGGGGGAGAGAGAGAGACAGAGTCAGAGAGAGACAGAGAGTCAGTGAGCAGGGAGAGAGAGACAGAGATAGAGAAATGGAGAGGAAAAGAGACATGAAAAGAGATAGAGATGAGAAAGAGAGAGATTCAGAAAGACAGCATAAACAGGAGAGGCAGAAAGAGAAAGGAGAGATGAAGAGACGGAGGAGAGAGACATATATATATATATATACACTCTATAGTATAATACACATAAACACTATAATATATATATAGTATGTGCATACACACACACACACACACACACACACACACACACACAAGGAGAGAGAGAGAGAGAGAGAGAGAGAGAGAGAGAGAGAGAGAGAGACTATGAGAAGATAGCGATAGCTGTAAAAGGGACCCTACAACGCTACACAGTCTAGCCAGGTGTTACATGTTCAAAGCCCCGAATCGCCTGGCCCTCTGTTTTTCCATGAGAAGCTAGAGTCTCCACTTGTACCTGAAAACCTTCCCATGCGTGAGTGAAGGTAGCGTGTCCCTAGTGAGAACGCCACACACACCCTGCAGCCCTTCCCCATGAGTCAGGCTTGTTGATTCTTCTTCTTTGCCATGCAGGGCACAAGGCAAAAGCAGTGACAGCAAGGTGGCCATGGCCTCCGGCCACTCTCTCACTGCATTTTATTTATCATCCTTTTCTTTCAAAATAGTCTGGAAAAATGTTTTTTTCATTTTTCTGGCTCCTTCATAGAAAACTTCCCATGGAGAAATTCATGGTGACTCTGGACACACCTGGGGACCACTCCCAGGGGTCTGAGGGGCTTTATTGCCACCCACTGAGAAAGGAACACTTCCCTTTGGGCCCAGGGTGGCTTCGCTCTGCAGGGCTCCCAGCCCTCGGCCCAGCGACTTCCAGCTGAAGCCAGGTTCCCTGTGCCTACGCCGGCACTCATCACCCAACAACAGAACCTGTTTCAAATTTAATTGTTTCTTTCATCCAAAATTGCTGCCCAGGAACCCCATAATGGAGCAGAAAGTGGATTTAATTATTCCTCAGAGCCCAGTGCCTGGGTGACTCAGAGCTTGACACAATAGGAGCACACACCAGTGCTCATGGGCTTGTTCACTTGAAATTGCCTCTCTAATTAAACCTGGGCTCCTTCCCATTATGTGTGCCCTGCTCATCCTTTGTGGGAGGGGGCAGCTATTATTGTGATGCTGCTGCGCTTTCAGGGAGCCTGGAATAGCCACATCTTCCCAGGAGTTACCTGAGAGGGCAAAAGTTCCATTTATTTGTTGGTGGATGCTGGCAGTCGCTTTATTGACTCTGCTCTTTGACATGAAGCATGTGGAAAATTAAAATGCCAAACAAGGTCACGCAAGTCAATTTAAGAGTAAATTTAGTGCCTGCTTTGGACGAGGCCCTGAGCAGGATACTGGAGTATCTGAAATGTGCAAAACATAGTCCTTGGCCTTGGGGAACTCCCAGCTCAGGAAAATAAAGACTAAAATGATCACAGTCCCCAAACCTCCCTTTTCAGGGAAGAGAGTGAAGCCTGGTGTCAGGGGAGGGGCAACAGGAATCAAAAAAGACCAGAGCAAGAAACAGCAAATCGGATGGGGTTATGAGGTTGCCTAATGGTGGGGCGTGGGCCCTGTTCTCTCAGATGAACAGAAATGTACAGAGCTGGCCAGCAGCCGCCGTGGGTCTCCCAGACTTCCAGGCCTCCCCCTCCTACACATGCAACCTAAACGCACAGAGCACATCCCTCCTTTGTCTTCATACCAGTGAAGTCCCTTCCATTCTTAGCACCTAACAACAGCAACCAGAAAGCAAGTCAAGGCCTTCAAATCTTGGCCTATGCCCTGCAGTTCTTCAAGGAGCAGATGCTGCAGTAGGATGGGTGGTCACAGACAGAACCAACATGCCAGCCCAGGTGCTGTCCCAGGACCCCAACAACAGGGAGATACACAGTTTAGGGCATGAGATCAGGGCTTTATAGTCAGAAATTGGGCTTAGATATAGAGTGGTGTTGATGAGCTACGTAACAATTTTTTTTTAGGCAGGGTCTCACGCCATCACCCAGGCTGGTGCAGTGGTGCCATCTCACCTTACCGCAACCTTCACCTCCGGGTTCAAGTGACTCTCATCTCTCAGCCTCCTGAATAGCTGGGACTACTGGTGCATGCCATCACATTCACCTAATTTTTGCATTTTTAGTAGAGATGGGGTATCACTATGTTGACCAGGCTGGTCTTAAACTCCCGATCTCAAGTGATTCCCATGTCTCAGCCTCCCAAAGTACTGGGATTATAGGCATGAGCCACCACACCTGATTGAGTTATGTAATTTTTCTGATCCTCAGTTTTCACAACTGCAAACTGGGGCTAATCAGAGTAGTCATCTCATAGCATTGTGAAAATGCGCGGCAAATTTTCACAACACTCCTTAAATGGTGGCAAATGTCAGTGTTAAGAAGGTCAGATCATGCATTCTGCTTTCTCCCCAAACAGGGCAATTGCTGTCTTACTTCTTTAATTTACGTACCTTCCCATATTCCATTGATATCGATAATGGTTGAAAGGATATTTTTCTTACATCCGGGCATTTGCTTTCCTCCATTTGGAAAGAAATCCAGATGGCCCACCTTTTGGCTCATTCCAAAACCTAAAACATTTGAAGCAGAGATGAGCAGGGTGGTGAGTGGTCCCAAAGTTAGGTTATAGCCACAAAAAGAGCCTTTTTGGCAAATTCTCCCTTTATCCCTTCATCACAGCTACCACTGCCTCTAGCTCTGCAGAAAGTTCTCAGAGATGGGTGCTTGGCAAGATAAGGAGGGAAGAGAGGGCACAGGAAGTGAGATGGGAGGAGGCTGGGCTCTGGGAATGCAAGTGTGAGACACACACATTTGGATGTGTATCTGTGTGTCTTGGAGAGTCCTGGACCATATTGATATGCCCTGGTACCATTATGCACCAGTAGACATATCAAGACCTGATGTAATTTGTATTACTTTACTCATTTTTAAATTTTGATGTCTACATTATATTGTTACGTGGAGATCACATAATGTTATATTGTGAGCCATAGCATATGGCTGGGAGCTTTGGCTTTCAAGGCGCATGAACCTGTGATCAAATCCTGGTTTTACTTACGGATTTTGTGATCTGGGGCAATTATTTAACCTCATTGAGCCTCAGTTCCTCAGCCATGAAATGGTGGTAATAAAGCCCACTTTTCAGAGTGTTACAGAATTAATGAGCTAATGTGTGCAAAATGTTCAGTGTAGCACATGGTAAATACTAAGTGAGTGATATCATCATCATCATCATCAAAAATACGCCCTTTATTGGCAAGTTTCATGAGCGGCTATGTAAGAAAATACTGAAAAAAGAACACTGATTTTAGAACAATTAAATAAAGGGATACATTCAGTTTCCAACAAAACAAAGTGAAACCAAAGCTTTGACTGAATAAGTAAGAAAAATATTCAAAAATTCACTTTGTATTTGCAAGTACAGGTCAAGTTTCAAAAATAAATACATCTGCCACATTAGTTACTGGTAGACTGGGGAAGGATGCAGAATTTGAAGAGCGACTGACAACATTTCATAGACTACAAAAGGGTTTTTGTTTAACCAAGGGCTGCAAGTGGATTCCATTGGCATTGTACTGGCTATTTATTTGGGACTGGTACCCATTTTGACTGGTTGGTGCCCACACCATTCCTGTAGCTATTTCTAATAGCCTCCCCTGCTGCATGTGTATGTGTGTGTGAGAGGATATCTGGACCCAATGTCATTAGCTGTAGCACAGGTCAGCAGAAGATGAGATTGAGGAGCTCACCTAGGGAAGGGACTATGGGAGCAGAATCTGTGTGAATCACATCCACAAACATAGCGTCAGATGGGTCCAACCGAACCTCCTCAGGCGTACCCTGGAAGCACGGCTCTGCTGGATCCAGCCCTGAAAGGGAGAAGGTAGGCAGGCTGGACTCTAAGAACCAGGATTTGAACCCAGTACTGGCAGCATGTGGATTCCTCCTACCCCAGCAGCTATGGTTCTGGGGATTGGATCTGCAGCTCTTGATCTGCCTGGGAGAGAGAGTCTGGGACAGAAGGCTGGGAATGGGGTCACAGCCTGTGGATGAACAATCAGAAATCCCCAGTGCCTGGCTCCATGGAGGATCCAGGTAGCCTCCGTATACCCCTCATTTCCCTTTTCCTTTCGTCTTCACATGTTACCATTCAGCCACTGCTCTCAGAGACTGCAAGCCCCAGGCCTTACCCAGCTCCACCCCAGTCCCTGAGCCCTGTGAACATCTACTGCTTTCTGGCCCATGCCATTCCCCAGCCTGCTGCACCCTTTCCCACATTCTTCCTTTATCTAAATCTTTCTCCTCCAAACCCAGCTCACATACCACCTCCTCATGGTGAAATGGAAAATCTAATTCCTCTCCTTTCTCAGCTCATTCCACCCAGATTGTATTATTTTGCAAGCTACTTTGATTTTTATTTGCCTACTTAGTTGTCTGCCTCCTGGACTAGACTATGGATTTCCTGTGGCAGGGGCTGTGCCCAGGTCATCTTCAAAGAGAAACAGAGCACAGGAGGAGGGGGCGTACAGTGGTCTGTATTCTTGCCCTAGGTCTGCTCCAGGTCAAATGTCTGTCCTCTCTGAACTTCTGTGTCCTTATCGGGAAAGCAGGAATAATGACAACCATCTTCCTTACAGGGTTGTTGTGAAACTCTCATGAAAAGATGTAAGAGAAGGGACTTTGCAAACTGCAAAATTCTACATAAACACAAACCAACACCCCCTCATCCTTCACGCAGTGTCTTGGGCAAAGGGATGCTCATCGAATGTTGATGTGAACTGTTTGGTGAAGTTACAAACTGATTTGGCTGCACAAAATAAATAGTTATTTGTGTCTTTGTCTTGTAGCATTCATTCTGTCTAGTGCTTCATTCATTCAGTATTTCCTGAGCACCTTCTATATGGCAGGTCTCAGTATGCCATTTGCATTTTCTGTCTTTGCCTGGCACAATAAAGACAGTCAAACAATTATGTGGAACTGATGAATTTTTAAAACCATCTCACTTTTTTTCTTTTACTTTGTCATACTCTGAAAATAAGAACCCTTAAGTCATGGATTTGATGTGCTAGTTAAATCTTTCTTTCTTTCTTTCCTTCCTTCCTTCCCTCCTTCCTTCCTTCCTTCTTTCTTTCCTCCTTTCTCACATTTTTTTTTTGGTTTTACTTTGCTATACTTTGAAAATAATAAGCCTTAAGTCATGGATTTAATGCACTAGTTAAATCTTTTCCTTTCCTTTCCTTCTCCCTTCCCCTTTCTTTCTTTCTCTTTCCTTCCTTCCTTCTTTCTTTCTTTTCTTTCTCTTTCTTTCTCTCTTTCTCTCTCTTCCTCCCTCCCTCCCTTCCTTCCTTCTTTCCTTCTTTATTTTCCCCTTCCTTTCTTTCCTTCTTTCTTTCTTTTCTGAGATACGGTCTCCCTCTGTTACCCAGGCTGGAGTGCTGCGGGGTTATCACAGCTCCCTGCAGCCTGGAACACCTAGGCTCCAGCAATCTTCCCACCTCAGCCTCTCGAGTAACTGGGACTGCAGGCGAGAGCCATCACGCCTGGCTAACTGTAACAATTTTTGTGTAGAGACAAGGTTTCACAATGTTGCCAAACTGGTCTTGAACTCCTGGCATCAAGCAATTCTCCCGTCTCAGCCTTCGAAAGTGCTGGGATTACAGGGGTAGGCCACTGGCCCAGCCTTTGCTTTTTTAAAAAATGCATTTTTATTTTTAATCATCTATTTCCTAATATACATTAGGGAAAATTATTTTTAAATTTAAGGCCGGTCACCACAAAAAAAATCGGCTTCCGGGAGGATCAGCAGGGGAGCTCTTCGCCAGGGAAAGGGCGTTGGCAGAGGCTTCCGCGGCGCGCACCCCGGGACCTGGGACTCAGGCCCTGCCCCCGCAACCCCTACCTGTGATCCTGCCCACGCGGCCCTCCAGCCTCCTGCCGGCCTCTGCGGCCGCGTGCGCACCCAGGCTGTGGCCGATGAGATGCACGTCCTCCGGGCTGTACCCCATCTGCGCCTGCGGAGGGAAGGCGTGTCAGGTCCCCCAGCACCGCGTGGGGACCCGCTGGTTGGGGAGCCGGGCGCCGGGCGCTGCCAGGGATGGGAACAGGACCCGGGCTCGAAACTCTACCCTCCGTTCGAGCACACCGCCTGGGGCAGGGCGACCCGGCCCAGGATCCGCAGACTGCGAGTCCCGCGGGCCGGCTCGTGCGCGGGGCAACAGTGCTGACCAGCGGCCACCATGCCAACTGCAGGCCGCCTGGGCGGGCGAGACGTGCGGCCTGCCGCCCCACTCTCTTCCCTCAGAGAGGGAAGAGAGCCCCACCCCCAGCTCTCTTTCCTTGTTCCTGCTAGGGGTATGGGCTATCGGGGCGAGCACGGGTAGTGGGCCCTGGATTTGGTGGTCCCCCTGGATAGATCCCACAGAAAGGTCCAGGCCCTTCCCTGTGGGTTGGCCGAGGATGAAAACTCATCATCTGCACTGGGAGCTGTTGGGCAGCACAGCCTGCTCTCTGACCCTTGCAGAACAGCCTGCAAGGAAGACCTATTTCAAAAAGGGAAACTGAGGCTTAGTTTGTCTCAGGCCCCACAGCTAGACAGTGATAGGGCAAGGTGTCTTCAGGACAGCAGGCAAGGAGGAGGGTTGCAGAGCTTCATCTTGGGAAGGGCCCTTTTTGATGACAACCTGGGCTGTTGGCTGCTGGCCCCTGCCCATGCCCAGGGGTCCCCAGGCTGCCTCTCTGCACCATGTGGTGCCTCCCTGCCCTTCTCTCTGCCCCTTACCCACAGGACAGGGCCCAGGCAGGGTTTTACCGACAGGACTTGTATTAAGAGAGCTATCTCCGCACCCACGACCCGAATGTTTTGCACAGCTTGGGTGTACATGGTCCGGGACCCGCCCCTCCAGTCCACACAGATGCAGTTCACCTTCTCCACTTTAAACATTTTCTGGGGAAGACAAACAAGGGAGAGAAATCAATTTATAAACAGCCCCCAATTGCACACCCCAGAGATAGGCATTCACATCCGTCAAACACCTAGCCCATGTCAGGACTTTGATACTTCTACATCTGCTATAATGTCATCCTCACTTCAATGCTATGGACTGGGCATGCTAACACCTGCTTAACAGACATGGAAACTGGATCCTGGAATGGGTAAATGATGTCTCTAAGGTCTCACACATCCTTAGGAATACAGCCAGATCAAAAAGACCACTTACTAAATCAGGTGTGAGCAGACTGCTACTCAATAACATGTCAAATTCAGCTCTTCGGTTGCACCAGACACATTTCAAGTGTTGAAAAACAAACGTGGCCAGTGGCTTCTGATTTGGACAGTGAAGATACAGAACATCATCACTGCACAACATTCTATTTGATAGCAATGCTTTAGAGGGTAAAATTTAAGTGTTTTTTTTTTTTTTAACATCACAAAGGGGTTTTACATAAGTGTTGGGGGATAAATGCCCAGTAGTTTGCTGCAGTTTCTACCTCAGAGATTTTTTGCCTGAACTCTGGGTATATTCTACCTCAGAGGAGACTTTTGGCTAGAAATTGGTAGGTAGGGAGAGCTTGGCAATGGATGCCCTTAGGAACTGAGCTTTCCTCAGTGATTTTAAGAAGGACCAATCTCTCTCTAGAGTATTTCCTTTCCTGGTCTCAGGGAAACTGGGGGTGCAGTGTTTGAATCTGTGTGTTTGGTGCTGATCTCACCAGGGAGTGGCCAAGTAGTGGGGTCCCACCTTGCACATGTCTGACAGCCAACTCTCCTCCCCCTTGTCTATGAAGCCATGGATGATGAAGCGTGTCTTGCGGTCCAGTTGGAAGTTTGAAGCCTCAATGGTATCTGGTTCCATGCCAGTGATTAGCTGTTTTAATTAGAAAAGGTTAATTTGAATGTTGGTCTTTCCAAGCCGCAAGCCTATTAGAGCTAGTTTCAGAACTGATAACACAGCTTCAACGCCCATGAAGTTGGGTCAGATTAGAAGGAGCTCCTGAACTGGGGTTGTGGATAGAATTCAGAAAGTCCAAGTTCATGAACTTTCTATTTTAATTAATCCTTAATCCATATGTAGTATTTCAGTTAATCACGAAAGTAGACAATAAACCACAGTGGTATTAGCAACACCCGTGACTGTATCCCCAGTAGAAGTCACAGATATTTTCAGGTCATAGTATAATTAGTGCAGATATCTCAAAATATCATTTATACTCACTACTATTTTTAAATTATGGTAGTTATTAGGCCAACTCCTAGATGTTGTTATTTAGTGAGATATAAAACAGCACATATATGACTGTATCACACATTTATGTATTTAAATGTTTTGATAATTATTTTTCAATATAGTTTCTTTTGCAATCCAGCATGTTTTATTTTTGCATTTAAAAACATTGACCTAGAAGGGGCCTGTAGGCTTCCCCCAGGTGGTCAAAGATGTTCTTGGTACAGAAAAGGTGAGGAACCCCTGGACCAGAAACTTAGGCGTGGGGGCAGATTCAGCTCAGTGGAGCTGTGAGACTTTGGAATGCGCTCCTAAATGGCCACAGGCTGCTCGGGCCCCCTTCCACCAACCTCTACAGATGAGATGCCAAAAGAAGGATCACAAAATAAAAATAGCACAGTAATCATGTCCAAGCCAACTCAGGGCTGGAGGCACTGAATAGGCTGGGCTGTCACATGGAATCCCACAGTGGATGACCTTAGAAATCTAGAGACAGATACCTGATTCCCTAAACTCTGCCAGGGACCAGAGCTGTGAGCTGCCTGGATTCTCAGCAATGTCTTCCTTGAAACTGTCTCCTGGTCACTTCTGATACCCTGGAACAAGTCTGTTCTGCTTCTACCAGGCAGACCTGCTCGAAACTGGAGGTTGCTCCAGAGAACCTTGTCTTTTCTTTATTGTGGCTGTATATGTCTCCTCTCCCCTACCTCACTTCTAGCTCTTCAGGAAGGATTTACACCCGCCCCCACTCCCAATGTCCCTGAGAGGCTTCTCTCTCTCCACTCTCGTGTGTAGAAAAGAGACAGACTTTCCAGGGGCTACATCAGGCTTGATCCTCTCCATAAATGCTGCTCATAGTCCCTTCCTCTCAGGGAACAAGGCATTTATGCTGGGGTAGTCCCTGAAGCTCTCTGCGACACTGGGTGTGAATTTGTAAGTTTCTGGATTAGGCATCAATAGATTTCATCAGATACTCAGGCGTTTATGATCCTAAGAGCTTTAGAGATTCTATGCCTTGAAATTTCTGGAAAATCTCAAGGCAGTGACTTATGCCCTAGGTAGCCATGCAAAGACTCCATTGTGGGGGCCCAAACATACCCACCATGCAGCGCTTACATGCCCGATCTTACTTGGAAATTGTCTGGATTTTCATTGGTGTACAGAAGAAAGCGGGTGTCAATGTCCTTGGGGGACCAGGGAAATAACTTTACAGGCCGCTGAAAAATTCCCGCCCATGGTTTTTCATCAGAAAAGCAGCCAAGTTGTCCATAGCAGATCTCTTTTCCTAGGGCAAGTCACAAACAGGACACATGTGAGCTTCTGGAAAGGAGCAATGCCATATCCATACAGGAAAACTCCGAAGGACCGAGTCCAGGTTTGGCTAAGGCCAGTGCTGGTCTTAACTTTGCTGTCAACATTTCCCAGACTTCTGGGATGATAAAAATCACCTGGGGGCTGCGCGTGAGAGGATGGGGGGTGGGAGGGCAGGGGGCAGTGGGGGGAATAGGTGAATTGCATATACATATTCATAGGCGCCTCCCTCAGATATTCTGATTCAGAGGGTCTGGAGTGGGGCCCTGGAAACACAGATTCAGTAAGTGACCCTTATCATTAGGCAAATTGGGGAATTGCTGAGGTACGGGTTGGTGCAAAAGTAACTGCGGTTTTTGCCAGTACTTTCAACCACAAAAACTGCAAGTACTTTTTCACCAACCTAATACAACCTGCTGCCTTAAAACCACCTCATCCAGGAAACCTGCAGCTGGCCCTTTACATACACTCATCAAATAGTAAGTATTTATTAAGTGCCTACAACGTGTAGCACAGAGCTGCTACTTTTGTCTTGACATCTCTATTACAAACAGCCTAGGTCGTGCACACAGTAAGCATTTGCTGGTGTGTGTCCACTTCCCATGTCTTCATGTCATTCTTTTATGCACATTCTTTCAAACGATTCTCTGCCATTTCATATTTTCTCTGTTGTTCTTTGAAAAGGTAAGTTTCTTAAGAACAGGAATGATTTTCATATCACACTATGTGTAGTAGAGACTCCATGATCCAAATAACCACATCTAAATCTGAGAGTACTTTCTTTATCCATGACATAAATGTTATTATAGGATATGGTCACTACAGGTGACATAATTCCAACCCAATGGATTATAATGGGTCCTTTCTCTGGGGCTTCCTCAACTCCTGTACTGATGATGCCAAATATTGGCAAATCATTAAAAAGCTTGTAATAGTTAATATTTGTTTACTATGTGCCAGATACCAAGCCAGTGCTTTACTGATACAATATCATTTAAGTCTCAAAACACAAATATGGAATTAGTATTATCTCCATCTTACCACTGAGGAAACCAAGGCACAGAGAGACAAGGTAAGCTACCGGAGGTCACAGCTAGTGGTGGAGGCAGGATTTGAACCCAAGACGCAAAGACAAATGAAATATGAACCCTGTCCTGAAAGAGAGGAGCTCTAATCAGGAAGCAATACTGATGGCGGTGAATTCATTCGTCGAAGAGGGTGTACCCTCGGAGGTGGGCTATAGGAGGCTCAAGTAATGTTTGCCCCAGGGGAAAGGTAGCTGGTTAAATGAAGGGGCTCAAATGCAAGACATTTGGGCTCTCTTAGGTGGAGAGAAGGAAGGCGTTGGAAGGTGTGAGTTGGTGAGGGTGAGGGGAGGTGGTGGTGGCCGTAGTGCTGTGATTCCTGAAGGTGTTACAGGAGGCTGAGAAGCAGGAGAACATGAGGAGGCTGGGGACAGGGAAGTAAGAGTAGGGGTGGGGATGGGCAGTTGTAGGGGTGGACCTGGAGAGGGGAGGGCCCACTCTGGGCATGGGCATTCTAACCTAGGTGATGAAGATGATGGTGGACACTCAATAGAGCTGGGGGGCATGGGGGAACAGGCTGCTGTCCATATCCTGGTTTGGGACAGTGAGTTTGAGGCTTGGCCCTGATGGGGCTTCTTGCAACTTGGGAGGACCAGAAGCTGGGCAAGAGGGAAGGCCCTAGGAGGAGAGAGATGAGGCGAGAGCCTTGGAGAATATCCACATCTGGGGCAGGAGGAGGCTGCAGGTCAGCAAAGGAGATGAAGAGGGCTCATAAGGCCTGAGGAGCAGTCGAACCCACCCTGGGCTCTGCCATCAGGAGCCAGGTCTTAAATCATGGCCAGGATGGAAGGAGAGGCCAAGAGTGGGCTGGAGAGGTTGAGAAGATAAGGGGAAAGAGTCACAAGGCAGAAGAAAGCCCCCACAGGAACCCAAGGAGACCATGTCTGCTACAGCAGGGCTTGGGAGGCCAAGTTGGGCAGTGAGGAGTTCTGGCAGGAGAGGGGCTGAGGAAGCCTCCATGGGGAGGGAAAGGCTCCCGGAAGGAGCGCACCGGTGAAGGCATAGGCAGATGGGATGTAAGCAGCCTGGGATCTGGGGGGCTCCAAAAGAAAGGAAGGTGATTTGTGTTTCAGGGTAGGTAGAACTTGAGTATCTGTATCTCCTCTGGACAGAGCCAGGTCGGGGGAACAAATCAGAGAAACAGAAGAGGACACAGGGACACGACGGCAGAAGGGCGGGCTGGCCTGGCTTTCTTGGGAGGGGTCGCATCCACATGGCTTTGGTCTGCAGGCAGGAACAAGGGCATTGGGACCCAGTGGGAACACCCACCCTCCACTTGTCTCCCAGCTGCGAGAGCCTTTGCAGGAAGAAGGGGGCTGGGCAGGAGGTTGCCAGAGATCCTCCATGTCCAACACATTGACCTGTATCTGCCTGAGAGTCAACACTTTCTGAGTAGCACAGTTTTCTCAAAGTAACAATAATGCTCTTCATAATCATGATAATAATTATTAATATACCTCTAGCTGCCTCACCAAAGGCCAGCCCAAGCATGTCACTTTTCCCAAAGGAACTGTGATAGCATCCTCACCTCTGACTGTGGCCAGCAGAAGAAGGCCGAGGGTCCAAGGGGGCAGCATCTACATGGATGAAAACACAGATACACACAGACCTCCATGCACAGTGAGGCTGGCAGGGGCAGGACCCAGCTGGGCAGGAGCCTGGGTCACACAGACAGTAAGTGGAACAGGTGCCCAGCAACCCATGCCCCACAGGGCTCTCTCTTAAGGCAGGGACCTAAGACTGAGTCCTCCCAGTGAAGTCAGACCATAGCACGCTAGGACCCCAGACTCAGGGGCTCCACTGTAGCGGTTTCCCCACCTCTGGGCCACGTCCCTCTTGTAGCCCGGGCTGCCCCAGCCCTGGCAAGTCCCCTGCCCATGCGGGGCCCTGACTTACCATGCTGCACCGGAGCTTCCACTCACAGCCCAGCAGGTTGGCTGTGGCCTTTTATAACCAGGCTTTATCCTTTGGACTCCTTAGAGGAAAGGGCGGGGCAGGATAGATAGGGCACCACACGTGGGCGCTTTGAACCTAAGTTATCATAAACACATAAAACCAGCTCAACCCCAGGAACAGCAATGTTTATAAAGTGAGATTCAAGGAAAGGAAAACCGAGTATGGGGAAGGAAAACAGCTCTGTTAACCTGAGTTTACAGGTTTAGTTGCCAAGAGATTGTGTTCCCAAAGTGGTAACAGTGAAATACCACATCGTACATCGCACCTTGGAACAAAATCCCTTTGGACACACGCGCCTCCAAACTCATCGGGTCATCTTGTTGCTCTTGACAAGACTGCAGGGTTGGGAAGTCAGGAGACTTGCTGCTCAGTGGAACTGACTGTTTTTGAAGACACACACCTTGCTTACTTTGGGGGTGGGGTAGGTGGAGAGCTGCCTTCCCTATTAGTGAATCTAGACAGAGGATAAAAATGAAGGCAACCTCACAGACGAAGCAACAAAGAATAAAATGAACACTGTTCAAATACAACTTTGTTTAGAAATAATGTAGTTTATTTTAAAAGTATTTCCGAGCTGCACAGACTGTACCTCGACCTGCAGATAAGAAGTGGAGGGATCTTCTTTGCTTCACTGCTGCAGAAGAATGTGGGCGAATAACCAGGTGCCACCCTGCCGTGTTTTAAATGGGTGTGTAATTTAGATACACATCCATTTAAAGTGCTTACATATTAAGTTTAAAGTGTAAGTAGTTAGTGGATTTTGTCAAATATATACTCCTACGTATATGTCCCAGATCGAGATACAAAACGTTTCCAGCAGCCAGATCTTTCTACCACCATCACCACTCTTATAACAATACTCCGATTTCCATCATCTCAGGTTCATTTTGTCTGCTCTAGAATGTGATTTAAATGGAATGATACAGTATGTACTCTTTATCATCTTGCTTTTCTACCCCTCCGCAAGACATTTTTGAGATTCATTCATGTTGTTACATGTATCAGTAGTTATTTTTTGTTGCTGTGTAGTATTGAGATATTTCTGTAAGAATATAGCACAATTTGTTTATCCATTCTGCTGTTGATGGACAACTGAATTTTCCAGTTTGGGGCTATTATGAGCACTACTGCTAAGGACATTCTAGTCTAGTGCAGGTCTTTTGGTGGACATACGCACTCATTTCCCTCAGGTTTATGCCTAGGAGTATTGTGAGGGTCCTGGAGTGTGTTCAGCTTTAGGAGATACTGCCAGGCAGTTTCCCAAACTGGTCGAATCAGCGTGATTCCCACCAGCAGCTGGACGGGAGCTCTAGCTACTCCCCATTCCACATTTGCCTTTTGATCATTCCCAGAAGCACAAGGTTGCCAGCAATTTCCTGAGGGTTTCAAGTGTAGAAAAATCGTTTTTTTTATTTTTTATTTTTTTTTTAAACTCCTTTCTGAGAATTCTGAGGCTGGAGCAGTGTGGAGCTGAGGGAAGCCACGAAATGAACTTTCTTATCTCAAATGAGCTTGAGAAAAGTCAAGGTTTCTGGCTGGGTGTGGTGGCTCACACCTGTAATCCCAGCAAGGCAGGCAGATCACATGAGACCAGGAGTTCGAGACCAGCCTGGCCAACATGGTGAAACCCCATCTCTAGTAAAAATACAAAAATTAGCTGGGCATGGTGGCACATGGCTGTAGTATCAGCTACTCAGGAGGCTGAAGCATAAGAGTTGGTTGAAACCAGGAGGCAGAGGTTGCAATAAGCTGCGATCTTGCCACTGCCCTCCAGCCTGGGCAATGGAGTGACTCTGTCCCCAATAAAATAAAAAATAAAATAAAGTAAATATAAAAAGAAGAAAAATCAAGGTTCCTGGAATCTGTAGTGATGATGAAGCCTGAATGGGCTCACCTATGCCTCAGTGAATCCAAAGCCTGATGTCACCACTCCCTGCCCCTGGAGGTGTTCAGCAGCTGAGAGAGGAGGTCAGATCTACGGCCAGACACTGATGTGCTTGAGTGACCCTACTGAGGAGCCTGGAATGACAACATCAGGCTGAATGAAGCCCTAGGCCCATGGCATGGGACCAGTGGCTGCCGGTAGCTTTTGGGAAAACATCTAAACTCCTTACGGTGGCCTTCCTTCCTGACCTCACCTGTGTGTTTCTCTTGCTCACTAAACTCCAACTGTTCTCTTGAAAGTCCCCATCTCAGGGTCTTAACACATTCTATTTCCTCTTTCTAACACTATCCCCTTTCCCTGCCTAAATGAAAGTCATGCCTCAGGGTTCAGCTTACAAAGAAGCCTTTTTCAATCCTCAAGTGGAAGCCCAAACTTCCTTAACATCTCTTGTCACGTTCCTTATCTTTGCTTTCATGGAAAGTATGTCAATTGTTAATGACATTTCCATAATTTGTTTAGGCCTTGTCTTGACAAAAGGGTCAAGGTCTGTGTAGTCATCACTGTGTTGTAAAAGCCTAGCACATCACCTGCCACGTAGCAGGTAATCAATAAATACTTGTCAGATGTGAACATGGGGAATTAACAGTTAATGACTTATTTTAGCCAGATGTAGTGGTATGTGCCTGTCGTCCCAGCTACTCAGGAGGCTAAGGAGGCAGGAGGATCACTTGAACCCAAGAGTTAAGTCCAGCCTGGGCAACAGAGACCCTGTCTCTTAAAAAAAAAAAAAAGTTACTGATTGATTAGTTCATTAGGTTGGTGATGAGCTGACCCTATTTGTGTCCCCAGATGTAGTCTCCCTTCTTCCTCTCTGCTCTGTGCCCTGAGGCTGTCTTTATGGGTCTCCTCCCTGGGCTACTTGGCTCTTGGCCTTCTGATTGGGTTCAGCCAATGGTAGGTATCAGCAGATGGGATGGCGGGGGGAGGAAGAGGTTGGAGTATTTATTCCCTGGGCTCTGAGAGGTGCAGTCGGGCATTCTCTCTCTCTGAGAGAGAATGATTACAGTTGTTCAGAGGCCTGTGGTCCATTTTAGGGGATTAGCTAGGCACCTTCCTTTCCTGCCTTTATATTCCTAACAAGGATTTCTGTCGTTCTTAGGAGAGCATTTTGGATTGTGTAGTTCTTTGATTTTGGTTTTGCCACCCATGCAGTAGCCAACCCATTCTGTGCCTTGCTCATAGCCTTTGGTGAGGTTTAGCTAAGGCACTTTCAGATAACCTGTGGGTCCCATCATCCTTCTCACCTGGCTCCAGCCACAAATAGTCAAAGAAAACTCACTGTGGCCAGCGGCGTATCATCTGGTCAACATCCACCCCAGAGAGCAGAGCTAGAAAAAAAGGGGAGGTTACAGTTCCTTTAGGCAAGAAGCAATTATTGTTATTTCCTGGTCTGTTTTATTCAGACTCCGTTCTGAGTGCCAAGTCAGATCACAGCCACCCCTGCCCTGGAAGGCCTCACTGAGACAGATTTGCTCAGTGTGAGGAAATACTTTCCAGAACTTAGACTCGTTGGAAAACAGAATGGAGTTTTGTTGGTGGGGAAAAAGCTCTCTGCCCCACTTAAATGGCAGTACAACCTGAGCAGAGGTCAGCAGAAGTCAGGCAGCAGGTAAGGGTATACTTAGGTGATCTTCGTCCGAGGTTGTTTTCAAATCTGGGACCCCACAAGAAATTTTGGAAACTGCAACCTAGAGAAAGGATGTTGCCTTTCTATTCAAGTGACAGTCACCCTGAAGGAGCCCCTCATTTAAACCCCCTTTCTAAAGGGGATAAGAAATCACACAAGAGGTAACAATGTCCAAGGTAATGAGGAATAAACTGAACAAACACATCTGGGGGATATAGTCCCAAGGGCAGGTGATAAGGGCCACGGGAGAGAGCTGAGAATGGGAAAGGAGTCAGGTGGTGGTGGTTTAGAAGCTGTCCTCAGATAAATGACAGTGATCAAATCCAACCCCTTAGAGCTGTAAAACGTTAAAAGGAAATAGAGAGTCTTATTTAATTCCCATTTTACAGCTGAGACAACAGAGGCCCAGAAAGGTTAAAGGGCGTAGAGTGCGAACGGAAGAGTAGGGACTTGACCTCTGGGCTTCCCCTCCTACTATGGTGCTATTGTCTCTCCTCCTGCAGGTCAGTTTGTGGATCTGTGAAATAGGTAAAATCTAGGCTCATCAAGGAACATTGTCCTTGCACCAAGCTGCTCTCCAGAAGGGGCTGGGTGCCCCTGCCGCAGTCACCAGTAGTTGAGGAGAGACACACTGAGTGCTCCTAAGCAGTCCCAAGCCTGCCTGGTCTCTTCCATAGGGTGGCCCAAAGCAGGGAGCTGGCCCCCCCCAGGACCCCACCAGCAGCACTCACTCACTCCCACTTGCCTGCCCATAGCACCAAGAAGGCCCAAGCTGCCAGCTCTCTGCTGTGGGAAGGAAGCGAAGGTCAGTACCTGTGGGAAAACTCATTTATTGACCACATGGTTGGCAGGTGGGAGGGTCAGGGTCTGAGTGAGCCCTGCCAGCTGGCACAGCAGCTGCCCAGGGAATCAGGTGGTCTGGGTCCTCCTTTGGTTGTCCTTGAGCCTATTGAAACCTATTAGTCCCTTCCCTTAACACTGTTTTTTCGAGACAGGTTCTCACTCCAATACCCAGGCTGGAATGCAGTGGTGCAATCTTGGCTTTCTGCAACCTCCACCACCCAGGATCAAGAGATCCTCCCAACCCAGCCTCTTGAGTAGCTGAGACTGCAGGCATGTTCTACCACTCACAGCAAATTTTTGTATTTTTTTGTAGAGATGGAGTTCCGTCATGTTGCCCAGGATTGTCTTGAACTCCTGAGCTTAAGAGATCCTCCTGCCTTGGCCTCCTAAAGTGCTGGTGTTACAGGCATGAGCCATCTCCCCTTAACACGTTCTGTATCTGTCCCTTCCCTTCACTCCTCCTGCCCTTCTCCTCCTGGAGCTAGCATCACCTCTCTCTGGGCCACTGCATCTCCCTCCACATCAGTCTCCCCCATTTCCTAAAGTCCTTCTCAGCTTTAATCCTGTGGGTGTTTCCTCACTGCCTTCAGATGCATTATTCACATGTTGGTTTACTCTTCACATTCATTTTCACGTGGCTACAATGTGCTAGAACTCTTCCAGCCTTGAGGGCACAATAGTGAGCAAAATATCCTCCTTCCCTGCTTCATGGACTGATGGTCCCATGGGGCATAGGCCAGGGTTACCCACAAATGCCTACATAATTACAAATGATCAAAAGCGCTAAGACAAAAAAGCAGGTGAGGAAGGCTAACATGTAATTTGGGCTCTATTTAAAGAGAATAACCCCGTGGAGAGGAGTAAGAATTTAGGTGGAATCCAAGCACCAAAGCTGGATATGCAAGGGTGGTATTTTAGTCCATTTGTGCTGCTGTAATATAATACCTGAGACTAGGTCATTTATAAAGAACAGAAATTTATTTCTCACAGTTCTAAAGGGTGGGAGGTCCAAGATCAAGGCACCAGCAGATTCAGTGTCAGAGCTGGGATGTTCTCAGCTTCCAAAATGGTGCCTTCTTGCTGTGTCCTCATAGGGTCAAAGGTAACAACAAAGGAGGAATGTGTGGCAGATGAGAGAAGGGCCAGGCAGCTCTGTGGAGCCTCTTTTATAAGGACATTCACAAAGGTGGAGCCTTCATGATTTAATCATTTCCCAAAAGGACCTACCTCTTAATACTATCACATTGGGGATTAAGTTTTGACATGAATTTTGGAGGGACACAAACATTTAAACTATAGCAGATGGACACTGATACGGGTTGAATATGGGCCCCACAAAAAGATATGTTAGAATCCTAACCCCTAGTCCTTCAGAACTTGACCTCATTTGGAGATAGGGTGTTTACAGAGATAATAAAGTTAAAATGGGGTCATTAGGGTAGGCCCTAGTTCAATATGATTAATATTCTTATATAAAGGGGAAATTTGAACACAGAGACACACCCAGAGAGACACACACATCCTGTGAATGTGAAGGCAGAGATTGCCAGTGAATGGCCAGAAAGCCATCAGAAGCTATGGGAGAGGCCTGGAACAGATTCTCCCTCATACAACTCAGAAGGAACCAACCTGGTGACACCTTCATCTTGAACTTCCAGCCTCCAGGACTGGGGGGTGACAATACATTTCTGTAATTCAAGCCCGTCAGCTTGTGGTTCTTTGTTATGGCAGCCCCAGCAAACTAACAGCTCCCATATGACCTCTGCCCGCCTAATTTCTGCCAACACCCTTGATGCCTTCCCAGCTGATACTTGCCTACATAGAAGGACACAACAGTCAACACTCACAGTTTTGGAAAAACCTGCTTTCTCTTCTTCTGAGCTTTTGCACCTGGGGTTTCCTGTGTGAGGAATGTTGTCGCATCCCCACCACCACTCTGGGGTTTCCCATCTTAATTTCTTCTCCATTTTCTGGGGCTCCTTGTCAGCACGTTTCCTCCATTTCAGGTACCAGATTAAACTCTCTGCTTGCAAAGCCTGTGACTTGGACATTTCTTTCACATTTTCAGTTCCAGATCATACTCTCCAAGATTTTTCAGATGGCAGTAAATATGTGAACTCTTTTTTTTCTAAAAATCTCTCAGGGGCCAGGCTCAGCGGCTTATACCTGTAATCCCAGCACTTTGGGAGGCTGAGGTGGGTAGATCACCTGAGGTCAGGAGTTCATAACCAGCCTGACCAACATGGTAAAACTCCATCTCAATCAAAAATACAAAAATTAGCCAGACATGGTGGTGTGCGTCTGTAATCCCTGTTACTCAGGAGGCTGAGGCATGACAATCGCTTGAACCCAGGAGGCGACGGTTGCAGTGAGCTGAGATCATGCCACTGCACTCTGGCCTGGGCAACAAGAGCAAAACTCCATCTCAAAAACAAACAAACAAAACAACAAACAGCAAAACTCTTATGACCCCCTGGAATTTTCTTATTGACTTCATTCTATTAGGCATCAGCTCAGGAAACAAAAATTCTACTGTGAATTATCCCAATAAAAAGAAAGATTTATTTCTAGAACTGGTAAAAATATATCATCATCAAAATGGAAACACATAAGAACTTCTCGAAGAGAGATCCAAGATGGCTGATCACTAGCAGCTCGGGATTGCAGCTCCCAATGAAAACGCAAAGAACGAGAGGACGCCACACTGTCACATGAATTCTTGTTGCTCACGCACCAGGAGATTCCCAGCGAAGGAGCCCCACGGGTTGCCAGTGCGACTCTTGTGACCGGCGAGGCGGTTTTGCAGTGCGTCAGAGCGTCGGTTTTTGGTGCAGAGTCAGAAAAGCACCATCAATCTTAATGCCGCTGATTTAGTCGGTGCAGTGGGTTGCTCAGATTTCGGCGCTGAGAATCAATAAGTTGGACGTCCACTCGGAAACCCAATTACAAAGACGGTAATTATAAAGACCACAGATGAATAAATCTACAACGAAGGGAAGAAAACAGTCAAAAAAGGCTGAGAATACCCAAGATCAGAACGCCTCTTCCTCAGCAGGGGATCCCAGTTCCTCATCAGCAACGAAACAAGGCTTGATGGAGAACGAGTGTGTTCCAATTACAGAAGCAGGCTTCAAAATGTGGATAATAAGAAACTTCTGTGAATTAAAAGAACTTGTTCTAACACAATCTAAAGAAACTAAGAACTTTGAGAAAAGGTTTGACGAAATGTCAACAAGAATACAAAATTTAGAGAGGAAAATAAGTGAATTGATGGAGCTGAAAAACACAATACGAGAACTACGTGAAGTATGCACAAGTTTTAACAGCCGAATTGATCAAGCAGAAGAAAGGATATCAGAGATCGAAGACCAACTTAATGAAATAAAACGAGAAGACAAGATTAGAGAAAAAAGGATAAAAAGGAACGAGCAAAGTCTCCAAGAAATATGGGACTATGTGAAAAGACCTAATCTACGCTTGATAGTTGTACCTGAATGTGACGAAGAGAATGAATCCAAGCTGGAAAATACGCTTCAGGATATTATTCAGGAAAATTTTCTCAACTTAGTAAGGCAGGATAATATTCAACTCCAGGTAATACAGAGAACACCACAAAGATATTCCTCAAGAAGAGCAACTCCAAGGCACATAATCGTCAGATTCACCAGGGTTGAAATGAAGGAGAAAATACTAAGGGCAGCCAGAGAGAAAGGTCAGGTTACCCACAAAGGGAAGCCTATCAGACTTACAGCAGATCTCTCAGCAGAAACCCTACAAGCCAGAAGAGAGTGGGGACCAATATTCAACATCGTTAAAGAAAAGAACTTTCAACCAAGAATTTCACATCCAGCCAAACTACGCTTCATAAGTGAAGGAAAAATGAAGTTTTTTGTGAACAAGCAAGCACTCAGAGAATTCATCATCACCAGGCCTGCTTTACAAGAGCTTCTGAAAGAACCACTACACATAGAAAGGAACAAACAGTATCAGCCTTTCTAAAAAATACCAAAAAGTAAAGAACATAAATATAATGAAGAATTTACATCAACTAATGGGCAAAATAGCCAGCTAATATTAAATGGCAGTATTAAACTCACATATATCATTATTAATTCTAAATTTAAATTGACTAAATTCCCCAATTCAAAGGCAGACAGGCAATTTGGACAAAAAAACTAAAACCCATCGGTATGCTGCATCCAGACCCATCTCACATTCACGGATACACAAAGACTCAAAGCAAGGGATGGAGAAAGATTTACCAACCAAACAGAGCAAAAATAAATAAATAAAAAGCAGAAGTTACAATTTTTGTCTCTGATAAAATAGTCTTTAAAGCAACAAAGATCAAAAGAAGCAAAGAAGGACATTATATAATGATAAAAGAATCAACACAACAACAAGAAGAGTTAAAGATCCTAAATATATACACACCCAATACAGGAATACCCAGACATACAAGACTTATAAAGAGACTTAGACTCCCACACAATAATAGTGGGAGACTTCAACATTAATATTAGACAGATCAATGAGACAGAAAATTCACAACGATATGCAGGACTTGAACTCAGATCTGGAACAAGTAAACGTAATTAACATTTACAGAACTCTCCACTTTACACAAAATATACACTCTTATCAGTACCACATCATATCAACTTAGAAGTTTAAACGAAAAGTTGGTTGGCTCCTTGTTTGTTATTCTCTTCCCTCATTTTCTTTCATGTCTCCATTATTAAGGACAATTATAGGCATACCCATATTTAGACTGCATTCTAGCCCGGGCAACAAAGCAATACCCCCATTCTCTCTCCCTCCTTCTTCCTCTTTCTCTTTCTTCCTCTTCTTTATTCTTTTTCTCTTTAAAAAAAAAAAAAAAAAGAACTTCTCAGAAACAGTCTGCCTAGGAGCCCTGGGAGTTAAATACTCCTGTATCAGGGCAGACTGTCACCTACCTGCATATGGGAATCACCTGTGGGCTTTTAAAAGAGACATGTGGCTTATGATTAGTCTTTAATTGGTTGGGGTGGGGCCTGGGATTTCGCTGTTTTTTTTTTTTTTTTTTTTTTTTTTTTTTTTTTTCTTTTCCCTTTTTAAAGCTCTCAGGTGATTCTGGTTTGCATACAGGATGGAGAACACCTGGCATTTCTTGATAGTGTTTTGGCTTCGTGCAGCTTGGGGTTGTATGCAGGGTGTGGATTGGGTGGCATAGAGACAACCTTAACAAGCATTGCTACCTAGCAGGTCCGGGACCCCAAAGCTCTGCATGACTATAGCCTTCTGGTAACTTCAGGGTGTGTGGCCAGACTGTGACTATACTCCTTAGATGGCCTTGCTCGCCTTATAGCACACTGAGTTAAGGCTAGAGCCTTACATTCCTGTGGTTCTGCTGATTCTGTTAGAATCCAAGCTTGTACAGCAAACTTTCTTAAAACATTATGAGAGTTTTTTTTTTGCAACTTTTTTTAAAGCTCATCAGCTATCATTAGTGTTAGTGTATTTTATGTGTGGCCCCAGACAATCCTTTGTCTTCCAATGTGGGAAGCCAAATGATTGGCCACCCCTGTATGTTAGACCCTTACGGCAACATGAAAAGAGAACTGTGGTCCAGAGAGGTGGAAACCCCTTGTCCAGGATCACCGGGCTTGACTAGAGTCCTGAGTGCTAGCTCATTGCTTCCAACCAGACTGGACGTCCATCTGAGCTTTATGTTCATAGTCAGTGTTAATATGGCATATTTCCATTGCCCCAAAGACAATATCCACATGCATTCCAAACAATGCACCACTTCTGTTACTTAAAAAAAAAAAAAAATCAAAAAGTCTAATCAAGCTGCCCTCATGCAGCCCCTTAAATCTAGAAAGCTGATCAGATTTGGCCAGTGCCATAAAGACAGGGCAGGCCTACCCCAGAGAGCCCTGGACTCCACATCTCCCCAAGTCAGGGTGTTAGGGCTGTGGATCTGTGGGGCTGAGCCTGGACTCTTCAGTGGCATCGGAAAGTGGATTGTAGACACCCACACTGATCAGTAGTCGGTGATCTTGGAATCTGTTGCTCTCTGCCTTCCTGGGAATTTTCTCCAGCTGCATAACTGATAAAAGGACACAGCTTCCAGGAAGGGAATGTGGGGGGAGTGAGTAGGGGCCTGGCCCTGCCCCAGCTCCGGTCTCCATCTGCTGCCTCCCCTGCCCCTGGAGATTAAACCGTCTCTGCCCCTGCCACTGGGACCCAGGTCACCACAGGTCTCAGAGCAGTGCCTTGGCTGAGTGCTTATGGGTGTGGCCGACAGCCTTGGGAGCCTCCCCAGCTGGCTTCTTCCTTCCAGGGCTATGCCCTCGTCTCAGTTTCATTCCTATTTTAAAATTGTTTTTTCTAAGTCATCACCCATATCTGTTACTCTGGGAAACATGGTGAGACAGATTGTCCTTGATCAGGGAGCGGGGCTCTCACCCATGGCCAACCAGCCACACCCCCTCCCTTATACCCTGGTTCCAATCACTACTCTCAGATGGTCCTTATCACCTCTGGGTATTGGCAGGGGCCACCTCCTCCTAGCTGGCGTCCCAGCCTGCTGTCCTGGTAGGACATCTTCCTTCAAACCTGGGCCTAGAACCACTCTTTCTGTGGAGACTTCTCATATTGCTTCTTCTCTCTTTTGGAATTCCCTGGCCTGGGACCTACCTTGCTTTCTGTGCCTAGCAGGCAGCATCATAGTGCTTTTTCAGGGGCAGCCTCCCTAACACCAAGCACTGCCCGAGGGCAGCATGTCTTCTGCCTTCTTCTCCCCCCAGTGCCTGGCACAGGAGTGGGCACAGGGCTGGTGTTTGACAAGTGTTTGGCAAATCTACGTTCCATTGATTGAGCTTTTCGAGCTCTTTGCTAAGAGGGTGCAGCCATGCCTGGGGCTCACGCAGATGCTGCTGAAACTGATGAGAACCAGAGAGTTGGTTGTCTCCTGCTTGGAACCACCACCCAAGGGCTGGTGTCCCTGGCCACCGCCATCTTTATCGCCCTTGTCATCACAGCTGTTTACCAAACACTCATCCTGCACCCTGTCCTGTGAGGCCTCTTCATAAGGTCACTCTTTTGATCCCCACCACAACCCTGCTTTGGAGGGACAATCGAGGCCCCCTTGCATTCAAGTCTTAAGTTCAATGATAGCTTGACGTAGACATGCTGGTTAGAAACAGAAGTCGGCACCGAGACTACCGGGGTGGAATGCGGAGCCTGGTGGACCAGGGGGAGACCCCTCTGCCAGAGTGGTGACCCAGGACACTGCGGGACAGAAAGGCCACCTGGAAGAATGCCTGCTCCTCCCAGGTCTGTGTGGGTTGGGCCCATGGGGATGCCAGGTTGGCTGGGGGCTCCTCAGGGTCCCAGCCAATTGGCTAACGGAAAAGCCCATTTCAACAGGGCCCACCCTGGGCCCCCGTCTCTGTGTTGCTTTGACCTCGGTGGAGAGGCCGCCCTGGCCCAGGGGAGTGGACGGAAGCCCAGGAGCGCCCTGCACCTGTGCCCGCTTCTGGGCACCTCCCCAAGAGCCAGGGCTACCAAGGGGTCCCGTCACTTCCAAATCTACCTCCTCAGAGAGGCTCGCCCTCCTGGGCCTGCCGCGATCCCTCGGGGTGGTCACGATGAGTCAGGGAGGGTCGATCAAAGAGGGGTCTGGGACCAGACCCTCTGGCCTGACGGGGACACCGGGTCACTCTGTGAGTTTGAACAGCTACCTGCCCCTCTGGGTCTCAGTTTCCTCCCTATGAAATGAGGGGCGGGGCTAAAGCCTGGCCCCCACCACTGCACTGAGGCTCCTGAGTTCAGTCCATTGCCACCAACTCAGACACCGAGAAGACAGCAGGCCCAGGCCAAGGATGGGGGAAAGTGTGTGACCCCGAGCCAATGGGGAGAAACCCAGATATGGGGACGTGCTCAAGACATCTGCAAACGTTCCATTCCCAAATAAGCCCTGGAAAGCGGCTGGCGCAGGAGATAGACTCTGAGCAGACAGATGCACCAGTGAGTTTTATTGGTGTGAACACAGCAGCCACGTTGCCTCGGAAATTAGCAGGGCATGAGGGTGAGCAGTGTGTCTTCCCGCACTGTGTCTTCACTACAGAAATTGTACCTGGGGACAGATGGAAGCTTTGTAAGCGTTTGGGCCACCTTAGAAAAAGGAGGGTGATTTTTTTTTCTTAAGGGGTTAACCCCAGGTCACAGCCGATGAGTGATTCAGGAGGCACCAGGGGCGCTAGGGCTGGAGCTGCAACCAGCACCTGCAAAACTTGCCTCCAGGAGGCTCTAGGACAAGGTGTGCTGTGGCTCTGCAATGTCACACAGGACGGTGGCCTCTGAAGGCAGGGCCTCTCACTCTCTTGTCCCCACAGGCACTTGGCAGCCTCCATAGGCTCAAGCAGCTGGAAGAGGACAGCGGCCACCATGCCCTGAGCACTTCTCATCTGCAGCCACTTCTGCTGCATAATTCACTTGTACAAACTTCATCCTTACCACACATGTGTGAGGGTGTCCGATTATTAGTCCTACATTACAGGAGAGGAAACTGAGGCACAGAGAGCTCCTCGTTAATCAGCAGAATAACAAAGATGCAAATACAGGTCCATCGGATGCCAGAGTCTGTATTTTCCATGGTAGGATCACACTTCAAACCTTCCTTGACCTTGTCGTCCAGCTCTGGCATTCCTCCCTGGAGTTCCCCATGACCTTGCCCTTCCATGTTTGAGTGCTTTGGGGCTAGTTATCTGAGGACTCTGAGCAATGATGTAATAACTGGGAAGCTAAAGAAAATCAAGATTTTGGTCCAAGCTCTTCTTGGAATCCTCTCATATTTTTTAGTAACCTCATTGGGGTTTTAATTCCTACTAAATAGCCTGCCCGCTAGGATTCCCTCCATGACACAGCATCAAAAAAGAAAGGCAAGGCCTGGTGTGGGGGCTCACACCTGTAATCCCAGCACTTTGGGAGGCCGAGGCAGGTGGATCACTTGGAGGCCAGGAGTTTGAGACCATCATGGCCAACATGGTGAGACACTGTCTCTACTAAAAATACAAAAATTAGCCAGGCATGGTGGCTCATACCTGTAATTCCAGCTACTTGGGAGGCTGAGGCCCAAAAATCTCTTGAACCCAGGAGATGGAGGTTGCAGTGAGTCGAGATTGCATCACCACACTCCAGCCTGGGCAACAGAGGGAGACTCCATCTCAAAAAAAAAAAAAAAAGAGAGAGAGAGAGAAAGGCAGCCCTCTTCATTTGTAGAAGAGGGCTCTCTTCTGTGACTGCTGAGAATTCCATGACAAGAATGCAACATCCCTCTGTTGCCCAGGCTGGAGTGTGGTCTCAAACTCATGGCCTCCAAGTGATCCACCTGCCTCGGCCTCCCAAAACATTTTATGCTCTTTGTCAGTTGCTTGTCTGTCTGGGGAAAAGAAGCCACAGATGGGTAAATGCAAAAGGTCTTATAATTAACAACAACAAAAAAATGCAGATGTAAGTGGTTATTATTATGGTTGTTCAAGAACCACGGACATCTCTCAGGCCTCACCACCTGTGAGCTCAGAAGCTTTGCCCCATTCCTCACTTGTTTTCCTTGGCCCCTTTCCACCTTCTCTTTCGTGTTTCATTTATTCTTGCATGAAGCCTTAACCCGGCATTGGAGACCGCCGATCATATTCCCTGCACTTGCGCCCTGTGCCCCTCATACACCTGCACCTGTTGCCCTGCCTCTGTGCCCTTCCTCCCTCCTCCTTCCTGCTTCATCTCAAGAGCTGCCCGTCCTTCCATCACAGCCTCCCCTGGACCCTCTGCTTTCCTCCTTGGTCACTCTCTCTCTGAGCCTCTCCTGGGAGTTCTTTATTCCATCATTTGACCTTTCCTGTGAACGTTAAGTCTGATTTTTCTCAACAGCTAAACTGTAAGCTCCTTGAGTATAGACTTTGTCATTACATCCCTTACTATTTGCCAGGCCACATAATAAGTACTTAATAAAGTCATTTGCAAGGGTACATTTACAATAGGTACTTAATAAAGAAAGAGAGGGGGACAGGGAGAAATAAGGAGAGGGAGGGCTGCCTTTCTCTTGGATACTGCGCCATTGGAGGGAATCCTAGTCAGCAGGTTCCTTAGTGGGAAGTAGGAATTGAAACCCCAATGAGGTTACTAAAAAATATGAGGGGATTCTGAGAAGAGCTTAGACCAAAATCTTGATTTTCTTTAGCTTCCCAATTATTATTATCAATATTATTATTATTAAATGTTACCGGCCACTTTCCTAACAGGAAAATATTTGAGTAATTCAATTAATTCAATGCTTTTATTCCTCAAACTAGTTTAAGAGATTTGAAGCTGGTTTTGACTTTCCTCTGCTTAAAACACCTGATGTCTCATATCCAGATGCTCTTAAGAAAGAGGCTTGCTGGAGCAGACAGCAAGGGGAGCTGCACTCAGCCACTGAGGCAGGTGACAGCTCAGGGCCTCAGGTGTAGCCTCAAGTACGTTGTATTCTATCTGCAGCAAGTTCAGGAAGACTCAGCCTTTCCTCAGAAAACCTGGAAGATGCCATGCCCTGGTTGATTTGGCCTCATATGTCTTACCTGTGACCAAGTCCTGTCCTGGGAACACCTCTTATTTTTAAGATTCTAAAGATGCCACCACCCGACATGTGTTTAACCACGTAGTCCAGGATCCAGGCCATGGCATGCCTGCTAATGGAGCCTGGGGGAGCTGAATTTAAGAAGCTGAGTATCCTCCAATGGGGTCAGGGAGGAAAGGACTTGGCTGTACCTCCAGCCTGCACAGGGCTGCCCACCAGCCCAGTCCAGCCTCCTCAGCACTATGCTCTAACTTATAAGGCCTCCTGGTTCCACTGACCACCTGGTAGGGCCAGCCTCTTTATTCTCCTTGCCTCATGGGGATAGGGAGAACCTCGCTGGGTCATCCAGTTCAAGAAGACCCAGATGTGAGTCAGCCACCATTCTACTCTGCTACCTCACCCTCCCCAACTGGGGAAGTGAGAATCTCTGGGACCTAAACTCGGTGACGCCAACTAATTCCAAACTTCAAGAGCATCAGTGTCTGAGAGCCCAGGATCTCCTTCCCACAAAGCCACATATTCTACTGGCCAGAGTTGGAGTCTGAGGTTTGAGAGACAGTTGTTCTGCCCTCTGAGGTCACCACTCCAACTTTCCTCCAGCTGTCCCTTTTCTCTACCCAGGGCCCTGTTCTTATTCAGGCCCAAAGCCAGGGAGACCACAGGTCAGGATCCCACAAGCATTGCAAACCTAGTGCTTTCTTGTCCTATATAAAATTTTCTGTTTTCCTAAAACCAATTTATTTTTTGTTTTATTATTCTGAAATATGATTGGTCTTCTCCTCTTTCAAGTATAGCTATTCACTAGTCCATACTTATAAACTTATACTCTTCAGAAAGGATTTCTTGTTCTCTTTCTTATGTTTACTCATTTTACCTTGAAAGTACAGTCTTATCTTCTGTATTCCCACAGGCAGTGCTGAAAACACCCAATAGGTGAATAATTTAACTCAAGACCTGAGAATCAATATTGTCAAAATTGACCTCGTGTAGCAAAATCTGGGCCTGTTGGGTAGATATTTTCTCAAATCTATATATTTCAATAAGGTGCACCCAACAGAAACATTTTATGCTCTTTGTCAGTTGCTTGTCTATCTGGGGAAAAGAAACCACAGATGGGTAAATTTTTCTTGAGTTTTCTTGCTTCACCACACCTATCTTTCTAGGATGGGTTTTCATTGTAACATGAATCTCTGCAAACATTTTTAGGCACCAGCCAGCAAAGATACATACACTGTCTTCTCTTCTCCCTTTTGCACAGTGACCTTGGCAGCGCCCACTTTGGGGAAGGTTGGATTTATCACATTGTTATTCCAAAGAAACTTGACTTTCTCAATTTTTCCAACATCCAGCTTTGCATCAAACTCATGGGAATGGGTCGAGCCTGGTTTGAGAATCCCCCTTGAAATAGAGAAACAGAAACATCCCTGCTCATGGAAATGAATTCTAACAACCATACAAGGTCATGCTGCTGTTTTCCATTCTAGATTAACAAGATTATTTTTCTGAATTAATTTCCAAATAAAGAATGGAGAAATGGGAAAGCCAGCTATATGTTAGCACCTCAAACTAGGGTTTTTAAAACTCAAGTTAATTTCTCCTTGAAGCTTTCTTATAGAAAAGGAATAGTAGGGGTGGAGGGAGGATTGGGAAGGGATAGCATTGGGAGAAATACCTAATACAGATGACGGGGTGATGGCATGTGTATACCTATGTAACAAACCTGCATGATCTGCACATGAACTTAAAGTATAATTTAAAAAAAAATAGAATTCCTACATATTACTTTATATTTTTTGGAAGAATTATTTGTAACAAATTAGCCATATAATATGGCACAATAACCATGTGTTATTGTACTAATCAGACAACAGGATATCTGAAGTAATATTAAATTTATGTTTTAAAAAATCATCTATTAAGAGAGAAAGAGGCCAGGTGCAGTGGCTCATGTCTATAATCCCAACACTTTAGGAGGCCGAGGTGGGCAGATTGCTTGAGGTCAGAAGTTGGAGACCAGCCTGGCCAACATGAGGAAGCCCCATCTCTACTAAAAATACAAAAAAATCAGCTGGGTGTGGTGGCATATGCCTGTAATCTCAGCTACCTGGGAGGCTGAGGCACGAGAATCACTTGAACCTAGGAGGCGGAGTTTGCAGTGATTTGAGATTGTGCCACTGCACTCCAGTTTGGGTGATAGAGTGAGACTCTGTCTCAAAACAAACAAACAAACAAACAAAAAATGCCTAGGTTTACAATAGTGAAAAGAAAAATGATAGGAAGTCTGCAATTAACTTTAGTACATAAAGTAATATAGTCATGCATTGCTTAACAATGGAGATATGTTCTGAGAAATGTGTCCTTAGGTGATTTCATCATTATGTGTGTGAACATTATAACATGTATTCACACAAACATAGACGGCACAGCCTACTGCACACCTAGGCTGCATGGTACAGCCTATTGCTCCTAGGTTACAAACCTGTACTACATGGTATGTACTGAGTTCTGCAGACAATTGGAACACAATGGTAAGTATTTGTGTATCTAAACACCCAAACATACAAAAGGTACAGAAAAATATGGTATTACAAACTTATAGGGCAACTGTTGTATATGCGATTTGTCAACTAAAATGTTGTTATATGTTGTATGATTAAAATTTGAAAACCATAGACATATAAAGAGATGATAAGCATTCAAATCAAGTGTGTGGTTTGAAGGCTGTGGATATCATCAAATGAGATGTGGTGCTAAATAGGAAATTACCTGAAGACATCGTACTGGTGAGTGTTTCCCTTATCTCCAAACAAAGCAACTTTGATCTGACCAGTGGCTGTTCTTCCAGACAATGTTACAGAAACTCCATATCTCCAGCCTGCACAGGAGATGGAAGAGTTCAATTTATTCACATACAAAATAGGTAGCCTACATCCCAGATTTGTCTCCTTCTCTTTCACTGAGGCATGAAAGCATAAGAAATTATTATTTTTTTTTTAAAAATATTATTTGTTTTGAGATGGAGTCTTGCTCTGTCACCCAGGCTGGAGTGTAGTGGTGCAGTCTTGGCTCACTGCAACCTCTGCCTCCTGGGTTCTAGCTATTCTCTTGCCTCAGCCCCCCGAGTAGCTGGGACTACAGGCATGCACCACCATGCCTGGCTAATTTTTGTATTTTTAGTAGAGACAGGGTTTCACCATGTTGGGCAGGCTGATCTCGAACTCCTGATCTCAAGTGATCTGCCTGCGTCAGTCTCCTAAAGTGCTGGGAACACAGGCGTGAGCCACCATGCCCAGCCAAAGTATAAGAAATTCTATTTGTTAATCTAAAAATCAAACAAGACCTTAAGGATAAGTATGTATTCAGCAGTATCCCCCTCTAGAACTGCACTGCCCAGTAAGGGGGTCACTAGCTTCATGTGGTTGCTTACATTTAAATCCAAATTAAATAAAATTAAAATTTTAGTTTTTCAAACTCATTAGCTGTGTTGCAAATGTTAAACTGCCACATGACACTAATGGCTACACAGAATATACCCCTCATTGTAGAAAGTTCTATTGGCCAGTTCTGTCCCAGAATGGCAGTACAGTGAGCTAAGGTGAAGAGAGAAGGAATGGGGGCTTGTCTCCACATTTGGGAAGGTAGCTCAGGAGTGCAGCCTGGCAAGCACCTCGAGGGTGAGGGTGTTTGTGTCCATTTCTAAGATATTCAGAATGTACCCACAAATATTTCAGGTTAAAAGCAAGCCCCTCATTTGTAACAGAAACTATATGCTTTCTTTATATGGGCAGGTAGTCAAAAAGCAACTTACGAGTGAAATTGCTAGCTTCTCCTGTGTTCAAGAAGAATTTCTGCTGCTCTCCACTTGTCTTGCCAGCAAATTTATCAGCATAGTGACCCATCTGTGGGCACCCTTGATCTGGACAGGGGAAGCACTTGTCCTAATGAGAAGAGATGGATGGGACTATAAGGAGAATTTGTCTTTTTACGATTGATATATCTGAAGGAGCAGACACTCAATTTTCCTATAGCTTGAGTGTTCTCCTTTGTAACAGCAAGGAGGTTGGAGCGGATGATCTCTAAATTACCTTCATCTGAGTCAGGGTTTCCAACTCTTAGACACAACATATTAGAATTATTTGAGGAGCTTTAAAAAATACTGATGCTCAGGAACTAGTTTAGATCAATTATACCTTCCGTGAGTGGTGAGGTGGTGAATGATAAGTAGCCAACTCTCTGGGACAATCAACCTGGATTGTAGTGCTTACCAATTTCAGTGGTGTAAATACTCTATGGCCAATTTCAGGCTACTAACATGATGTCTCTGAATGTGGAGTTGGGAAGGGGTACTCACACTGGCTCTTTTGAGCCAGAATAGGCAGGCTCTAGCCTGTCATTCTTCCATCTCTCCCCTTGTTGCCAGCCTGGCGTGTAGGACCCCAGCATCCACCCTGCTTTCTCTCTGGTGTGAATTATTCTCTATACATTCTTCTACTCTTGCTCTGACCTTGCTAGAAATATGCATTCCTCTGTTTTCTAAAGTCTATCATTTTAAAGCCAGATTCAGAGGTCGCCTCCTGCAGGAAGCCTTTCTATATCGTTGAATTGACTGCTCTTTCTGATTTCCCAGTTTTCCTCTGCTACATGACTTATCTCATCTAAAATTTTAGCCACCTGCTTCCTAAAGTTGTTTACTTTTTTTCCTCTTCCGCTACACAGGATCATGAACTCTGAGGAACTATGCAAAACACGTGGTGAGAAGGCACTGCAAATCCCAAAACACAGCAGGACAACAGTCCCGCAGTGGGGTGATGCCCATTGCTCAAGGCAGGACAATAGCTTACAGCCTCGAAGGACTTGTAGGAAGCACAGGGGTATGCAGCAAACCCATCGGGGTTGAGGATGCTTTCCAAGTAATACTTGTAGCTTCTTAGGTGATTGCAAGCCACAAAGTCCCGGGTTCCTGAGAAAACAAATAAGAAAATCTGAACAGGTGACTGGGGGCTGGGAACAGCTTCTCTGCCTCTCTCCCCAAGTGGGATGGTTCCAAAGTAGAACCATATTTTCAGAAACTTAAGATTAATCCCCAATTCAGCCACAATAATGACAATTAACATAGAGGATGCTTTCTGTGTACCAGGAAATGTTCTGATCACTTTATATGCCTTGCCCGTGTAGTCCTCACCCTTCTTAGGAGGTGAGTACCTTATCATCCCTATTTACATCCACACATTATCCTGTCATCCCTATTTTACAGAAAGAACTACAAATCACAGCCTCGGATTTACAGTTTAGCTAATAGTGGGAAAACTGGTAATTAAACCCACACCCACTTGGTCTTGAGCCCATCCCTCTAGCCTTTGTGCCATCTCATGTCCCAGGCACCATGCTGGAGGTCCTCAAAGACAAGACCAGATGTGATATGACCAAGCCAATGCATGCAGCAGTTACACAAATGAAAAGAAGGGCTGGGCTGGATGCCGTGGCTTATGCCTGTAATCCCAGCACTTTGGGAGACCAAAGTGGGCAGATCACGAGGTCAGGAGACTGAGATCATCCTGGCCATGATGAAATTCCATCTCTACTAAAATACCAAAAAAAAAAAAGAAAAAAAAATTAGCTGGGTGTGGTGGTGCATGCCTGTAATCCCAGCTCTTCAGGAGGCTGAGGTGGGGACTCGCTTGAACCCAGGAGATAGTGGTTGCAGTGAGCTGAGATCACGCCACTGCACTCCAGCCTAGTGATAGAGCAAGACTCCATTTCAAAAAAAAAAAAAAGTAAAAAAGAAAAGGGTGAGGGGCTGCATAACTTTAGGTGGTTGTTTTGTATGAGCATCACTCTCATGGTGTCTTGATTTTCTTGACAATCTTTCTTGGCTCCCTGCAACTCCTGCCAAGTGACAAACATCACATTATACCTTCGAGACCCGGCCTGAGCTTGCTGCGCCATTTCTGATGAAGAGTTTAGGCTGCCCTATGCACATAAACCCTCATAAGGCTGTGAAAGACAAACTTCATATCTGCATATGTCATCTTTTTTTTTTTTTTTTTAGATGAAGATGAAGTTTTGCTCTTGTTGCCCAGCCTGGGTGTAATGGCATGCTTGGCTCACTGCAACCTCCGCCTCCCAGGTTCAAGTGATTCTCCTGCCTCATCCTCCTGAGTAGCTGGCATTACAGGCACATGCCTGGCTAATTTTTGTATTTTTAGTAGAGACGGGATTTTACCATGTTGGTCAGGTCTCGAACTCCTGACCTCAATTGATCTGCCCACCTTGGCCTCACAAAGTGCTGGCATTATAGGTGTGAGCCATTGCACCCGGCCTGTCCTCATTCTTAATATTTGCTTTGATGGCGTCCATTTATGCCAAGCCATTTTGATGAAATTCAATAAAAATCTTTACTCATTAAATTTATTCAGACTACTAAGGGTATTTTTCTGTATGGCGCCACATGACAAGTCTGGATGAAAACGTCACCTGTCCATTGTCCTTTTGGCCTCATTAGATACAGAGTGCGAGCTGTATCTGCAGGATGCCCTTTCTTCCCAAGTGCACTAACTCAACAATAAAGAATAACCACCTCCGATATCAGTCTTCCATCTCACCTTCCTTGCCTGTGATTGCTGCTCCAACTCAACATGGGTGAGCAATGGCTCTCATTGTGCAAATAGGCTTGCTGTGGAAACCACTGGGAATATTTTCATTCTAGCTACTGAAGAGGAGCTGATTACATCGTTTTGAACCTTATCACTGACTCCCAAGAGAGAATTTGTAGCAAAAATCTCTTAGTTATAGTCAGGATGTTTGCTCCTATGGTATTTCCTTTCTCTATTAGGTAACTACCAACTGATTGTTGGAGCCACAGTTTTAAGCAGCAGTTTTATCATTCTTTGTTGCTTATACACAGCAGGACATCCATAGCAAAGTTTTAAGGAAGCACAAAAGCAGTAAAGCTAAGATATAACAAATACTATGCAGCTACATTTTTCTGAAATAATGCCCAGAAGAGGGAATTGTATATTGTTAAAGACAGTTTCATTTTTATTCTTAAGATTTGCTATAGAAAGATATTGCTCACTCCAGGAAAGCACCCGCCCTGCTCCCCTCATCCTACCGTGACTTTACCTGCCCAGATGCCATCGAGGTCCACGATCTGAGACAGGGCATTCTTCTTGCATCCTGGCATGTTCTCTCCTCCATTGGGGAAGAAGTCAAGATGACCCATCTGTTGGTTTGTTCCAAAACCTGAAATGTTTAGAACAGCAATGAGATTTTTGTCATGCAGGACTCTCATGGTTAAACACAATCGTGTATGCTCACAGCTGGAGCATCATGAATCTCACCCAAGAATGGGACCAGGGGAGCTGCATCCGTGTGAATCACATCAACAAAGTCAGCGTCAGAAGGATCAAGTCGCACCTCTTCAGGAGTACCCTCAAAACTTGCTTCTACAGGATCCAACCCTAAAAGAGATGATCAGCACTGCAGAACACCAGACCTGACTGTAGGTGTCAGCAACACCAAGGTGTACAGCTGCCCAGGCTGTGCCCTGCCCAACTCAAGTGGTACCAAGCCCCAGACTTGTGCAGTCCCATGGCCCTGGGTGCTGAATGTGAGGACATAAGAGTCTGAATCTGGCTAATTACAAAAGGGTTCCCAGTGGTATGGATGGAGGAGGGCAGATGAGCAAAGAAATTTAGATTTTGTTTAAGCAAGAATTTTTTTTCCACACCAGAGTCTCCCATTTACTTGTGTATCTTTCTTCTTCAACATCCTCTTTCTTTCCCCAAGTTTGTAGAAAGAAAAGGGTGAAGCAATGTGGTATCATAGTTAAGAACACAGGTTCTGGGTCTAGGTTGCCTGGCTCCAAATTCCTACTCAGCTGCTTTTGGGGCAAGATGTATTACCTTAAGCAGGTCACTTTACCTTTTTGTGCTTCGGGTTGCTCATTTTATAAAATGGGGTGATAATGGCATCTATTTGATTTCGTTGTTATAGATTAAATGAGTTAATATGCACTTAGCACAATGCCTGGCATACAGTCATGGGTGTATATGTAAGATATTAATAATTATTATTTTTCACAATATTTCCTTCTTAGCAGGGATCCTGGATTTGTTAATAGTTTTTGAAGGCTTGGTTAGAGCAGCTGATAAAATGGGAATGGGAATGTAGTTGCCAGCTGAAAACAAAAGGGAGGTTTTTTTTTTTAATAAAGAGTTGCTTGAGCCAAACATCAGCAAAACCAAGTCTGGATGTCGGTTCTCCCATTGACAAGTTGTGTGGCTTTGGGCAGGTTATTTGCATCCCTGAGCCTTATTCTTTAGTTCTGAGGATTTTATGAGAAAATATAAAGCATTTTGTGCAGTATTTGGGATAAGAAGGTACTTAATCTATGCTTACTATAATAATTATAATAGCATTATGATTATCATCATATTATATAGATATATCTTGTTGTTGTAATTCAAACGCTTTGATTGGGTTAAAAGAATGCTTTTGGCCATAATGGGGACTGGGGTTTCTTCTATTAGTAGAAGCAGTGGGAAACAATTTTTATGTTCTATTCTGCCTTTTATTTCAAAGAGAAGGGGGAAAGAAGTGGCAATATAGATCCCCCTTGATTATGTTTAGCTCGGGTTCGTACTAGCCTCACTCTGCATTTTCCTGGGTGTCCAGTCCTGCTGAGAGACCAACATCACCAGAAAACTGGGACCTAGAGAGGCAGGGTTAGGATGGAGGTGGAAGAAGCAAAGGGAAACAAAATCACCCTTCCCTTGCCATGAAAGTGGTGCATGAGCTTCTTGGGGTCTCCCTAAAATGTTCTGTGCAGGCTCCAAGCAGCTCTACCACAGCCGAGGGGTACAGTCTTCTTCAGGGTAGCTCTGAACTGGACTACATTCTTGTGACCTCATTCTGGGGTTTCTGGGGACAAAACTGGGGTCCTGCCCCTGGGGCCTTACCTGTAATCCTGCCCAGGCCTGGAGTCCTGCTCCCTGCCTCTCCAGCCACATGGGCTCCCAGGCTGTGGCCGATGAGGTGAACTTTGGAAGGTGGGTAGCTGTACTCTGTCTAGAGAGGGGAGATTGTATTTTCAGGACATTTTTGTGCTGTGGTTTTTTAAAACTGGCAACCTGATGGTTATTACTCCTCTGCTGAAAACCTTCCATACTTCTTGTTGCCTTCAGGATCAAGCCCAAACTCATTTTGAAGGCCTCAGAGCTCCTAATTCATCATCTATTTTTCTAGACTCTTCAGTCAAACCCTGGTTGAACATTCAGACCCTCAAATACATCAGAGTATCTCATCTCTGGGCCTGGTTTGTTCTTCTACTCCTGTTGTCTATCCCCCAAGCAGCTGCCAGCTAACAACGACAGACTAGCCTCCAGCTCGCAACTTAGACGGGTCTTCCTTGGGAGACCACCTTAATCATTTTCCCTGCCCTATCAGTGTGGATTAGCTGCCTTTCCATGTGTTCCTGTAAAGCTCATACTCTCCCATCAGAACCCATCAAAAGATCACACTGTACTGGCATTGCAAGTCTTCACTGCAAGCTCCTTAAGGGTCTGGGACCTCATGTGTCTTCTTTACCTCCTCAGACTCTCCTGACATTGTGCTCCAAAAATACTAGTGAACAAGCAAATCAAATAGAGCTCTGAGGTATTTGTACATGTTGAGCTAAGAGACATTCACCCAAAGGCACTTCCTTTATTGGTCTACCGTACTTCCTGTACAAATACCATGGGTTTTGATTTCTGCAGGAGTGCAGAAGTTGGTTCTTTAGTAGACCCTTTAACTATAAGACAGAAATGGCTGGTATAGACCCTTTAACTATAAGACAGAAATGGCAGGTCATTATCTGGAATAGAAAATAGACACAAAGGATTAGCAGCTTAAAGAATTAGACTTGCCGGGCACGGTGGCTCAAGCCTGTAATCCCAGCACTTTGGGAGGCCGAGGCGGGTGGATCACGAGATCAAGAGATTGAGACCATCCTGGTCAACATGGTGAAACTCCGTCTCTACTAAAAATACAAAAATTAGCTGGGCATGGTGGCGCGTGCCTGTAATCCCAGCTACTCAGGAGGCTGAGGCAGGAGAATTGCCTGAACCCAGGAGGCGGAGGTTGTGGTGAGCTGAGATCGCGCCATTGCACTCCAGCCTGGGTAACAAGAGCGAAACTCCGTCTCAAAAAAAAAAAAAAAGAATTAGACTTAAAGAGTTAGTTAAAATGAAGTAGGGTAGGAAGAAACATCTACAATGATGGTGGCAGAAAAAATTCTCCAACATCAATGGCACCCATACCACCAGGCCAGCAGAGCTGGCACGTGCCAATTGCATGTACTGCCTGTGGGCTCCCTGTGGCTATCTCTGGCAATGCTGTGTTTCACCCCACACAGAGCCCACCCGGTGTTATGGGTGAATTCTGAAGCTAGGTGGTCTGGATCAAAAGACAGCTCCTCTGTTCACTTGCTTTATGATTTTGGGGGCAAACTAGTTAAACTTTCTGGTCCTCAGTTTCTTTATCTGTAAATTGAAGATGATTTTTAAAGAAAAAATCTAAGTGTTAGCAATTCTTATTTTTGCTTCCACTGGCATGTCACGACAAAGGAAAATTTCAGAGTTTTAGAAGTAATATCTGGAGAGAAAGATCAATTCTTTCTATTTCTTTAATCCACAACTCTCAGCTGCATCTCTGCCAAATAGAGACCAGCAGGCCATGCTTCCCTCCTCACACAGGCCACCCAGCTGACTTACCGAAAGGATGTCAAGCATCTGGGCCACCTGGGCGCCCACCACTCGCACGTTATTGGCGGCCTGTGTGTAGGTGGTTTGGGAGCCCTTCTTCCAGTCCACGCAGATGCAGTTCACCTCCTCCACCTCGAACAGGTTCTGGTGTTGGGGAGAGAGCAAGTGTTGTAAAGGAAGCAGAGGAAACCTTATGCAGCCAGGGCTCAGAACTGGCTACTTCCCTCTTCTCCTAGCTAGGTCATGAGATACACTAGCGTCTGTTAGGGAACGCTGTTGGGAATTAGGAGTTACCCTTCAGGGTGAATGCCATGAGAAAGGTAAATTGATTCCCTCTCCAGCTTGCAGATTAATTGAAAGCTGATCACTCTCTGGTTTCTTTCAACCAAATTCAGTAAGGTTGTTTAGGAAGGGAAAAATAATTGCATCATGAAAAGAGTCCTGTTTTGAAAAGGAAAAGCCTTAGGTGCAATCTCCAGTGGCCGGTGTCTAAATGACCTTGAGGATTTAACGGTGAAGAGTCCTTTCAGGCTCTTCACGATGCCCCAGCCTGCTGGGCATTTAATAAGCTGGAAAGTGGGAGAGAAGCTTTAGTATTTTCATAGTCAGGATGACACAGTACTTCATGGGGGAGACACATGTAGATATTTGAAAAATAGAACTGCACTGATTTAAAGGAGATTGAAAAATTCTGGAAAGAAATGTCTTCTTGGATGTCAAAAGGGCTGATATATCTTTAACATTCTGCCAGGCAGTACGTATGACCAGCTTGAATTTAAAATAATACTATAAATTTAAAATCCACTTGGAATCATTTCATCTACAGTATACTAACATGTGTGATCACATGCACAGAGATACTAGGCGTTTTCTCCTCAGGACTTTTCTTCTTCTTCTTCTTCTTCTTTTTTTTTTTTTGAGACAGAGTCTCACTCTGTCACCCACGCTGGACCAGAGTGCAGTGGCGCCATCTCGGCTCACTGCAACCTCTGCCTCCCAGGTTCAAGTGATTCTCCTGCCTCAGCCTCCTGAGCAGCTGGGACTACAGGCTCAGCTGCGCCTGGCCAGGACTTTTATTTTCAAGCAATCCTGAGGAATCTTTCACAAGCCTGGAGAATCTGGGATATAAAATGTATCAATAAGATGATCATTAATGACAGGACAGGAGAGGTGCCAAGAGTGAAATGCCTGGTAAACCAAGGCCAAATGTGGAGTGACTTTAACTTCCCGGGTTTGTAACTTTTCCTGTTGACGTTACCAATCAGTGTTATTAAAGTACGTGTGGAAGGCAGGCTTCTGGGGTAAATTTCTAGGTGACAGAAAAATTGACTGAACTGGTCTCCACATAAAGAGAAAGTATGATGGTATGTTGTGGCATGTTGCACATGTGTGTGTATGTGTGTATGCACACCTACACACAAGTTGTACACATTTCCATGTGTGCATGGATGTCTGTATGTGTGCAAATGCATGTATTCTTCTGTTGCTGTCCTTCTGACCTATATTACACGTAGGTGATACTTTCTCTTCTGTCACTGCAGTAACCCAGTCTTAGTTTCCTATGTCTTGATTAAATGGTCACAGTAACATATGTCAGCCTCTCAGGGATAGGGGATTGATTTGAATTTAAAAAATCCCTAAAGTCTCTTGTTTATGGAATACAAAGTATCGTCACTAAAACTGGAAGCAGAAAAGATCGGCCCTTGGTTTAACCAGAAATTAGATAGTAGGAGTATTTTTCAAATAGCAAATGTTGCTTCAGGGTGCAGATGTGGTGCAGAAACATGGAAAGGCATTTTAATTTCCGTGAAGAGAAACATTTTAATTGCATAAAGTTACCTAATACGTAAAAAATTCTTGAGTGCATAAAGTGAGGTAGAGATGTCAGCAGGAAGTGGTGGCTGCAGCTGGCCTCAAGGGTCAGAGCTGGCTCCTACCTTGCACATGTTCGTCAGCCAGCTCTCATCTCCTTTGTCTATGAAGCCATGGATGATGAACCGGGTCTTTCTGTTCGTTTGAAAATTTGATGCCTCAATTGTTGATGGATCAGAGGGGACGAGAATCTGTGACAAACGCAGAAGTGCTGCATGTTTTTGCAGCCCAGCCCCACAGGCCTGTCTTTCTCCTTCATTTCTGCCTGTCCCAATGCCTCTACCTTTCAAAGCTTAGCAAAAAGCTACTTCTTCCGTGAAGCCCACCCTGATCTCCCTTTACCTCCCCCAACTCTGCAGGTGAGTAATTACTGCTTCCACTGGGTCTGGATTACGATTTGAGGTCGTACCTTCCCTGTGGTTCTTGTTAGATGGTAAGCTCTTTGCCCCAGACCAAAATCACACAGCAGCTAGAGGTTCTAGCAAATGTGAACCATTCATTCATTCAAGTCAACATTACTAAAGACCTGCTCTGTCTAGGTCTAGCCAGGTCTAGGGGACAGCTTGAGGCATGGGGTGGGGCATGGTGGAGGAAGAGGGCACAGAGATAAGGTATTCATGCAGGGTGATAAGTCAGAGATAAGTCTGCAGGGTGGGCATAGCCCCTTGCCCAGTTACAGTGATGTTAAAATGACAGAGGTCTCACTTGAAAGGTGTTTGGGTTTTCGTTGGTGTACAGAAGGAAGCGGGTGCCAATCTTCTCAGGGCTCCAGGGCAGAATTTTCAGGGGCCTGATTGCTGTCCCAGCCCAGGGCTCGGCGTCAGAAAAGCACCCGAGGCCCTCATAGCAAACTTCTTTTCCTGCAGAGAAAGGATGAATCTGCTCAAGGATTTGCTCTCAAGGTGAGCTCTGGGGTGTCACTGCTGTCCGGGCCTGGTCACTCTTCTGTTCAGGGACAGTCTGAGTGCAATGGATGCACCTATTACAACCCCTCCCACTCTCTTCTTGACCCCAGTGCCCACCTACTGGCCTGGTATCAGTCCCGTTGAATCTGACAGGGACACCACTGGTGCCTTTGTTTAGGACTACCGTCAAAACTGAAAAGTTCTAAGTCCCATTCCTAGCTCTTCTGATACATTTATTTGACTAATGTGATAATGGGCATTATCCTACTAGGTAGGTGTGGTGTTTCTTACCTTTGGCTGCTCCCAGAAGGAAAAGCGTGATTGTCCAGAAGATCAGCATCTACAACAAATTCAAACATAACTCAGTCTCACCAAGCATTGCCGGAGCAGTGAGCACCGACCCCCAGGACTTCAGCGCTGTTTGCCTCACCTGCACGTCACAACAGGGAGAAATGGGGGCAAAGGTGGCTTAGGCTTACCCTGTCTGATGTCCCAGGTGTTCCCTCCCACTGGATTCAGTATCCAGGGCTTTTAAAAGTATATATTCCAGCCTTATCATTTGGACACTACTTCAAGAAAACAACAGGTGATGATAGCCCATGCTGTGCACGCTTAATAATTTAATCTGCCCAAACACACAAAACAAGATTAATAATAGCTGTCAAGTCTTCCCACGAGTCTGGAAAGATGACAGAATGCTTGGTAAAAGCAGGGAGTAAAGTCACTAACCTTGTACCTGTGTAACTATGCATGTACTTGTGAGCTGAATGGGCCCCCACTTTTCAATTTTCTATTCCATCACCAAATAGTTTACAAGTCTCAATAGAAACATGGCAGCAAACCCTAATAATAGAGGATAGTATTTCTCACTTAGAAGAGATGAAAATGCCCATAAACAGCTGAAAGTAAAGATACATTTCTGATTAAGAAAACCTCTTCTCTTTTCTCTTCTCTTCTCTCCTCTTCTCTTTTCTTTTCTTCTCTTCTTCTCTTCCCTCCTCTTCCTCCTCCTCCTCCTCCACCTCTTCTTCTTCTTCTTTTTCTTCTTCTTCTTCTTCTTCTTCTTCTTCTTCTTCTTCTTCTTCTCTCTCTCTCTCTCTCTCTCTCTCTCTCTTTCTTTCTCTCCCTCTGACTAGCAATACCTGGGCATGTGAGCTTTGGAGAAAAATTCAACAGCCCCCACAGTAGCCTCTGACCACAGTTCTCCCATTAACTGCCTATTCCATTGCCTATGCAATGAACCAATCCAAAATTCAACAGTTTAAAATAAGAGCAATGATTTCGTTATGCCACTACCATCTCCGCAGTCGGGTTCAGGAGCCCCCAGAGGCCCATGCCCCAGGTGTTGAGTTTCCCCAGGTCCTCTGAAGGTTGCACACCTGCAGGTAATTCTTGGCTGCTGTGAGCCCATCATGATACACCCAGAGACCCGTGCATCTGTGAGCAGCCCGGCCAGTTCACACAGCAAAGCAGATAAGCCCTCACAAGGCAAACACCATGAGCGCTTCCCCTTGCCAAGTCAAATATGCCTCAGTGTCAAAGTTCTCGATCCTGAATAACCAGAACACAAGAGTACAGGCCTAAAGACTCCTGTTGAGAAAATGGAAAGGACTCCTGGAATCGTAAAGAATAGCTGCCAACAGGGAGGCTTACCAAGTACGGTCAGAATTGCAAGCACCTTCCATGTGTTAGCTAATTAGTCTTAAAACAACCCCATAAGCCTCTCTTTGTACATGTGGAAACTGAAGCACAGAGAGATAAGTAAATTGCCTAAAAAGTTACACAATTAATGAGTGATGAGGTAAGATTTGCATTCAGGCAGTACAGAGTGAATAAGGAGTTGTTGAATATTCAGTTGTGCTGATCTAGTGATCGGCATTCTTCGTTGGATGTCAACTGTGTAGAACAAGAGGGATGCACAGAATGAGTCAAAAGGGAAAATGTGAAAACACCCTTGGCTCCTGACCTGTTTCCTCCCACTTCCAGGCTTCCCCAGGATGGAGAAACAGGTTAGACTTAGTGATGGATTGTGAAGGTGCTCACAGTTCTTCATCCCTTCCTCCTTTACCCACACCCTTTGCAATGTGATCTTGCAGCTCCTTCCATCAAGAAGTGGAGTTTATTTCTCCACCCCTTGAATCTGGGCTAGATGTTGTATGACTTGATTTGGTCATTAAATGTGGTAACAGCAACATCTTTGAACAACTCAAAGCCAGCTGGCCCCCAAGTATGTAAAAGACTCAGTCAAGATTAGTGGCACTGTCTACTCAACCCATTCTAGCCACAGAAGCATGAGTAAATCCAGCCAAGACCAGAAGAACCACCCAGCAAACTCAGATTTATGAGCACTGATAAATGCTTACTGCTTTGAGCCACTGAATTGGGGATAGTTATGCAGCAGTAGCTACCCATACAGGATCCCAAGCTAGTCCTGGGATTCAGAGAGAGCAGTTCCTGTCACACTCACTGTTACTGTTCATCAGCACACAGCATCAGGTTTGAGCGTACCCTTTCCTAAGACAATGAAGAAACTTCCTGCATCAGTCAATATACACAGTGCTAGAATGCACTGGCTCCTGTTAAAATGCTCCAGGGGATTTAAGTAGACTAAGCCTCTAGCGAGGCTGAGGTTCAAGCTGCTTCTCCTTCAGAGGCTGTCAGAACAATTTATGCATTCCACACCAGATGGAAAGATTTCTGAGTGAGGCTTTCAAACAACAACAACTGGAATATTTTGAATGAACTTACATCCCAGTCAGTTTCAGGATCACAAATAAGGATTTATATACATACAAATCTGTGGATCTCCTTTTGAAACTATGACTTCATTTCTACCAGACAGCTCTCATGTATTCAAGACGTATGACTCATTGAAGGTTACAAAAGTAAAGAGTGAAGTCACCAGCTGTATAATCTGTTATATACACGTGTGTAGATGTAACCGAAATATCTGCTTTTCTTCAGGCAATCAGCTCTGTTCTTGTTTGCTCCTTCAGTTTTAAGCTCAGAACATTTAGATACCTTACTTTGCAAGACAAAACAATCTTATAAATTCTGGGGAAATGATGGAGTTTGGTTCAAAGAGGGTTCTCAGAGCCCCTTAATTTTAGAGAAATTTTTGTGCTGAGAAAGCTGGTTTTTAAATCTCTTCCAGAGCCTAGACTCAGACTGTATTACATTGAACTATGTTTCTAAATATTCCGTGAACTGGCAGACTCTCCCTCCATGTGTTGTAAGGGAAGTGGGGTACAAGACCTTGACTCATCAGTCAGCTACAGACTTCTTTCTTTTTCTTTTATTAGAGATATTTGTTTGTGGGAAGTGAACTCAACTTCTGAGTTTCACCTAGACTTCTCAAAGTCCTTGATGACCGTTGGTAGATACCACTGAGGCCAGACAAACCCTGGTGTCATTTGGCCCAAAAGTCTGCACTCCCCTGTAGGGGAGTCCTTGGCATTTCCAGAAAAACCTCCAGCCTTCAGAATCTGGGTGTTGTGAAGGTCTTCAAACTTGAATAGTGATTAGATAAGGAAATGATCAGAACTTACTCTTCGTGCAAGTATCAAAATGGTTGATTTAAACCAAAAACTTGGGTGAAGCCACTTTTTGGGACCTTTGCTCATCCATGAGGAAGTCCTCATCATCTGGCTGCCACAGACCTTGAAGACCAGGAATTGGGTCTTTTTTTTCCTCTCTCTCTCTTATTTGTGTCTCCAGTGCCTAGCAGAGTGCCTCACATATGGTAGGTGCTCAACACGTGTTTGCTGAAGGTATGAATGCTTCCTCAAGGCCCATCCTAGTCTTGTCTCCTACAACTCTCTTCTCCAAATACTGCCCAGAAGCCACAACGAACTGTGGAGTTTGCCAAACACACCATACCCTCAAGCCATCATACTTTTGGACTCAGTGTTCCCTCTGTGCCTGCTTGCTGGCTTTATTTTAGTCTCCCCTGAACACAAAATCTGAAACAAGGGCTTGGGTACAGAAAGCTTATTTGGGAAGAGACCCCAGCAAGCAGGAGTAAAGGAAGTGGGGAGAGTAAGGGAAGGAAGAAAGTGCTATTGGAGTTTGATTGTGCCAGGATCCCTGAAACACATACAGAATGTATCAGAATTGTTCATGGGATGGGAGACTGAGGGACCACTTCTCCCCAGCTCCCACCTTCCCATCTTCTGGGTTGTCTGGGTTGCCCTGGAGGAATTATTAATCCTTCGCTTTCAGATCTCACTTGTGCATGGCCTGTGGCTTTGGAAAAGCCCTGGAGGCAGAAGTTGAGAGATGATAGGTTTGCTTGAGAGCAGATACTATCAGTTCATTATAGGTTGAATGTTTGTGCTCTCCTAAAATTCCTATAGTGGAGCCATAAACCTCAATGTAACTATATTTAGATATGGGGCCTCTAAGGAAGTAATTAAGGTTAAATTGGCCCTAAGGATTAGGTCCTGATTTAAGGATTAATGTCCTTATAGGAAGAGGGACCAGGGAGTCTGGTGTCTATCTCTCTGTGAGCACTCATTGAGGAAAGGCCATGTGAGCACACATCTAGAAGATAGCTGATATAGTTTGGCTGTGTCCCCATCCCAATCTCATCTTGAATTGTAGCTCCCATAATTTCCATGTGTTGTGGGAGGGACCCAGTGGGAGACAATGGGGGCGGTTTCTCCTATACTGTTCTGTGGTAGTGAATAAGTCTCTTGGGATCTGATGGTTTTATAAGGGGTTTCCCCTTTGCTTGGCTCTCATTCACTCTTGCCTGACACCATGCCTTTTGTCTTACACCATGTTTATGAGATCTCCCTAGCCATGTGGAACTGTGAATCCATTAAACCTCTTTTTCTTTATAAATTACCCAGTCTCAGGTATGTCATTATCAGCAACATGAATGCAGACTAATACAGCTGCCAACTGCAAGCCAGGAAGAGAGGCCTTACCAGAAACTGGCTAGGCTGACACATGGATCTTGGACTTCCAGCTTCCAGAACTGTGAAATAATGAATGTCTGTCATTGAAGCTGCTCAGATTATTGTATTTTATTATGGCATCATGAACTGACTAATATACAGTTTGAATCTTTTAGAATCCACAGGGATTTGGATTTTCTTTTTTTTCTAATTTTTCTATTTTAGAGACAGGGTCTTGCTCTGTTGCCTAGGCTGGAGTGTGGTATTGCAGTCACAGCCTGTGGGAGACTTGAACTCTTGGGCTCCAGCAATCCTTTGTCTCAACCTCCTTAGTCACTGGGATTACATGCACATTCACTGTGCCTAGTCAGCTTCTCTCCTCTTCATTTCTTCTCTTCTTGGGAGCTGAGTAAGGAAAATCATTGGCTAAGCTGCTCAAGGGGATCTCAGAGTCAAAGCCACAACTTAACCAGTGGGCATGTGATATAGCTTGGTAATTTGTCCCTGCCAAAATCTCATGTTGAATTGTAATCTCCAATATTGGGGGTGGGTCCTGATGGGAGGTGATTGGATCATGGGGGAGGATTCCTCGTGAATGGTTTAGCGCCATCCTCTTGGTGCTGTCCTCATGATAGTGAGTGAGTTCTTGCAAGATTTGGTTGTTTAAAAGTGTGTGGCACCTCCCTCCCTCCACTTTCTCCCTCTTGCTCCTGCTCCTGCCATGTGAGATGCCTGCTCGCCCTTCCCTTTCTGCCATGATTGGAAGCCTCCTGAGGCCTCCCTAGAAGCTGAGCAGATGCTGGCACTATGCTTCCTGTACAGCCTGCAGAACTATAGGCCAATTAAACCCCTTTTCTTACAAATTAGCCAGTTTCAGATATTTCTTTATAGCAACACATGAATGGCCTAATACAGCATAGATTGGGCACTTAAGACATATTAGAGCAACAACAACAAAAACATAAGACTCCTATGTTAGGATAAGCTGGTCACAGAATGGGTTAGTCTGATACCAGGACAGCTGCTAGCCTTAAGAAAATGTCTGTGAGACAAGGTACACTGTAAAAACTTTACAGGACCCAACTCTGTGGCATTTCCCTCCTAGGCTTTTATCTCAGCTCTGAAGACCCAAGATTCAATGTAAAAATGGGATCCTTAATTTCAAAAGAACTGAGAACTCCACCTGCCTATGCCTGCCTTTTACACGTATAAGTATTAGACTTCAGCAGTTGCAAATACTTGCAAAAATGATAACATTTTATTAAAGATTATTTAGTAACTACATTGTGATTTAGTAATTACCAATTATAGTGTCCATAGATGGAATGTTCCAGATGAGCAAGACTGTTCCTTTAAGAAGTACACTTAAAAATAAGGGCTCCTGAATTTGGCACACCCAGGGTTGCCTATTTTGATTGATGTGAAGAAGCTTCTAAAATGATTTCAAAACATTCTCTATTACCTCTTTTAAAAGACTCTTTATAAATGGCAAATGAAAAGCTGAAGCAACTAATTTTTTTTGTAAAGTAATCTGCTAACCGTTTTGCTTAGTTACTATTCCACCCTGAAAGTTAAAAAAAAAAAAAAAAAAAAAAAGGTGAACTGTTTATATTACGGTTAGCTCTCCCGTGAAGCAAATTTCCTTCTTTCTCAGAGCTATCCATATGGAGTCAAGGCATAAAAAAAAATTTTGTCTGCTCTATTTCTTTTCTTTTTTCTTTTTTGAAATGAAGTTTCACTCTTGTCACCCAGGCTAGAGTGCAATGGCGTGATCTTGGCTCACCACCACCTCTCCCTCCTGAGTTCAAGCTATTCTCCTGCTTCAGCCTCGCGAGTAGCTGGAATTACAGGCATGCACCACCATGCCTGGCTAATTTTGTATTTTTAGTAGAGACGGGGTTTCTCCATGTTGGTCAGGCTGGTCTTGAACTCCTGACCTCAGATGATCTGCCCACCTTCGCCTTTCAAAGTGCTAGGATTACATGTGTGGACTGCTCTATTTCTTAATGGTCTCCATTAAGAGACTATGAACTGTCCCCGCCCCCCCCCCCCCCCCCCAACTGCTGCTCTAAGTGATCTGTCTAAATAAGAACAGATTCAGTGTTATACTAGGACAACCTCTTGTGCTTTATGTTGTATTTTTTAGGTCTTTTGATTTCTTAAGGAAATTGAGTCTTCTTAATATTAACAGAGTTAATATTAAGAAACTATGTAACTTTTTAGAAGAAAGTTATGTAGAAACTATGCAACTTATAGAAACTATGCAACTGCGTATCTTTGAAACTATGTAACTTTTAGAAACTGTGTTAACTTTTCTGTGCTTATCTTTAATTGTTTTATAGTGACCAAGATCCTATTTAAGAATTTTTTTTTTTCTTTTTGAGATGGAGTTTCACTCTTGTTACCCAGGCTGGAGCGCAATGGCGCGATCTTGGCTCGCCGCAACCTCCGCCTCCTGGGTTCAAGCAATTCTTCTGCCTCAGCCTCCTGAGTAGCTGGGATTACAGACACGCGCCACCATGCCCAGCTAATTTTTGTATTTTTAGTAGAGACGGGGTTTCACCTTGTTGACCAGAATGGTCTAGATCTCTTAACCTTGTGATCCACCCGCCTCGGCCTCCCAAAGTGCTGGGATTACAGGCGTGAGCCACCGTGCCCTGCCAAGAAAATGTTTTAAGCCTTTTGACATTTTTCACAAACTTCTGGAATTCTAACTTTTTGATCTCAGAATAACTTTGGGACATACTAGAGGGTCCCTGGAGCTTCTCAAAGGAAGAGAGATATTAAACCAATTAGGCTTACTAAATATGTTAAATTATATGGGAAGCATTGTAAATAAGAAATTATATTTAACCTTCTCTGAGTTATATTTGTATAAATGTATTGTTAATATGTGTCCCACAAACTAATAAATTCTTAGAAATCTAATATGTTAGCAGCTGTAATTTTGGTTATTATGTTAAAGTGTTACATGCTACAAAACAATCACATTTCCTTGTGAATTGTGTCACTATTATAATTAATTCTCAACTTTTAATGACTGCCATTTTAAGTTCTGTTACTCAGAGAGTTAATTGTTTTTTCTTTTTCTTTTTTTTTCTTTTTGAGACAGAATCTTGCTCTGTCACCCAGGATGGAGTGCAGTGATGCGATCTCAGTTCACTGCAGCCTCCACCTCTCAGGTTCAAGTGAATCACCTGCCTCAGCCTCCCAAGTAACTGAGACTACAAGCTCATTCCACCATGCCTGGCTAGTTTTTGTATTTTTAGTAGAGACAGGATTTTGCCATGTTGGCCAGGCTGGTCTCAAACTCCTGGCCTCAAGGGATCTGCCTGTCTCGGCCTCCCAAAGTGCAGGGATTAGAGGAATGAGCCGCTGTCCTTTTCCAGTTAATTGCTTTCTGACAGCTTTTTGCAAGCAACTATAACCTTATAGCACTTCATCTTTACGAAGATTCATGGAAAGTACTTTGACAAGTATACGCTGATAACTCTAAGATCATATCCATGGACTGGGTAAGTCTTTGCAGACTTTGATAAGCTAGTGTCTTCATGAAACTGCTGTTCCAAGATCAAGCAGAACAAGAATTAACTACATGAGACTAGATGAACTGATGAGTATAATATTTTTATGACTTTTTTTTTGAAAATATGCTGACTTTTTCAATGTTCTTGTTTCCAGATTAAGGACACTTTTTTGTTCTTTTAGGCTATCTATGGCTTTTAGCAATTTAGTGAAGTATACTTTTGTGAACAAAAATGGAAACATTTACTTTTCTTCCACACCTGATCCCTCCAGAATTTGAAAATGCTTTTTAAGTCTTCTTGTTTTTATGGCAATAATGGTTTTGCATAAGTTTGATAAGAATCTGCTCTCATTGTTAACAGGAAAAGAGCCTATGTGCTCAATCACCATTCTTGCTGCACTTACATACATAGTTAGGCATGTTAGATGAGGCTAAACTTATTTTGCAAGCATATTAGTCATATTCTGATTATGTTTAGTAGGAACGGGGTGACTGTAGAAGGAAACATCATTATTTAGAAGGAAAACCATACTATACCTGTCACTGGATTGCAGCACTGTGCATTGTTTTCGAGTTTTTATTATCTACATGTAGATTAGACTGGATATTGAATTTCTCTAGTTTCCTCCAATATCTAGTTATGACTCTCCAACCAAGAACAAGAACTGTTCTGTTCCTAAAGCCCCCCCAGGCTGAAGCTGGACAACTCAATGTACACTTGAAAGGCTAAACCTCTTGCCTGATGTTTGGGCCACACAGAGAGCTCACCAAATTACCTGATGTCATAACTACAGGTGTTGAGACTGCAAACCAGAATGAGAAGTTGATGACTTAATGCTGTAGACAGCTTTTCCAAGCCATCAGAGCAAGATTCCCTACCATAATGAGATTCCCACTTCTTTTTTTTTCCCTTGCTTATGTCTACCTTTTTTGCTGTCAAGATAATGCTGTACTTAGAATTTCACAATAAATAGCATCTGTGGAATGTTGCATCTGTCATGCCAAGACCAGATCTTCACATGACCTAAGGAATCCTTTAGTCCACCAGGTGGCTAACTTCAGCAATATTTCTAAGGCAACATATTGTTCAAATTGTACTAATGGTCTTTCTTATAAAGTCAGACTTCTAGACCCACTTTTTCTCACTTCCTCCTTTAATTTAATCCAGTCATAGGATGCTGGGTAATAGAATTGCTACTACTGGCTGAACAGGGAGGAGTCTGTGTAGCTGCTAAGGCTTTTTGTACCACATAAATAAACAGAAGAAACAGTTGGTTTAGTTAAAATGGGTAGATTTTTTGGTCTGGCTCATTTTTTGATCCATTCAATTTTAGTTGGTTTGTTTCATAAGGTTATTATAAATCTTTGTTTCATGAATGTTTGTTTCATAGAGTTTCATGAATGTTTGGGCAGGAGTTTTATTTATTTGACTATGTGTTTATACATATCCTCAGTTTTTTCCAAAAAGAATTTGGAAATGATAAAGCAATCTTGGAAATGATCTCCAACTTTTCCATTTTACAGCAGGAAATATTCAAAGCAAGGAGATGATTGTCTTGAATCCAGTTTGGCTACTCTTGGATGGCAAAATAAAAGTGTGCATAGGGCACAGCACTTCTGATTTATCCTGGACCGAATTTGATTTTCCTGATGTCATGGTTGGCTAAGGAATCAGGACAGAGATCTAGGACCTTTATTCTTGTAGTTTAATCTCCTTGTTTCTTCATCTAAATACAACACTGTTGTCAAAGCCAATCCAAATACAATCAAACACAACTGCTTCTGGGATCTTAGAAATAAATTGTATTTACTATCTAAGAAAACTATATTCCTTTTGAGCTAAGAATCACATTTTCTTTTTTACTGTTGTATAAAAATATATTACTACCTCCAGTAATCATCAGCTTTAAACTATTTTTGAAGACAAGTTCTGGTTTTACTGCTTGTGTTTAAACTTGGGAAATGTATGGACTCTAGGGTGCGAATCTGTTTTCGGGATCAATGGATTTGCTCTGGAGTTGACTCATTCCACCCTTGGATTTTAGCCACAGGCAAACCTGAAATTGTATGGGCTTGGGAGGACCTTTGTGTCTTTCTTCTTGACACCTGAAGAAAGGACTACTCCCTTGGTGCCACAGTAGGTCAAATAAATTTGATGAATACATGAATAAATACTTGAATAAATGAATCAATAATAATGTTCCTCAAGCACTAGCAGTTATTAGCAAAATTTATTCTATTTGATTTTCTTTCTTTTCATTCTTTATAACAGGCACATAGCCAAAGGCAAATTAAAGAAAATAGGATCACTGCAGTTGAAACAACAGAAGCCCAGAATGAAAACCTACACAGTTTTCCAAGTTATTGCCACCAGAGGAGTTCAAAGAGTAGCAAGCGAAAATCAAGGAAAATAATTCATTCAGGCAAGATGAGATCTCTTAGAGGTTCACATGAAAATTGGAAAGTAATGAAAGAGAGCCAGGTGTGATGGCTCCTGCCTGTAATCCCAGCTATGGGAGAATATCCCTCAAGACCAGGAGTTCACGACAACCTGGGGCAACATAAGGAAAGTGTCTTAAAAAAATGAAAAATTTAAAAATTAAGTAGGTATGGTGGTATGTACCTGTAGCCTCAGCTACTTGAGAGGCTGAGGTTGGAGGATCCCTTGAGCCCAGGAGTTCGGGCTGCAGTTAGCTTTGATTGCGGCACTGCACTCCAGCCTGTGCATAAGAGTGAGACCCTGTGTCAAAAAAAAAAAAAAAAAAAAAGCAGTGAAAAACAGGGGCCTGGGACATGCCATGCTGTATTGCATCAGTATGGCAGGAACTTCGGCTGAAATTGTGAAACATCTCTGTATTAGTTATTAAATAACCTCTGCTGGGACCCAGGAAATGCCTGATAGTTGATAAATCTGCAACCTAAAATCCCAGTTAGGCAGAAAAGTGTTTCATGTCACTTTCTTATAGTAGCCAACAGAACCATTTGTACATGGAGGAAGGTGGTAAGTAAAAGACTGCTAGGATACAGGAACCTTCAGAGTCATGATTTGCCCATTACAACCATACTACTCTGATTCATCACTATGCTGCTATTTCCAGTCATCACAGCATATTTGCAATTGTTCCAAGTTAGAATAATATATCTGTTACAATCTTGGTGGTAAGTATCTTCTCTTCACCCAATGGAAGGCTTTGTGTATTTCTGTGTATGTGTGTGTGTGTGTGTGTGTGTGTGTGTGTATGTGTGTATTTATATATATATATATATCTGTACTTTATTCATCTAATACAGAGATACATATATATAATTGGGAGATTGTATAAACGTATAATGTTGGGAAATTTTACTATATATGCTACATATATATACATACATATATATATAGTAAAATATGTATATATAAATCTCCTCATATTTAGAATATTTGTTAAATAGTACCACAGAAGTAGAACAAAAATAATATAAAGCTAAAGAATTTTCTGTAAAAAGTTACATAAAATAACAGTTCAGATCACTGTTCTAAAATTTCAAATACCATTATCTGATTTATTCTCTTTAGAAGATGTGAATATTTAGTATCTTTATTACATAAAAGAGATGAAACTTTGTCCTGAAACAATAAGCATTTATATTTGGAAGTTGTTTGGGTTCTCGTTGGTGTATGGAAGGGAATAGATATTGACATCTTCTGGAACCAGGGAAATATTTTGAAAGGTCTTTCCATAATTTCTGACCATGGGGCATCATTGCTGAAGCAGCCAAGTCTTGGGTAGCAGACTTCTATTCCTACAATCTCCTAGATATGTTTCAAGAATATTAGTTTCACCGGAACACTCTTTTTAATAGCTTCTCTGCCAAAAAGTGAGTTAAATTACGTTTTTGTGGCAGATTTTTTCCCTCTGCTTCCTCAAACACTGTCTTAGCCAAACACCAAATGCCACTGTTACATACAGGCTACTGTCCCTAAAATTTACCATATAAGATCACCTCACTTCTCTTGTGTCTCTGGCCAGTTCCAACCTGAGACTCCTTTTGGCCTCTAAACTCAAAGTTTTTTGTTTGCTTTGGGTCGTTGGCACTTTGGGCTTTGGGCCCATCTAACTTTGGGCATTGAATGGAGAGCTTAAGGCCACAAAACCCATATATTTCCATTCTCGCTGTACTGAAGGTCACCTCCATTCCTGTGATGAAGAAGCTGTTCACAAATAACCAAACCAAAAGTCCATGGTTTAACACAACTCTAGGCCTGAATGTCACTCCAGAAAGAAACAATCCAAAAAAGGGTTCTCTTTCCTGAGAAGGATAAATCTAGATTAATGGTAGGAGTAAGAGTAGTAGCTGCTGCAGGGGCTACTTTTTTCAAAAATCTTACCATGTGCCAGGTGCCAGGCAAGATGATTTACCAATCTGACCTAATTATCAAAATAATCCTAGGAGAGGGAGAATCCTATTCTTTACATTTTACAGACAAAGATTCCAAAGCACAGAGGGGTTAATGATTTTGCTCAGGGTAATAAAGTTGTAGGTGGCAGAACCAGGGTTCAAACCCCTCACTTGACCCCAAGATAGAGTGGCTAGATTCAACAACAGCAACAATAAACATAGTCATATTTAACTTGTATATATATATATATGTATATATTTGAATTTCAAATAAGCAATAACATGTTTAATATAAATATATCACATGTTTACGGAAAATATTTGCCATTTGTCTGAAATGCAAATTTAACTAGGCATCTTAGATTGTAGCTGACAACCCTACTTCAAGCACCTGTCCTGCTAGCCATGCATCTCCCTCTCTTTACTCCTCATTCACATCATGGCTTGAATTCAGTTGTGATAGCCCCCTTGACAGCATTGAACAGTGAATCTTTCCCAGCTCCATATTAATATTTTTTCCTACCTGCTACTGCTCCCAGCAGCAGTGAAAAGGTCCATAGTAGCAGCATCTACATGAAGTTAAAAACATGATTGAGTCTGGCTAAGTATTTTTTTTCTTTTTTCAAGATTGGCTTAATTCAAGTTCATTTAGCCCTCTCTGGAAAAACGGGTAAATTCTGATAAATTTAGGCCTGGAAAACATGTTCCTGACTCACCGTGGCAGTTCTGACAGGTTCCGTACACAACCAGATAGCAACGAAAGGTCCTTCTATAGGTAAAGCCTATGTTTTTAAGGAGTACCATGGAAAGGTGGTATACAAAGAGAGGAACTTCAGAGGATGTATTTCTAATTTTTGTCATGGATAAACTAAGGTTGGAGGAATAGGCAATGTTTCCCACAGCAGTGGGAAGATGAGAAAGGCGGTAGATATGTGATTATGTAATGCTAAGAATCACTGTAATTTCATTGTAGTGAAGGTCCTAGTTTCTCTGCCCCTTTTTAGCTTACAATTCTCTGTGCAGGTCTGTGGGCATTGTTTTTACAGATTTGATGACAATAGTGTTAACAATAAATACCAACAGCCTATCAGCTCCTGGAGTTTTTGTATAACCTTGCTTTTTCCTCAAAAACAGTGAAATAGAAGCAATCCCTCAAGAGAGTTTATTCCTTTTAGAAAAGCAGTTGCTATGTTATTTTGATATTCCTGTAGAACTAATTTATTTCTCAGTAGTATCATGGAGGAAAGAATAAACAACCTAACAGCAGGAATGGGGATGGGAAGGTCCAGCCAAGAACATAGAGGAGGAATCAACCATCCCACCATCTGATGGAATTATCAAGAAGAGAGGAAAATATGATTCAACTTGAAAAAAATGGTCTAGAAAAAAAAATCTGAAGTGGGAATGTTTGATAGAAGGAACCAAGATGATTTGTGATATATTGCTTCCAATAAATTTTTAAAAGACAACAAAATGATACTATAATTTACAAGACCAGAACCATTTAGCTTGACACTATCATAGATATGGGTTGAATCATTGAAACTGCCATGTTTGTAGGTCAAAAGTTATCAAACATAATTTAGTCCCCTGCTCGAGTTTACAGGTGCAGAGAAAAGCAACAAAATTATTTGTGTATAAGAAAAATTCCAGAAAGTTTGGCAGGGTATTGTTAAAATAAAGAAAGAATGCATAAGAGACAAGGGAGGAGTGTCAGTGGATAGGAACTGTGGCAAATTCCCACACTATCCATCATGTCTCAGTCCTGATTAGATTGGTAATCCTGTTCCCTTGAAGAAAGCCTTCCCTCTGAATCCCCCCACCTTGAGACCATCATCATCATTTGCGAATCTTCAGAGAAATCTGGAATTTTCTGGGCCTCATGGTGACATGTTAGCATCTTCCCCAGTGGTTGGTACATTGGCCTTCATTCCTGTTGAATGAATAAACGAACAACCGAAGGCATATGAAAACCATAACCAAGAAGTTGGACAATTCAAAAACAGGACAAATCCAATGAAAAGTGCACAAAGGGAAAAATCGTAAAATTTCTAAGTCCAGTGAAGAAAAAAAATTATCAAGGTATGACAGAGAGACAAAAGGATACATTACCTATAGGAAAAAGAAGAATGACTTCAGACTTCTCAATGGAGACAGAAGACAATGGAATAGCTTTTTGAAGTGCTGAAAGTCACAGGTCTAAATGTAAAAAGTAAAATTAAAACCTAATAGAAAATGTGAGAGAAAATCTTTGCTATCTTAAAGTAGACAAAGATTTCTTAAGCAGGATATAAAGTCTACTTTATGAAAGTATGATAAACTGAGTTTTATGAACATAAAACTTTAGTCTTCAAAACACATTGTTAAGGAAATAAAAGGCAAGATCCAGACTGGGAAAAAAGTGTCTGCAATAAACATATTAACGAAGGACTTGTATTCAGACTATGAAAAATACTCTTACCACTTAATAAAACAACCTAATCAAAGTATGGCAAAAATTTTAATCAATCACTTTACCCAAAAAATTTATGAATGGCTAATAACCATACAAACAGATGCTCAACATCTTTAGTCATCAGAGAAATGCACAATAAAATGACAAGGAAATACTATTATAGCCTAGTAAAATGGCAAAAATCAACAATACTAAACATGTGGAACAATTAGAACTTTCATAAACTGCTAGTGGGAGTGTCAAATTTACAATCACTCTGGAAAACAATTTGGCAGTTTCCTATAAAATTAAAGAATCATTTACATATAAACCAGCAATTTCATATTTAGGTATTTCCCCTAGAGATATAATATGCATGTGTCAACATAAATACTTTTATGTAAATACTTGTAGCAGTTGCTATGGTTTGAACATATCCCTGAAAGTTTATGTGTCAGAAATTTAAATCCCCAATGCAACATGTGGAATCTCAGATAGGTGATTAGGTCATGAGAGCGCTCATGAATAGATTCATGTCTTTATTGTGGGAGTGGGATTGTTATTTTGAGAGTAAGTTTGTTATGAAAACAAGTTCATCTATCTCTTCTGTCTTACATGCTCTCTTGCCATGTGACACACCCTACTGCATTAGGATACAGCAAGAATGTCCTCATCAGATGCAGCCACTTGATCTTGAACTTTCCAGCCTACAGAACCATGGGCCAGATACATTTCTATTGTTTATATATTACCCGGTTTGTGGTATTCTGTTACAGCAACACAAATTAGACTAAGACTGCAGCTTTATTTATAGTAGCCCCAAGAAAGAAAAAATGTAAATGTCCTCTGACTGGTGAAGGAATAAAAAGCTATATGCTATATTAACACAATAGAATACTACTCATATATAAAGAAAAGAACTATGAATACATGCAGCAACATGGAGGTATCTCAAGGATCTTAAACCAAATAAAAGAAACACAATAATAAATTATGCAAACCACATTATTATCCTTACACGACATTCTAGAACAGGCAAAACTAAATCTATAATGACAGGGAGTAGGTCAGTGTCTGCTTGGGTTGGGGGTGAATTAAGGAAGAGTTTTTAGGAAATAATGGAAACGTTTCATTGTACACGTGGATAGATACATTTTTCAAGAGTTTGTGCACATGGATAAAAACTCATTTTTCAAAACTTATTGAACCATACTCTTAAATTGGATGCATTTTCTTGTAAGTAAAATAAACTTCAATAAAATTGAAAAAATTTTACATGCCAGGCCCATGTTAAGTGCTCAGAAATGATTCATTGAATTGAATACAGTTAAGGGTGGCTGACAAGTGGATAATTCTGTCAATTCACTTTCTCCTGATATTTTGATCCTGGCAATTCATTCATTCACTCATGCCTTCTTTCATTATCTGTTGTATGTTTTTTGCATGACTCTTAGTTATTGTCATAGGTCATGTGAATAAGACTCAGAACTCTTTCATGCTAGCAATGAAATGATGAAAATTGCCCAAATTCTATATATATTTTGAAGATAGAACTGATAGGATTTGGATGGGAATTGAGGAAATGGAGATGAGTTAAGGATGACCCCCAAATTTTGGCTTGAGCAGTGGGAAAGCTGGAATTGCATTAACTAAGATGGGGAATGCTACATGTCAGTGGAGTAGGTTGTGGGTGGAGATCCAGAGTTCAGTTTTGGGCATGGCTAAAATGAAATATATTTACTTAGAATCTTAGTGGAGATGGAGAGTAGACAGTTATTCTACAGTTGACAAGAGAGGTCCAGGTAAGAAATATCAACTTGGGGTTCATCCATTTTACAAAAAGCCATTAGTCCAGATTAGATGAGATTCAAGTACTAAACCCTAAGGCCCTGCAATGATACAAGCACAGGGAAATGAGGAAGACTTGAAAAGGAGCAGCCAGTGAAGACAGAGGAGAAACAAGGGAACGTAGTGTCCTGGAGACAGACAGAGGAAAATGTTTCAAGGAGATGAGATGATCAATAGGCTCAGAGGTAAGAATGAAGTTGACCGTAAGAATCGAGAACATGAGTGAAAACAATGATTTGGCTAGGTGGAGGCTAAGAGAGATTTCTATTGAAGTTACCATTTTCACTCTATCTTTCAACATTTAATTAGGAACATGAAGCATTTAGGTGACCACCCACCAGCTATTCTTCTCTGAGATTTAGAATTCTTTGCCACTTTTTATACTTAACAGCCACACTCTTCCCTGATGAAAACACAGTTGGGTTTCTATCCCTGTAGATCCCAGTGCCTTGTTTTCAGTTTGTGTTATGGCTCACAAAACAGTGTTTAATGAAAATTAAGTGATCAAATAGACAAAAAATGTGTAAAGAACTCTTCCTTGTGCCATGCGTGCCAGGAACCAATTCCAAGTCCGCACATGAGTGGGGCCATCCAACTGTAATATGAGACATCCCTCCAGCACTCTCGCAATAGTAATTTTAAACAGTATGCTAATGATACCACATAACATCTAAGGTGGTCATCTGATAAGGGCAGTTAGCTGATCACATATTCTTAGTTTTCTCCCCGAGTATAACAGATATCACTATGATTTTGGCTTGTTTTTTAGGCTTCTGTGTGACAGTGTGATTTGCAACAGTTTTCACTACAAGAAATGTAATTTTGGATAATGACTATAGCTGTGGGTTTATTTCTACCTTTAATTGCAAAATTAATGGATTTCATCCTGGAAAGCATTATTTATTGCTTGTTTTAGAAACAGATCAACTATTTATCTGAACATACAAAGATATTATTTGAATATATTATGAAAAGAGCAACATCATCAACTCCATTTACGGCAAATATTCATGGCTAAAAGCAATGCAGACAGGCAGTAGGGTACAGGATACTGTGTAGGATAAATGAATGAAAATCTAGTATTGGTCAAGTTTAGCTGATCATTGCTCCATAAACCCCATTAACAACATCACATTTTCCACTTCTTTCAGGATACAAAGATTGATAGGGAAGAGTTTCATATGAGTTTTGTCCACTATTTCAGTTACAGTCTTATTCTGAGATTTGTATTTGTATTAGTATTTTCAGTGCTGCTTTTTCACTTCAATGAACCACTTGAAGCCACCGACTTTTTTAATGTCCCAAAATGAGAATATAACTTAACAGCATGTGAATAATATAAAATGCACATTTAACACATGAAAGTAAACAACTACTTGCAAATGATGTGAAAATACATTCACCCATAAGAAATGTTTTCTGGCAAGGAAATGATGCTGTGGCAAAATATCAAGGGCCTCTGCACCACATATGACCACAATTCTTAAGAAAGGAAAGGAATTTCTGGGGAAATATTAATAGATTTTAGAATTCAAATTTGTCAAAAGTAAGAGAAAGACATGTTTCCATCACATTCTTTACTAAAACTGAGAAACCACCTAGACTGATCACAAAAATGGCCCCAGTTCCCTACCACTCTCCCTAGCAATGCCTTTTGCAATATGACCTTTTATCTCCTCCCATCAAGAAGTAGAATCTATTTACTCATCTTCGAATTTGTGCTTACCCCGTGATTTGCTTTGTGCAATAGAATGTGGGGAAAATGATATTTTGCTAGTTGTGAGCTTAGGCCTCAAGCAGTCTTCCTTGCTTGTGCTCATTTTCTTGGTCCCTTGGGAGTTCCAGTTCAGTAGCACAGGCTGGCATGCTAAAGGATGAGAGATCATGTGGAGGAGAGCCAATGCACACAGGCCCTACTAAACCATCCAGTCCTCTGCCAACCTACAAGCTGACCACCAACACATGAGTGAGACCAAGTAAGATCAGTCAGCCCTGGCTCAGGTCAGCAGATATGTCTGTTGGCCCACAGAACCATAATACATGATTATTGTTTTTAAGTCACTGAGTTTTGGGGTGATTTGCTATGCAGTGCTAGCCAACTAATTCATCACCTGTCTTCTATCAGATGATCACACTCTGAGAAACATCAGATAAGACAGAAAACTCCATGAGGGTAGGGAATATGCCTACCTTTTCAACTTTAGTTTTCTGATATTAGACTAGGGATTGGCACATTGTCAACACCCTCTAAGCACTTATTGAATTAACAAATTCATCAATTCCCTGCCATTGTCTCCACCACCATCTTACATCATATATTCTGAACACTATCAATATCCTTTCACAAGTGTTCATCTCTTAGGGGAAGAAAAAATATGATTTAGGGTTCTAAAAGTAGTGATTTCAAAAAATTTACTAAGTTTAGAAATAGGGAAATAATTTGAGTAAACCATTCATTTGAAATGATTAAACAAACTTGGAAACAACTTCATTATGATGAAAATGGATATCTCTTTAAACGAAAGGTTTTTAACTGACTTTAAAAATTAAACTGTTTCATTTTATCAAATGAGCAAATTTGCACGTAATCCTGTTTCTTCATTGATTTTTATTATTCATTATTCATCATTAATGTTTAGGAAAGTTCCATGAGGTTCCTCTTAGTAATTAATATTATAAACATTTGTTAAGCACTCACATGTGATAAACGTTGCATTATTCTCTTTGCAGAGAAGTGCAGTGCTTAAAAAATGCCATCTATAGACTGAAGATGCCAAAGTTTGTATGTCCAACCCAGATTTCTGTCCTCAACTCTGTGCTTATACATGCAAATGCCTGTATGACATGGCCAGTTGCATGTCTAATGAGCCTCTCAAACCTGACATGACTAAAACTGACCGTCTGACCTGCCTCTTCAAAACAGTGCCTCTCAAAGCACGTCCATTTCAGGCAATGACAACTCCATCCTTCCAGTTGTAATGATGACCCATGAGTCATTCTTAACTTCTTTTTTCATCTAGACACCAGTTCCTTCTCTTTATAGTTCATGTACACAGAGGATGCTGGCCTTGTCCTTTGTCCAAGAGCATTCACGGATCGACTTAACACATTCAGCACATTCTACTTCCCTGGGCCAGGGACAATCAGAGTGAATCTCAGAAGTTTTACGAGAAAAAAATAAGGAAGAAGGTATACTTTCTCTCCTTGTTAGATGTGAAAGAAAGGTTGATAGCCTCAATTGTGGGAGATTGCCATTTTTTCAAATGAGAAGGGAGCCAGACTTGGTATAAAACTAGCACCATAGACACCAGAACATGGAAAAAGAAAGTGGCTCTTGAAGAGGTCATTGAGTGGCTGGATCATCAAAACCTGAAGCTTCCTCTACCTCTGAACTTTCCAGTCACACGAGCCAAAACATTTTCTTGTTGTTTAAGCAACTTTGAGTTGGAGCTTTTGATTCATGCAAGTGAAAGTAACCTAATTAATAAATGGTTTTTAAACAAGTATTCATGTGTTTATTTACTTCATATACTTTGGTAAAATACAGAATAAATGGCATTTTCAATTTTTCATTCCACTGTGCCTTTGGCTAAGGAGTTCCTTCTCTCTGGAGTGCCCTTCCCACCATGTACTCTTAGCAAATCCCTACCCAACTTTTAAGACCTAACACAAATACCTCTTTCTTTCTTAGGATGTTATTGTTTAGACATAGCCTAATTTTAAGTACCTGACCCTAGTGGATTCATTCATTGGTTCCATTAGTGGGAAAGTCATCTGAAAAATACTTATTTGTTCTTTTACTACATGGCAGGCATGTGCCAGGCACATATAATGGGCAAACTCCTTAAGGAGTTTAGAAATGGATATACAGAGAAGTGAGCCAGCAAGCAATTACAATACGGGAAGTCCAGTGTTGAGAAGGCAAAATGTCTGGGTGTGGTAGGAGTATAGTGGGGAAGCCCCTAATCAAGTCTTAGTGGGTGCAGATAATGGAGGTGAGTCCTGGAGGAAGTGATGTCTACAAAGAGATTTAAGAACCAGTAGGAGTTTAATAGACAGGATGACAGAGAAAAGAACATATCAGGAAGAAGAAGAGTTCCTGACAACATCCAGTGGCATCAGAGATCAAGACCCTCTTGGGGGACAGTGTCCAAATGTACAGTTCTAGAAGGAACATAGTAAAAGATGAATCTGCAGTCCAAGGAGACAACCAGATCGAGAGGGACCTCACAAAGTTTACTAAAGAATATGGATTCTGTCCTGGGGACCACTGGAAGGATGATTTAATTGTGCTTTGGAAAGATCAAAGAGGCTTCAGGAGAAGTGGTCTAATTTTAAGTACCTGACCCTAATGGATTCAGGTACTTAAATCCACTAGTATCTGATTTGGGGGAACTCCACATACAAGCAGGTAGACCTGTTAGTGAGCATTGAAACTGTCTAGTCCCCATTTCCTTGTGTGTCATTTCCCCCGAGATGTCTGATTAGGAGCAGACACAGAACTTAAAGATTATGGAAAAAGTGGCAATTGTGAGTCTTTCCATGTGAGCCTACCAAGAGGGGATCATTTTGGACATGGAAGACTGCCTTAAGTGACCAGAATGGCATCAGTAATAATAATGAGCATAATGATAGTACCATGTAAACAAATTCTTAAGGTCAAATATGCAGCAAAATTCAACAGTCATTGGTGGTTCTTTTGACCAACCCCAAATTTTGGATTTTAGTCACTTTATCCAACAAATTCATTTGAAACAATGGAAATTTTGGACAAAAGAAACAGGCATGTATTGCATCACCACCAGATTTTATTAGAAGTCAATTCACTGGTCAAATAACAGCAGTCTCCTAACACGGTTTGAGGGTGAGCAGAATGTCCTCCCTGACGGTTTCTAAACTACAGAAGTTGAACCTGTGGAGAGAAAACAACACAAAGTCACCTTCTCTTCCTGGCACACATCTGGAGTATTGACAGTGAGGACAATCTCTGCCCCCAGCCTCCCAGTCTGAGTGAAGGGCACACCCTGTGCTGGAGACCAGACAATGGCTGAGGAAAGATCTCTTCTACATAAAGGACTGAATTCTCCTTTCCAGTGTCATTTTCTGGTTGTGCAATAGCAGAGAGAAATAGACACCCCAAAGAAAAAGAAAGACTAATTTGTCATGAGCAGTCACTGAACACTTAGTCCATGTCAACCGGTGCAACTGAGGAAGAGCAGAGTCACTATCATAAGAAATCAGCGCAGTGTATAAAATCCAATTCCTGGTGTTACGGTGGCTAGCCATTATTTTAATTCAGTCTTTGAATTGAAATGACTAATTTTTCTCATTAAGATTGAACAATATGCCTTCTTTTCCTGTGAGCATCAAAAAAAGAAAATAAAGGAAGGAAAGAAGGAAGGAAGGAAGAAAAGAAGGAAGGGAAGGAGGGAAAGAAGGAGGAGGGAAGGAGAAAAGAAAGAAAGAAAGAGAGAAAGAAAAAGAAACAGAAAAAGAAAGAAAGAGAAAGAAAAGACTAAACAACACTTAGGATGCTTTGGAATATTTTTCTTAAATACCTTAGCATATGTAAACTACCAGGCACAGAAAAAAGTGATCAGAAAATATTTTTTTTTTCCTTTCATGTTCACTTCCTCAATGATAGCCTCACAAATAGGAAATTAAAGGTTAAAACTGTTATCTATAAAGGATGCATGAAATGAAAGGCACCAGTATTTACATATGACTAAAGGTGAACTGAATTTGTTTTGCAGCAGTTAAGAATTTTGTAGAGTCAAACTTCCTGCACAGAAATTCAGGAATGGTATCTTCATTTAATTATCTATAAAATAAGGATAATAAAACTATCTACCTCATAGGAGATACATTTTTACTTTAACAGCTTTATTGAGCTTTAATTTACCTGGGATAAACTGTTTATATTTAAATCGATACATTTTCTCACACACACACACACACACACACCTCTGAAACCGTCACCGAAATCAAAGTTATAAATGTATTTATCATTCCCCCAATTTTCTTCCTTCCCCTTTGTAATTGCTTCTTCTCATTCCCTCCAATAATCACTCCTCCCAGGCAACCACTACTCTGCTTTTGCTATAGAGTAGTTTGAACTGTCTAGAATTTTATGTAAATAGAATCTAAAGTGTATGTACTCTTGTCGAGCTAGTTATTCAGTATAACTATCTCGAGATTCATCCATATTGTTGTGTGTACCACTAATTCATTCCTGTGACTGCTGAGTAGTATTCCATTGTATGGACAGACCTTAGTTTGCTTATCCATTCCTCTGTTGGTAGACATTTGGATTGTTTCTAGTTTTTGGTTATTACAATAAAAGCTGCCATAGGCTGGGTGTGGTGGCTCATGCATGTAATCCCAGCACTCTGGGAGGTAGAAGCCGGTGGATTACATGAGATCAGGAGTTCAAGACCAGCCTGACCAACATGGTGAAACCCTGTCTCTACTAAAAATACAAAAATTAGCAGAGCATGGTGGTGCATGCCTGTAATCCCAGCTACTGGGGAGGTGGAGGCAGGAGAATCGCTTGAACCCAGGAGACGGAAGTTGCAGTCAGCCGAGATTGCGCCACTGCACTCTAGCCTGGAGGACAGAGCAAGACTGTTTCAAAAATAAAAGCTGCTATAAATATTCATGTACAAACCTTTTGTATAATCATATGTGTTCTTGCTTCATGGGTAAATATCTAACACCGAAATCACTGACTCAGCTAAATGTATGTTTGGGTTTTTAAAAAACTGTTAAACTGCTCTCCAAAGTAGTTATATCATTTTTATATTCCCATCAGCACTGTATGGTAGTCCGTAACGACAGTTGAAATTATCAATCTTAATTTTGGCCATTTAAATAGGTTTACGATGCTATCTTATTCTGTTCTTAATTTACATTTTCTAAGGATTAACAGTGTATTATTTTCTGTTCTTTCATGTAGTGAAATCTATTTGTGTTTTTATACTTAAAGTGCATTTCAGGCTGGGCACAGTCGCTCACACCTGTAATCTCAGCACTTTGGAAGGTCCAGGCAGGTGAATCTCCTGAGGTCAGTTTGAGACTAGCCTAGTCAAGATGGTGAAACCCTGCTAATACTAGAACTATGAAAATTAGCTGGGAGTGGTGGCACATGCCTGCAATCCCAGCTGCATGGGAGGCTGAGGCTGGAGAATCACTTGAACCCAGGAGGCAGAGGTTGCAGTGAACCAAAATTGTGCCACTGCACCCCAGCCTGGGTGACAGAGCAAGACTCCCATCTCTAAATAAATAAGTAAGTAAGTAAGTAAATAAATAAATAAATAAAGTGCATTCATGTAGCTAGAATACAATTGGATACTGAGTTTTAAAAAATATGGTGGGATAAGTTTTATCTTCTAATTGTGGTATTTAGACCATTTCCACTTTATATGATTATTTATACGGTTAGGTATAAGCCTATTTTCTTTCTATTTGTTTTCCATTTATCTTCTATATTCTTTGTTTTCTTTTAGTTCTTTTTATGCTCTATTTTGGATTATATGTTATTCCATTTTATCTCCTTGGTTGGTTTATTTGCTATTATCCTTTGTTTCATTATTTTAGTGGTTGTTTCATTATTTTAGAATTTATAGCACATATTTTAACTTATCACATATTACCTTCAAGAGAGAGTACACCAATTCATGAATGGTATAAAAACTTCCAACAGTATATTTTCAGCTCTCCCTGCCCTTTATGCACTGTTATTTTACTTATATACTTTCTAAAATAGTCATTATTTTTTAAAGAGTCATTTTTTCAAAGAGAATTTAGTGATAAGAATTAATAACATTACATATTCATCATGTATTTCCTATTTCCTGTGTTCTTAATTTCTTTTAGTGAATTCTTTTCTAGCTGGTATCATTTTCCTCTGTCTGAAGTCCTGCCTATAACATTTCTTTCAGTGTTAACCTGCTGGTGAGGAATTTTTTTAGTTTTAGAAGTCTTTATTTCACCTTTGTCTTTGAAGGATATTTATGGGTATACATTCTGGATTAACAGTTTTTTCCTTTCAGTACTCAAAGATGTTGTCTCACTGTCTACTGGTGTGCATTGTTCCTGATTAGAAATTTGTTGTAAGTTTTTTTCTTTACTCTTGTAATGTGTCATTTTTCTCTGACTGCTTTCAATATTTTGTCATTATCATTGGGTTTGAACATTTTTTTATTTGTGTAAATTTAAGGGAACAAGTGAAGTTTTGTTAGACGGATATACTGTATAGTTATAAAATCTAGGTTTTTAGTGTCATCACCCGAATAATGTACGTTCTACCTGGTTTTGAGCATTTTGATTTTTACATGTGTTGATGCTTTCTTCTTCATGTTTCTTATGATTTTCTTTGATCTGTTGGTTTATAGTTTTCACCATGTTTGAAAATGTTTGAGGTATTTCTTCACATACATTTTTCTGTCCCTTCTTTGTTAGGGTCTTCAAAGACAAATAAACAAGCTTTATTGTTGTCCCACAGATCACTGATGCTGTTTTAAAATTATTTTTAAGACTCTCTTTTCTCTATTTCATTTTGGAAAGTTTATGTCTTCAAGGTCATTAACCTTGTCTTCTATAATGTCTAATCGACTGTTAGCTACATTCAGTGCATTTGTTGTTTGTGACACTGTATTTTCCATCTCTAGAAACTCAATGTGGGGCTTTTTCTATATAGGTGAGCATCCCGAATCCAAAAATAAAAAATCCATTCCTGAGTTACTTCTCTCAGGGAAGGAAACCAAACATTGTGTGTTCTCACTGATAATGTGGGAGCCAAGCTATGAGGACAAAAAGGCATAAAAATGATACAACAGACTTTGGGGACTTGGGGGGAGGAATGAGAGGGGATGAGGGATAAACAACTACAAATAGGGTGCAGTGTATATATGGTTGATGGGCGTACCAGGATCTCGCAGATCACCCCTGAAGAATTTATTCATGTAACCAAATAACTTATGGAAAAATAAAATAAAATAAAAATAAATTTTAAAAGTCCCAAGTGCTCTGAAATCTGAAACTTTTGATTGTCAACATGACACTCAAAGGAAATGTTTATTGGAACATTTCAGATTTTGAATTTTTTTTTTAAATGTTGGATGCTCAACTGGTACATATAATGCAACTATTCCTAAAGTCCAAAGAAATTCAAAATATGAACCACTTCTGATCTCAAGCATTTTGGATGAGAAACATTCAAACTGTATATGCCATGTCTTTACTGATCTTTTAAGCAAATGGAATACAGGTTGAAGAACTGTTTTAATTTTCTTCTCTGCTAATGTAACATCTGTATCAGTTTTGGTTTGGTGTCGATTGGTTATTCTCATTAGAGGCTGTATTTTTCTGCTTCTTTATATATCTAGGGATCCCTGAGTCAAAGTCAGATACTGTGGATTTTAGATTTTTAGGTGTTTGATAATTCTGGATCTTTATAAATATTCTTGACCTTTTTGTTCTGTAATGCAGCTATTTGGAGACAGTTTCTTTACAGATCTTGCTCAATGTAGGTAAATTATTTTCCATTATAAAGTAAGACCTTCTAAAGCACTCTACCCTGTGTCCTTTGAATTATAAGCTTTTCTAGTCTGCTTGGTGGAAACAAGCACCATTCCCAGTCCTGCAAGAGTACGGGGACTGTTTGCTCTAATCCATCAAATGGATATATGAAAGACCTCCAACTGGTTTGCTCTCATGTATGTGCCAATCAATACCTTGATGAATATTCAGGGGGGATTTTCATATCCCTGGGATTTTTTCTCAGCAACTCCTCCTCTCTGGTGTGCTGTCCTAGGACATCTACTTTCCTGGATCTTCTGATTTTTAGCTCTGATTCTTTAACTTAAGGAGTCCACTGAACTCTGCCTGGATTTCTCCTCCCTGTGACACACCCTGGAAATCTCTCAGAGCAGTAAGCTAGGGCATTTGCAAGGCTCCATCTTGTCTGTTTTTGTCTCTCAGGGATCACTGTCCCTTATTGCTTGATGTTCAGTATCTGGAAAACTGTTTTTCCATATCCTTTGTTTGAATTTCTGGTTGTTTCAGTCAGGACAGTAAATCTGGGTTCTGTTACTCCATCTTTGCCAGAAGCAAAGTAACCTCGTTTGGTTTTTATGAGGATGGAAAGATAGAATGACAGAAGCACAGTCCTTGCTTCAGAATTTGGCCTAATATTCAAAAATATTTGGGCTAGTATTAGTATTGTTATGATTACCATCAGATCACTTTTTCTGGTATTCATCATTTGGTTCCCACACACTCCAGTCCTGGTTGAAACCAAGGATTATCTCCTGGACCTTCATCTTCACTAAGACCAGTGATTCAGAATAGCCTATTTCTATTCCTTGATACATTCACTGTATTCCTAACAACTTAAGCAACAATTACCTGAGCCCAGGAAGTTTGGAAGACACACACATGAAGCCCTCAGATAGCACAAAGCACAGCTGCCAGAGGAAACATTCCTCTCAACTTAGAATCATGAAGCTAGATGCTCCTTCTAATATTTAATTTGTATCTGCTAACACACACTTATCTGCAAATTGACAAAAGTTGTTTCCTAAAGTTCTATACTTTTTCCTAAAGAAACAGAAGGCATTAGGAAGCAACTGTGACTAGGGTGTAGGCAATCCCCTGTGGGAGGTTTAACTTCAAGTAGACTGTTAGTGGGAATAGAATGGTAAGTACAGACTCAATATTTCACGTTTCCTTGGATTTTCAATACTTACTCTTTTCCATCATTTGTCTCCACTGTGATCTTGGATGCTCCCACTCTGGGTAAAGTTGGATTGATCACATTGTTATACCAAATAAATTTAACCTTCTCCAAGTTCCCAACTTCCACATCTGAGTCAAATTCATTGGAATGAGTACTATCTGGTTTGAGCGAGCCCCTTAGGATTTAAAAAGTTAACAAAAACATTCATGAGCATACATAAACATACATATAAATGTATACATATATATTTGTATGTATGTAAATGTGTGTGTGTATATATATAAACATACTATTTATGCTTCTAAGACGAGCTTACAATGCATTTCTGGCTAAGGTGATTGGTAGTACACTTGTCATTCTAATATATTAAGTAAATTCAGACGCGTATGCTAAATTTATTTAATATATTAGAATGACAAATGGTAGTCCATTTGCCATGAATGTCTCATATTAGTCACCTTTACTTTAATAAAACTTCAAACATATATTAGTTACAATCTTCCCACAATTCAATAAATGATGAGAGTCTTCCATCATCTTTTCTCATCTGTTTTGTGGCCAGACTAATTAATTACTGATTATAAATCAGATGCCAATCATCAAAGCACACAGGAATGGTTTTATCAGGAAATAGCATGAAAATATTTAGAAACAGAATTCTGAGTTGTATTAAGGTGCAAGGATGACACAATTTCTTCCTTTTTCTTATACATGTCAGTACTCTACTCCCAAATAGTAATGAGTAGACAAACGCTTATGCTGATAACATACATTATGCATGTGCAGTATTCCAATATTTAAGAAGCTTTGGCCGGCTGCTGTGGCTCATGCCAGTAATCCCAGCAAATTTGGGAGGCCTAGGTGGGCAGGTCACCTGAGGTCAGGAGTTTGAGACCAGCCTGGTCAACATGGCAAAACCCTGTCTCTACTAAAAATACAAAAATTAGCCAGGTGTGGTGGTGAGTGTTACTCAGGAGACTGAGGCAGGAGAATTGCTTGAACCCTAGAGGCAGATGTTGTAGTGAACCAAGATTACGCCACTACCCTCCAGCCTGGGTGACAGAGTGAGACTCAGACACACACACACACACACACACACACACACGAAGCATAGAGTAATATTTTACTCACTTGAAAATTTCATATTGCTTAGAGTTTCCTTTATTTCCAAACAAAGAAACTAGTATGTGTCCTGTAACCCTACTTCCAGACAGTGTGACAGATACTTTATACCTCCAACCTGCAAGGGAGAAAAATTGCAAAATGTCAGTTTGCAGAGAAAAACCACTAAAAACAATTTAATTTGGATTCCACTACTGCTGAGTTTTGAATAATTTATTTATAATGTGTTTGTATATATGTGTGTGTTAGTAATTTTCTAATGAAATAGTCATAGATATTCCTTTATATGTGTTAGGGGATAGGCATTGGGTTGTAGGGACTTTGCAGAATTCTTTCAAAGTTAAGACAGACTTTTTTCAAGCCAAGAAACAAAGGAATACATTTAGTTCTCATTTTCCAACCTAACAATTTATTCTTGAAAGTTATAAGAATTTTATGTTACAAGGTAGTTATAAAATTATAAACTGTGATACTTTTTCAGTTTAATTTATTTTAATAGAAAATAAATTTCACTCCAAATTTTAGAGTATTGTCATCTTTTTGTATATATATCTACAATTTATTTTCAAAATTGTATAATTTGACTTATCATTGCCTTTGGGAATGCATTAATTTATGAAAACCAAAAGCATGTTTTCTTGGTACTAGGCAATAGTTTGCCATTTAGAGATAGTCTGAGCCAAATTGGGGAGGAGATAAAATTGGTTGTTAGTATTTTAAAAAATTGGTAACCTCATTGACTCTCATCCAAATAATTTTCTTCCTCTGTTATTCAAAAAAGAAATCCAGATCCTGTTCCCATTCCTACCACTCCTCGATCCTCTAATTCCCATCACCCATGGAGCCTACAGTCCTAAGCGTCTCTTAAATACGTCAACGTCTTTACATTCCCACGACATCTGCCATCTCTCTCTCCTAGATTACTTTTCTGCCTTTACAAAAATCTCAGAATTTTATTCAGTGAAAATTTTTACTGAATATAAGGAGGCTGGGGCAGGGAAAGCTTTCTGAATTCAGCACCAGAATCAAATGTGAAGAATGTGAAGAAACTTATTTTTGCAGCATTAAGAGTTCAGTCCCTAAACTCTGTTCTGCCACCCTAATTAGCTGTAATTACCTTGAACATAGCATTAAGCATTTTTCCACATTGCAGAGGGGTTGTTTAAAGCTTTTGATAGAAAAGCAAGTATGCACATTTTCAGTGGACATAATAATAAACTATATAGCAATAAGAATATAAGATAAAGAAAATAGAAACTTACGTGCAAAATTACTGGCATCACCAGTGTTTAGATAAAATTTTTGGCCCACATTATTTGTCTTCCCAATAAATCTATCAGCATAGTGACCCATCTGTGGGCAGCCTCCACTTGGACAGGGGAAGCACTTGTTCTAGTGAAAACAAACAAATGATGAATGAGGGTGCCCTGTCTTTTAATTCAGTACTCTATTTCCGACATGTTGTTGTCATTCAAGCATTCTAAAACAAGTTCGGTTCTGACGGTAAATGGGGACTTTAATAGTGTCTCAGTAGCAAAAATTAACAATGGATTTCATTATTCACAACAGTAACTCACCAACTTCACTGTTTAAACGACATAATACTATAAAAATCATACAATGAGCCAAGTGCAGTGGCTCATGCCTATAATCTCAGCACTTTGGGAGGCTGAGGTGGGTGGATCATCTGAGGCCAGGAGTTCAAGACCGGCCTGACCAACATGATGAAACCCTGTCTCCACTAAAAATACAAAACTTATCTGGGCATGGTGTTAGGCACCTGCAATCCCAGCTACTTGGGAAGCTGAGGCAGGAGAATCGCTTGAACCCAGGAGGCTGAGGTTGCATTTAAGCCTTGGGCAACAAAATGAGACTCTGTCTCAAAAAAAAAAAAAATCATACAATGAGAGAATGTGTGTGTGTGTGTGTGTGTGTGTGTGTGTGTGTGTGTATCTTCTATCTATGTTTTGCCTTTTGTCTAATTTGCTCCTAAGACATTCACCTACCTACAGCTAGAGTTTATTTTAGAAAGACTGCATAAGTAAAACAGAGGTTATAATCAGCCTCTGATAAACAAAATAGGATTTATTAGAACAACAGGCTCAAAATCAGGCTTTTTTCAATTCCTTTAGCTCATATTTAGCATACCAACATCTGGAAGATTTGGATCAGAATTCTATGTGAAGAGAAAATGCCCAGGCTGGCCTAAGGCTTACTGTGAGGCTGGTATCTGGAGAAGATACATTAATATAGGAAAATATCCCTTATTTCTGGAACAAGGACTTATGGGAAAAAGAGATGTAGAGGGAGGAACCAAGTAGGCAGGACAGGTGTCCCAATTCCCACTAAGAGGACCAAGGCTACTCTATATTAAAGGCAAGTGGTGGACTCCTAGCTCAATGCATCATGTTATGGGCTCCCCACAGTCCCAGGGTTGGCATTCAACAAAGTCCAGGTGTTACCTAAGGCAGCCAGGAAGAAATGGCCAGAGCTCTCTGAGGGCATTGCTAGAGCCAGAAGAATAGACAAGCCCAAGACTTCATCTCTAAATTCAGCAGTGTACCCATCAGTAGAATAGACAAGGCTATTACCCAGAGTCCAAAGGAGCCCAGACTTTGCACCCATGGACTCCCAATTCATTTCCTCTGCTGAGCACTCACCAACCACCACCATCGAATCACCTGGCCTCAGCACTCACTTGGAGAGAAGCTTAGAAGGGAGTGCAAAGGTGAAGAAATCTGCAAGACTGAGATTTTTTCTTATACAAGTGCTGAGTATCATTTAAAAGAACTGTTTATACCATTGATTAGACAAAATTTTAACTGGATGGAACCTGAGGCTTTTGTATTTGCTTCTTTATTTTTTTTGCCCATTACTTACTGTTGGGTATTGGGAAGAAAATAAAAATAAAGTTAAAATAAAGAAAGAGGAGGGCTCTTCTGTCTTATTGTACATGGAAGCTGCAGTGTGAATAATATACGTACTCCCTCTCCCATAAAGCTAACATTTACTGAATGCTATTATATTTTTTGCACTGGGCTAAGCAAATAACGTATGTATTTTTATTAAGTTCTCTCACCAATATGTTGAGTTTACCATTATTATTTACATTTATACATGAATAAAATTCCTTAGAGAAGTGCTTTGCCCAAAGATATTCAGCTTTTTAATGGTGAAGCCAGAATTTGTGTCCTCTCTTTTAATCACTAAGGTATATATCCTGGATAATTTTGACTTCACCTGGCACATTTGTCACTGAAAATTTTCTTATTAAATCCATAGGTTTCAAAGTTTGATTTCAAAAATTTATGGTGCAAAGAAAAGACAATTTTATTTAAAAAAATCCAGACAATAGAGATGTCATGTTTGAGATTACACATGAAGAATTCAACTAAGAGCAAACCACCATGACACACATTACCTCTGTAACAGACCTACACCTTATGCACATGTATCATGGAACTTCAAGTAAAATTAAATAAATAAATAAATAAATAAATAAATAAATCAGCCAAGATATCAAGAGAATATCAAATAAGATGAATATTCAGAAAAAAAACTTGTCAATTATGAAATTGCACAGAAATGTCCATGTCTATAATTATATATTAATAGTTTAACAGGTTAGCATTTAAGAAAAGTTTTCCATGTTCATCAGCATCCTCAGCTTTCCATAGACTAGTTACTTTTTGGTTGTTTGGGGTTATTTCTAAAAAAAGTTTGAACATTTACTCAATATATACAAAAGTAATACAAATGAAAATACACATAGGACATTTCCATTTACAAGCTCATTTCTATAAAGTACTCTGATTTATGACTATTTAAATACATATCTATAATTAAAGGCATGTGTAAGTACAAAAGTATAAACATTCATTGAATGATGTCACGTATAGGAAACCACACCAGTCATGAGAAGTGACATTCACAAAATTCTTTATGTGGAAGGTGGAGTCTGCTTACCGCAGAGAAGACATTGTAAGAGGCACAGGGGAATCCAGCAAAGCCATCAGGGTTGACGATGCTATCACTGTAATATTTGTAGCTTCTTAAGTGATTACAGGCCACAAAGTCTCGAGTCCCTTTGAATCAAACATAATTATCCATCAAGGACAGATTTTATTTTTCCAAGTTAACATCATATTCAGAATATAGCCGTTGAGTAGATTTCTCTAATTAGTGTGAGCTCATGCACGTCACAGAACAAAGTCATTTTAAAGTATATTTATGATTTGTGATGTAACTAGAAGTTGAATACTGTTTAAGATTATAATAGGTAATACCATAATTAAATGAAAGGTTTAAAGTACTGTAGAAGAAAAAGATTGGTTTAAATAAATAAAAGCTCATTCCCTGAATTAGGTATCTGGAAGTTGACAGAAAATACACTTGCTTTCCCAGTCCATGCCCACTTATCCCAGGGAAAGCCTACATCTCATGGATACAATTAAAAGTCTTTTGTTATATAAAATGTCAGACCTGTACAATTTCCAAGGGTTTAGCAAGTTTAGCAAAACAAAACACAAGCTTTCCCCCAAGAAGATCTTTGTACGCATAATAGCTCTACCTTCCCAAATTCCGTCTATGTCCACAATCTGAGAGAGAATATTCTTCTTACAACCAGGCATTTCTATTCCTCCATTTGGAAAGAAATCTAGGTGGCCCACGAGTTGGCTCATTCCAAATCCTGAAGAATAATAAAAGTAAATGAGGGTTTATGCTAATGTATAGACTAATAAACTATAAAACCCTTTGGGGGACTGGTTGAGGAACTCACCCATATTGGGGATTATGGGGGCACCATCTGTGTGAATTACATCCACAAATTGGGCATCGCTGGGGTCCAATCGGACTATCTCAGGTGTGCCCTCAAAACAAGGTTCTGCTGGGTCCAAGCCTAAAGTAAAGAGGATGTGTCATGAATTACAACAAGTCCTGAGTACAAGTATTGGGAGTAAAACATGATTTATGCATGGAAAGAGATGAACGAGTTCTTTCTTACCTGATCATTTGCTGAAAGGAAATCTGCTTCTAGTTTGCTATTTGCTTTACAGTGAATTTTCCCCAAACCAAAGAATTTGCCTCTCTTTATGGATGCATAGTCACTGGGAGAGTCTTGGTCACTAGCAGCAGTTACAAGAAAAGAGCAGACTCTGAGACACACTGGACTAAAAATCACTCAGGGTAAAAGAGTCCCCATCAGACTGTGAACTCCCATAAGGGCAAGGACGTTGGCTTTCACCATCACTGAGACCACAGGCTTGCATTGCACAGCACCCGACCAAGCAGGCCGTGGGAAAGAAATTTTTCAGCAAATTAATGGATAGGCATTACAGATTATCCCAAATCCAAATACAGCTGACTTATCCCAAGGGCTAAAAAGAGAACCACCAAGTCAGAGACAAAAAGGTGGAACACAGATGGAAGAGGAAGGTGTTTCTTTCTTGAAATCATCACCTCTCAGATCCAGAATGGTAGTATCTTTCTTATAAGCTTACAGAGGTTTTAGAACCTGGGTATCCAATATGTGAGGTCACTGGTCAAATGCAGCCAGCCTCAGGTTTGTAACATACTATTTGTTATCTCATTAGCAGCACACAGAACTGGCAGTCCAGAGCACCCTGGCCACCTTTTCCCTGACAACTCTGGGGTTATGTTTGAGGTTTAAGCTCATTAGCAATTGCTATTGAAGCAGAATATAATTAGTTATACAAATTTCAGCTCTTTGGTTTAATTACATTTATTCTATTATTTATGATATTTATTCTATTCATGAAACTTGACTTTTGTGAATGAGGAAATAGACACGAATAAAATCTCTGGAGGTTCTTCATTCACATTTTAGTCACATGCAATATAAATATGTTAAACAGAGTGCTGTAGACCAAAGACTGGTATCAACGAAGACTTTACAAAGCCTTAGAACATAGTGATTTTTGATCATGGGGCCCAATTCAGAAAATGTGAAAAGGTCAACAGTAGAATTGCACCAAATTTCCATCTTGCATTTCCTTTTAGATCACACAGAGGCTGCATTTAGTCTACTTTTGTAGCTTTCTTTCTTTCTTTTTTAAGGAGATGGGAGTCTCACTATGTTGCCCAGACTGACCTCAAACTGCTGGGCTCAAGAGATCCTCCTGCCTCAATCCCACCTGACATCTTTCACTGTTTTGACCAACCTGTGATGCGTCCAATGGTCCCATTGGTTCTCCTTCCAGCCTCCCCAGCAGCATGGGAACCCAGGCTGTGGCCAATGATGTGCACATTGGAAGGTGAGTAACTGAAGGCTGACTGTCAGAAAGAAAACTTTTCAGAATGTTTTCCAGTACAGCCATGAGTTGCTTAACAACAGCGATATGTTAAGAGAAATGCATCATCAAGCAATTTCATTGTTGTGGGAACATCATAGAGTATATTTATATAAACCTAGATGGCACAGCCTACTACATACCTAGGCTATGTGGCACAGCCTGTTTGTTGCTCCTTGGCTAAAAATCTGTACAGCATGTGACTGTACTGTGTGCTGTAGGCAACTGGAACACAATGTAACTACTTGTGTATCCAAATATATCTGAACCTAAAAAACATACAGTATAAAAGATTTTAGGCTTAGCTGTGGTGGCTCAGCTCACCCCTGCAATTCCAGCACTTCGGGAGGCTGAGGTGGGCTGATCACCTGAGATCAGGAGTTCAAGACCAGCCTGGCCAATAAGGTGAAACCCCCATCTCCACAAAAATAAAAAAAAATTAGCTGGGCGTGGTGGTGAGTGCCTATAATCCCGGCTACTTGAAAGGCTGAAGTGGGAGAATCACTTGAACCGGGAGGCAGAGGTTGCAGTGAGCCAAGATTACGCCATTGTGCTCCAGTGTGGGTGACAAAGCAAGACTCCATCTCAAAAAGAAAAAAAGAGATTTTAAAGTGGTACAGCTGTAGAAGGTGCTTACCATGAATGGAGCTTGCAGGACTAGAAGTTGCTCTGGGTGGGACACCACGTAAGTGGTGAGTGAATGTAAAGGCCTAGGATGTTACAGCATGCTGCTGTATAAACACTATACATTTGTGCTACACTAAGTTCATTTAAAAATATTTTTCTTTTTTTATGCAAGTTTTTATTTTTTTAACCGTCTAACTTTCTGTAATAACCCTTAGCTGAAAACACAAACACATTGTATCCCTGTACCAAAATATTTTCTTTATATCTTGATTCTATAAGCATTTTTATATTGTTAATTTTTTTGACTTTTCAAAATTTTTTGTTAAAAACGAAGACAAAAACACTTGCATTAGCCTAAGGCCTATACAGGGTCGGGATCATCAATATCACTGTCTTCCATCTCCACATCTTGTTCCCTAGAAGGTCTTCAGGATCAATAACATGCATGAAGCTGTCATCTCCTATGATAACAGGTCTTCTTCTGGAATACTTCGTGAAGGATCCGCCTAAGGCTGACTCTTTTTTTTTTTTTTTTTTTTTTTGAGACAGAGTCTCGCTCTACTGACCAGGCTGGTGTGCAATGGTACGATCTCGGCCCACTGCAACCTCTGCCTCCCAGGTTCAAGTGATTCTCCTGTCTCAGTCTCCCAAGTAGCTGGGATTACAGGCATGTGCCACCACACCCAGCTAATTTTTTGTATTTTTAGTAGAGATGGGGTTTCACCATGTTGGCCAGGCTGGTCTTGAACTCCTGACCTCGTGATTCACCTGCCTTGGCCTTTCAAAGTGCTGGGATTACAGGCGTGAACCACCACGCCTGGCCTACTTTTCCTTTTCATAATAAGTAGAAGGAGTATACTTTAAAATAATGATAGATAGTATAGTAAATGTGTAAACCTTAATGCAATCATTTATTAGGATTACCATGTATTATATACTGTACATAATTATATATGGTAGACTTTTACATAACTGGCAGTGCAGTAGGTTTGTTAATACCAGCATGACCACAAATTCATGAGTAATGTGTTGTGCTATGGGATCATGATAACTATAGGCAATTGGAATTTTTCAGCTCCATTACCATCTTATGGGACCTCCATCAAATCTGAGGTCCATCATTGACCTACACATCCTCATGTGGTACATAACTGTATTGCCGAATTCATGAGAGGATCAGAGGGAGAACCTTCAAAACTTCAGTGTCAAGAAGATACACTGCCTTTCCAAAGCACTTGACTTCCATGCTTTCTTAAATAGTTACAATGAAAAATGGAAATGGGTTTAAGTTTTAATATGGTGGAAGTAGGGCTGTATATTGTTGTTTTACTATGGAGAACCCTTAATGAACATGAAGAGTTGTTATCCATAGATGATGAAGCAAGTATTTGGATTAGAAAGTAAAAATGAAAACAATTATTTAACCACATTCAAGTAAGCATTTTCTGTGGTTTTGTTGCAAAATGAGGTTAGCTTGTTACCACTGTGCTTCTCTTGAGAAATCAAACAAAACTAGATTAATCTTAAGGTTGACATTGGTAATAACTAGTAAAATTAAAACAAATACTAGTGGAATTTATTATAAACAACTAGCAATTGCTTGAATATTCTCAATTTTAAAAAGCTAGGTTATTGACATTATGGGTTATCGATGAAACCCAAAGTTAGATTTTTAAAATATTTTTCTTTGTAACCAAGGGAGACATCATATCTGAGTACAGAAATGTCTTTATCTATAATTAAATCTTCAGGCGTTTTTTTGGGGGGAAAGACAATCTGGAAAACCATTTGTATAGGCTTTCATACAATCCAGGGGTAATTACCTGAAGAACTTCAACAAAATATGCCACTTCTGCTCCCACAATCCGGATGTTCTGCGAAGCTTGTGTGTATCCAGTTCGGGAGCCACCCTTCCAGTCCACACATATACAGTTCACACTTTCCACCTGGAACAGTTTCTGGTGGAAGGGGCATAATAAACAGATAAATCATTCAGGATCTTTATTAATTACTAATGAACATGTTGGAGGACTAGGATAAATTCCCTCCTTGACTGACATGTCATCATTTTAACCCCAATGCAACTGATACAACTTATAATCTGTTATAGATAAATAATCTCTGCTAAAGTTTACCGTCATCTCCAGACTGGAGTTTTACCAGAGTGGGAACTAGATTGTTGGGATTTCTACTGTAGCAGATACAGAGACATTTAATTCAAGAAAAAAAATGTATAAAAATGTGGCACAATGAGTTGTTCATTAGGTCATCCTAAATGCCAAAAGACTGCGTCGTCCCTTACCAGAATGCACCCAAGGACATGTTTGCATTGTCTGCTGGTATAGCCTGAGTGTCCAGAACAAATTATGGGACACAGTACATGCTCAATAAATATTTAATGAATGAATGAAAGGCAATTTTAGGACACCTTATGTAAATACATTGAAGGTAAGTAAGTTTTTCCACAGTGGAAAGACGAATCAAATTTTTTGGTTGAACGTATTTTATTGTACATCACTAAAGCGTTATTAATATTTCACAAGAAAACATTGCCTACCAGATGCCTACTGAAAGCCTTGTTTGATGGCAGCTAATTATGGTTTCATGGAGGTTAGTTCTGAAAGGAATTCTGTTGTCTGAGTGTGTTTATATACACCTTCTTTTTTTTTTTTTTTCCAAAAAGAATTTGAGAATAATGGAACAATTAGAAATCATCTCTAACTTTTCCATTTTCAAAACGAAAAATCCAAAGCAGGGAAAAGATTTGCTAATCATAGTTAGCTAAGGAGAAAGTTGGGACTGGAATGTAGGATCTTTATCCTTCTATTTTAAACCAGTTGTTTCTGCATCTCAAAGCAATAGTGCTGTCAAAGCCAAATCAGTGCAAACAAAACAAAAAACCAAAACAAAAACAAACAAAAAACCCACAATTGCCTTTGGGATCTTAGAAATAAATGGCATAGCCATATCAAAGGAAGCTGTATTCCTTTTGAAGTGAGAATGACATTTTTTCCTTTGCTGTTGAATAAAAATCTATTACTACCCTCCCTCCGATAATCATCAGCTTTAAGTTATTTTGGAAGACAAGTTGTGGTTTTACTGCTTGTGTTTAAACTTGCGGAGTATATGGACTCTAGGGTGCTCGTCTGTCTTCATGATCAATGTATATGTTCTGGAATTGACTTGGTTTGAGCCACAGGCAGATGTGAAATTCTGGGCTTAGGAGGACCTTCATGTCCTTCTTCTTGACATCTCTGAAGAAAGGACTACTCCCTCTGTGCCATAGTAGGTCAAAGAAATTTGATGAATACATGAATATTTGAATAAATGAAATCAACAATAATGCTTCTCAATCACTAGTAGTTACTAGGAAAATTTATTCTATTTGATTTTCTGTCTTTTCATTCTTCCTTATGGCAGGACACATAGCCAAAGGCAAATTAAAGAGAACAGGCTCACTGCTGCTGAAACAACAGAAGCCAAAATAAAGAACCTACACACTTTTCCAAGTTATTGCTACCAGAGGAGATCAAAAAGTAGCAAGTGAAAGTCAAAGGAAAATAATTTGTTCAGGCAAAGTGAGACCTCTTAGTGCTTCAAATTAAAAACTATCAAAAAAACAGGGCCTGTGACCAGCTGGTGTGCATCAGTATGACAGCGTCTTTTGCTAAAATTTTGAAACACCTCTGTAGCAGTTATTAAATAACCACTGCCTATATCCACCAAACGCTTGCCAGCCTCACTGCTCTGACCATTCTAAGCCCCCTCTTCCCACCACTACCTCCTTGACCTCCCCTAGGACCTCCAGGCCCAGCAGGGGTCTGAAGATTCTCCAAGGCTGTGGGCACCAGCACTTGTCTTTATTGGTTGGGACCAGTGCCTTACCAGTTGTTAATTGTCACTTTGGAAACAACCTTTCCTGGACAGATGACCATATCTCACCGTGCACATATTGGCCAGCCAGTTTTCGTCTCCCTTGTCTATGAATCCGTGAATAATAAAGCGAGTTTTTCTATTTGTTTTGAAATTGGAGTTACTGATGGTTGATGGATCTGCAACAAGTTCCTGTTTAGACAGAAAAGTGTTTCATGTCGGTTTCTTACAGTAGCCAATAGAATCATTTGTACCTGGAGGGAGGCAGTAAGTAGAAGAGTGCTAGGATTCAGGATCCTTGTGAATAATGATTCTCCCCTTACAACCACACTATTCACAATCATCACCATGTTTCCATTTCCCAGTCATCACAACATGTTTGCAGTTGTTCAAGTTGGGATCATATGCTGTTATAACCTTGTAATGATCATAATGATCTTTTATTCATACAATGGAAGGCTTCGTGTGTGTGCGTGTGTGTGTGTGTGTGTGTGCGTGTGTGTGCGCATGTGTGTATCTTTATCTATCTTTATCTAATATAGAGATACCTATATATAATATATAATGGGACATTATATAAATATATAACATTGGGAATGTTTCTATAATTTAGATATCTAAATATAGTCTCATATTTATAATATTTATTAAATATTATGGAGGAAAAAAAAATAATATGAAGTTAATGAACCTTTTATAAACAATTTACATTACATAATACCCAAGCTCAGTGCCCTGAATATCTAAAAAGATGCAAATTTCACAGCCTCATTTTTTTTCTCTTAAGAACTTGAATATTCAGTATCCTTATTACAAAAAACAGGTGGAACTTGGTTCTAAACACAGTGGTAGGTCTTACTTGAAAGTTGTCTGGGTTCTCGTTAGTATATAGGAGGAAGCGGGTATTGACATCTTTTGGAGCCCAGGGCAATATATGAAGGGGTCTTTCCACAATTCCTGCCCATGGGGAATCATCGCTGAAGCAGCCAAGTCTTGGGTAGCAAACTTCTTTTCCTGCAATCCCCCAGAAGGATATTAGTTTTACAAGCATGCTCTTTTTAATGATCTCTCTTCCAGTACAGAAGTTAAAGTACACTGTGTGGTAGACTTTCTTCTTCTGCTACTCTCAGCACCCTCCTAAGCCACACACTCACAAAACAGCTTCAAAAAACAACACACCTATTGTGGACAGGCTGCTGTTTCTCAATTCTACCACATAGGATCACTTCACTCCCCTTGTGTCTCTGCCCAGTCCCAACCTGGGACTCCTTTTAGCCTCTAAACTCAGATATCTTCCTTGGACCATAGGTGATCAAGAAAGGGACAGCCCTGCTTCCCTAAGCCTTAACTTCTTATAGCCAGCATTTAGCTGTGGGCTTTAAAAGGAGAGCTTAAATTTTATGGGAAGGTCAAAACTATATATCCCCATCCTTGCTGTACTGCAGGTCAACTTCATTCCTGTGATGAAGCTGTTCACAAACAACCAAACCAAAAATCCATGGTTTAACACAACTCTAGGCCTGAATGTCACTCGACCCAAAGAAGGGTTTTCTTTTCTAAGGAGGATAAATCCAGATTAATGGTAGAGGTAAGAGTAGTAGCTGTTGTTGGGGCTGACTTTCTCAAAATCTTACCATGTGCCAGGTGCTGGGCTGGATGATTTACTAATCTGACCTAATTCTCACAATAATCCTAGGAGAGGGGAAATCCTACTCTCCCCATTTTGCAGACAAAGATTCTGAAGCACAGAAAAGTTAAGAATTTTGCTCAGGGTAACACAGTTGTAGGTGGTGTATATGTGTATCTTTATGTATCTTTAATATAGAGATACATATATATATATATATAATGGAACATTATTTAAATATATAATATTGGAAATGCTTATATACTTTACATATATTAAATATAGCCCCATATTTATAATATTTATTAAATGGAGCCAAGGTTCAAACCCCTAACTTGGCTTAATATCAGGGTTGCTAGATTTAGCAAATCAAAACACAAGAAAATTAGAAATTCAGATAAATGATAATGTTTTAGTATAAATATGCCACATATTGTTTATGGGAAATATTTGTTGTTTATCTGAAATTCAAATTTAACTGGGTATCTTAGATGTTAACTGACAGCCCTACTCCACATACCTGTGTTCTTTTTTTTTTTTTCATTGCATTTTAGGTTTTGGGGTACATGTGAAGAACATGCAAGATTGTTGCATAGGTACACACATGGCAGTGTGATTTGCTGCCTTCCTCCCCTTCACATACCTGTGTTCTTATGCATCTCCTGTGCTTTACTCCTTGAAATAAAGCTTCCTGTTATTATTGCAGCCTGAATTCAGCTGCCATAGCCCTCCTGACAATGTTGAATAGTGAATCTTTCCCAGCTCCACATTCGTATTTTTTCTTACCTGTTACTGCTCCCAGCAGCAGTGAAAGGGTCCAGAGTAGCAGCATCTGTGCGAAATTAAAAACATGATTGAGTCTGGCTAAGTTTTTAAAAGATCAGCAAGTTCTAGTTCATTTAGACCTCTGGGGGAAAATAGATAAATTCTTATAAATTAGGCATGGAAAACATGTTGTTGACTCACCGTGGCAGTTCTGTCAGGTTCCACACATAACCAGATAGCAACGGTAGGTCCTTTTATAGGCGAACCTTATCTTTTTGAAACCATGGAAAAACTGCATGCAAAGAAAGGGCCAAGGATATATTTCCAGTTTTAATCATAGATAAACCAAGGTTGACAGGGTAGGTAAATTTTCCATAATAGTTGTGGGAAGATGAGAAAGGGGGTAGATATGTGGTTATGTAATACTCAAAATCACTTTAATTTCATTATAGTAAAGGTTCTAGTGTTTCTATCCCTTTTTAAGTTTACACTTCTCTGTGCATGTCTACGGGCATGTGTGAAACTAAATTGTTTTCACAAATTTGGTAACGGCAGTCTTAGAAACAAATACTAATAGCCTACCAGCTCATGCCATTTTTGTATAACCTTGGCTTACCCTCAAAAACAGTCAAATAGAAGCAATCCTTCAAGAGAACTCATACCTTCTGAAAAAGCATTTGATTTGTTATTTTGATAGTCCATAGAACTGATTTATTTCTCAACAACATCACGGAGGAAAGAATACACAAGCTAAGAAAAGAAATTGGGGGTATAGCCAAGAGCATAGAGGCAGAATCAGTGACCCCACTATCAGATAAAATGATGAATAAGAGAAAAAATCTGTATGATTCAACTTGGAAGAAAATGGTTTAGAAAAAATAATCTGAAAGAGAATTGTTTGACTGAAAAGATGGATTGCTTACAATAAATGTTAAAAAGAGTACAATGTGATACCATAATTTTAAGAGACCAGAACCTTTTAGCCTGAAAGTGTCACAGCTATAGGTTGAGTTATTGAAATTGTCACATTTGTAGGTCAAAAGTGGTCAAAAATAATTCAATCCCCTGGAAAAGTTTATAGGTACAGAGAAAAGCAACAAAGTTATTGTGTACAAGGGAAGTTCAAGGAAGTTTGGCAAGGGAATTGTTAAAAAAAAAAAAAAAAAAAAAAACAACCAACAACCAGAAAGCACAAGGAAGGATCGGTGGATGGAAACCATGGCAAGTTCCCACCTAACCTTTCAAATATCAGCCTTTCATCCCCTCCCCACGCAGTCTTCTCCAGCCATGGTTAAGTTGGTTCCCTTGTTCCCTCTAAGAAAGCTTCTCTCTCTCTCTCTTTTTTTTTTTTTTTTTTTTTTTTTTTTTTTTTTGAGGTGGAATCTCACTCTGTCACCCAGGCTGGAGGGCAGTGGTGTGATATCCTTGCCTCCTAGTTCAAATGATTCTCCTGCCTCAGCCTTCTGAGTGGCTGAGATTGCAGGTGCATGCCATCACACCCGGCTAACTTTTGTATTTTTAGTAGAGATAGGGATTCACCATGTTGGTCAGGTTGGTCTTGAACTCCCGACCTTATGATCTGCCCACCTTGGCCTCCCAAAGTGCTGGGATGTCACTGCACCTAGCCGAAAGCTTCACTTTAGAACTTCCCTCACTTGAGACTGATCATTTGTAGATTATAAACTCGGAGAAGGCTGGAATGCTCAGGGCCTTGTTGTCACATCCTAGCACCTAGCCCAGTGCTTGATGCACAGCAGGTCTTCAACACATCTCTGATGAATGATTGAGCAAATGACAGAATGAACATGAAGAGCAAAGCAATTTATTTTGCATAATTGCTGCAATAATAATTGTCTCCACAACCTCATAAGTAAAAAACTATTGAAACTTATTTTATTCAAAACAGGTTAAAAAAAGAAATCCAGAAGCTTCTAAGAACAGAAATCGTGCATCTCTCTAGTATTTAGCCATGGTAATGCTATATTGATCTCAGAGTCATATCCTATGAGAGCCATTGTTTACTCTGGTTTTACCATGAAGTCATTTACATTTTGTGTGAGTTACTAAGAAATTCACACAGTTTCTAAGTTAGCATTTTACATGGTACAAAATTTAATCAATAATTAGGGTGACTTTTGTTTAATGTAGTCTAAGGAATCAGAATCAATAGTCACCAAATTCTGAAATAGAGAGTAAAATCTGTGGGGCTATTTTGTAAACTAAAATAAGTTCAAATTTTATAATAGCTTAGGAGGATTCAACTTCTCAAATTTATAAAAGCTAAGAAAAGAATGATACATAATCAACCATCTATTACATCTGCTCTGGATGAATGACTTCCTCTCTACATAATTCTGCTGAACTCTTAAGCTGGGTTGTGAAATTTCATAAACCACACTGTTTCATTCAGACCACAACGTACTATCTAGAAGCGTCTATTTATATAGTATGTGTGGCAGAGTTGCTAGTACCTTTCTACAGGTAATAGAACTAGACTCTATTCTCTATCCTTCCTTGCAGGGAGATGGGGCCATGTAACCAATTTTCTGGCTAATGAGATTTGAGCACATGGATGTGCACCTTTGTCCAGTCCTGTTTCTAAAAATCCCACACATGGTCCTCCATGTGCCATGCCTTCTGTGGCTTGATGCAGACGAGCACAAATCCTTAAAGGTCATGTGTTGAAGCTAGTAGAGGTACAAGATGGAAGGAACCTGGGCTCCCTGCTCAGAGGAACACTACCCGAAAATCACAACCATCCATTTTAAATTGTACATGAGCAATAAATGAACTATTGTTTTAAGCCTAAAGGTTATAGCAATTAGCATTAACTTAACTAATAGATTATTTATTATATAGTGTTTCTCCTACTTTCATGAATAGTCCATGTGTCAAATATTAAATGCTGGGCTAAAAATTTCAACACGAGATTTGGATGGTACTTATGTGGATAACACTATTACTTGGATAGATTTTTTTCCCTAATACTTGATTAAAAAAAATCCCTTTCTTGCAACTTTCTATATTACAGAAAATAACTGCTTAAGTACTCACTTTGTTTTGGTAAATTTTAAATTCTAACGGGCATTTTTCAGTTCAGTCCCTAGCGGTGACCATTGTTCTACAAACGATTTGAGCTTGTATGATACTCAGTTTAGAGAAAGTTCACCCAGTGTTGCTTGAATTCCTACGTATAATTTACGTGAGCTTGGAGCAGCTCAATGTTCTGGATACACAGGAGACCCTCAAATACCAGAGCCAGATTGGAGCTCCCATCAAAACCCTGCTTTCTAACAGCCTCTATCATTTCAGGATTGCAGACTTGACAAGAAATTGTTCAAGTGGCAATTAAGCATTGAGAGTCCTCACCCTACCACCTCATGGCATTCAAAGCCAAGATGGGATCTCACTAAGACACAATTCCATGTGTCCTGGATTTAGCAATGCATTACATAACATTGATTCAACTTTCCCCCAGAAACCTTGCACAGTTGAAAATAAAAATGCCACACTTGGATGCTTCTAATCAAGTTGCAGTGGAGTTAAATATTGGTTTAAGTTTAGGCTCTGATTCTGGCAACCTTATGATAGTAAACCCCCAGTGAGGGAAAGAAAGGCCTCAGAACACCTGTCTGGCCAGATAACTAGTATGTTAGCCAAAGGAAGTCTCATTTACTTAACCTTCAGACAGCCTGAGCTACTTCCCTTTATCTAGCTCAGCCTTTTTCCAAGGTAATTAAAGGTAAGGAGGACATGCTGTCTGGATTATCCCAAACTTCCCTGAGCAGAAAAATACTGGGAAGTTCTGGGGTGGTTTATTGCTTCACACCTTGTAGAACAACCATCCTGCCAAATGTGAGTGGGTCACACATTCACCACCCAGGCCCAAGGAGTGAATGTATAGTCAACCCTCTTCTGTTATGCATAAGGATGGTTTTCTTTGTGGCCTACAATAACAAGCATTCCTAAAATTTTCTAGCATTAATTCTTTAGGTTTCCATACTTTTTAAGTTTTTGCCTTTAATCTCCCATCAAACCTTAAGGATGAGCCGTTTTCCTTATAAGTCAGTGAGACACAGAGTTTAATCAACCTGCCCAGGAACTCACAGCTGGTAAGTAGCAGAGCTGCCAGGAGAGACAATTTCCTCCCATCATTCTCAAATGACTTGGTGTCAATCCATGGAAGGCCATGTTCTCCCAGGCTGTGTTAGTCTAGCCTTGGATGAAAATACAGTCAGGAATGAATGCCAAGGAGGTATTAGTATGTACATACAGGTGTGTAATACTGGTATTTGCTTTCCAAAGCAAATTCATGCAAATACTCTTTGTATAGCCTATTTTCTGTTTTATTTGTATTCTGCTTCCCAATACTAATGTAGTAAATGGCAATTTTATCAAACAGAAACACAACTTTTGTGACACTGAATATGACAAATCATGTCTTTCCTGAGCTGTCACAGTAGTCTAACTGCCTTCCTTGCCCTCAGACTGTTTCTCTTTTGTCTGTTCTCTGTACACTGTCAGAAAGTCAGTTCTAAAATGCAGACTAGTCATTGCATCATCTTTCTTAAAATTTTATTTCTCTTTCTTCCCCTCTCCTGTGCTTTCTAGATTATCATTGCCTGACAGGAATATAATGTAAGCCACATTTAAATTGTAAAAAGAAATCAGTGAAAATAATGTTAACAATTTTTATAATTCAATACATACAAAATACTATCATACCAATATTAACATGTGGCACTGGCCGCATTTCAAATGATCAATGGTCATATGTGCCTAGTGGCTGCTGTAATGTGTTGCACAATTCTACATTAAGTTTACTCTCTTTACATCACAAACACGGCTTTACAGATCTGGTTAGCTTCTCTGTGGTTTATATTCCAGTCAACCCTGTTGTATACCCACTTAGCCCATCTTTTACCCCTTCTGAGCATCTTTCAAAATATGAACTCTCAATGGATCTGGAATGGGAGACAACTAAAAGTTCTAATGAATGGAATAACAAGATTTTCCAGATGCCAATGATCAAAAAGAGAGAGTAAATAGGAAGATACGCAAAATTCAGCATACCCAAAGATCACAGCATGAATATTGAGAGGTGTGATGAAAGTGAAAAAAAGAGACAGAAAGCACAAAAAAGAAAAGTAAAAAAGAAAGAAAAAAATAAGACTAACAATAATTTGTACCAAACATATGTATTTGTTTCATACCTAAGTTATTTGGGGCACCAAACAATTGTGAATGATACAAGCAGCCTCAAAAAGGGGGCAGGCTAAGCCAGAGGTTGTTATACATGTACATTTCACAACTACCCTTCTGAGGCAAGAAGCAAAGTCTATTTCAAAAATTATAGGCTGAGGGATTTACACTTCTAGCCATGATGAGGCAACTGGTTTCAGACTTGCAGTTTAACCATAAATAATTAAAAGTGTGGAAAATACGTATGAAGGAATAGTTTCTCAAGATTGGACAATGAGCAATGCAAGACTATAATAAGTGAAAAAGGAAAACAAATGAGGTGAGATCACCAATGATTCCAGCTATATGTCTGGAGGCATTTCCAGGACTCCTAGCACAGAGAGGGAGAATCTCAGAAGAGAAAGGTAGACTCATCAGGATGAGAAGATGAAGATCAGAGTTCAGAGAGGCCAAAGTATTTGGATTGGGCAGAGCAGAGTACTGAAGAGCAGAAGCCACAAATATGAAAAGCTCCAGAAATTGGCACAGGAGTCCACTTGAGTCCTTGAATGATCCTAACAGGCATACAAAGAATAAGATTTCATGAGACTGGTCAGATAACAACCACATGAGTAATACAAACAACTCCTGGAGCTCACACATGATGGGAGACATTCAGTCGAACAGAGTAAGAGATTTTATTGAATAATCAGAGCGTTTAGTAGACAACCCAAACTAAAATAGACCTAAAGTTTAATCTCAATCTGCCTTAAGAAAGCATAAAAGCAAACCTTCAAGCATCACATTGATCTGTAAAATGTAAAATTATTGGCATCCAACATCCAATATCAAATGATTAGGCATACAAAGCAGCAGAAAAGTATGATTCACTAGTCAATAGAAGTAGATCTAGAATTGATAGGGATTATGATATTAGCAGATGAGTACTTTAAAACAGCTATTATAAATAAGCTTAAGAGCTAAAGGAAAACATAGACATAATGAGAAGACAAAGAGAAACTATTAGGAATGGATTAGAATATTAAGAAATACAGAAGAGAAGATTGGAAAATGGAGACACGGCAATAGAAAAACCATTCACACTGAAATTCAGAGAGGGAAGAAAGGGATGAAAAATTACAGAGTCTTGGTGATCTTTGGGTAATAGGAAGCAGTTTCAAGCACACATAATTGCAATCCTGGGCCAAGTGTTAAATAAAATTGGAGAAATAATGGCTAAAAATGTCCAATATGGATTTGTAAAAATGAATCTACGTATCCAAGAAGTTGAACAGTATCAAGTAGGATAAATCCAATGAAAACCAAACAAAGGCAAAAAATGGTAAGATTGTGAAATCCAAAAATAGAGCAAAAAATAAACAAAAAAAAAAAAGTAAAGGTGGACAGAGGGGAAAAAAAAGATACAGGAAAAACAAGGAAAGAATGACTACAGACTCTCCAATGGAAACAGCAAGCAAAAGAGACAATGGAATGGCTTACAGTAGTTCCTCTTTATTCATGGGGAATACATTCTAAGACATCCAGTGAATGTCTAGAACTGCGAATAATAAACCTATATATACTATATTTTTCTATACATACATACCTATAATAAAGTTTAATTTATAAATTAGGCATGGTAAGAGATTAATAACTAATAAAATAGAACAATGTATGGTCATAAAATTTATCTCACTCTCTTTCCCTCCCTCTCTCTGTCTGTCTCAATACCTCAATATACTCTACTCACCCTTCTTGTGATGATATGAGATGATATAATGCCTACGTTAGGAGATAAAATGAGTTGACTGACATAGGTTTCACTATTCTTGTGAATGAGGGCCATTATTAAGTAAAATAAGGCTTACCTGAACAACAGCACTAGATACTACAACAGCTGATCTGATAACCAAGACAACTGACTACTAAGTGACTAACACCTAGGTACCATGTCCAGCCTGGCAATGCTGGACAAAGGGATCACTCATGTCTCAGGCAGGAGGGAGCAGAGCAGTGTGAAATTTGATCATGCTACTCAAAACAGCATGCAATTTAAAATACATGAATTGTTTATTTCTGGAATTTTCCAATTAATATTTTTGGACTGGGTTGACCACATATAACTGAAACTGCAAAAAGGAAAACATGGATAAGAAGGGACTACTGTGTTGAATGTGCTGAAAGTCACAGACCTAAATGTAAAAGCTAAAACTAAAATCTTCTAGTAGAAAATAGAGAAGAAAAATGTTTGCTACCTTACAATAAGCAAAGATTTCTTAGACAACAGATAAAAATCCTTCTATAAGAAACAGATAAACTGAACTTTATGAAAATTTAAAACCCTACTTTTCATTCTTGTGCAGGGTAATGCTAATCTTCCCTGTATCATTCCAATTTTAGTATATGTGCTGTCAAAGCAAGCATGAAAACATTGTAAGAAAACGAAGAGGCAAGACACAGACTGGGAAAAAGCATCTACAGTACACTCCTAACAAAGAATTTGTATCGAGAATATAAAAAGAATTCTTACAAACTTGATAGCAAAACAAACAGCCTAAAAAATAGAAAAATATTTAATAACGTCACAAAAAAGATGCACAGGTGGCTAACAAGCATGCAAAAACATTCTCAACATCTTTAGTCATCAGAGAAATGCACAATAGAATCACAAGGAAATATCCTTACAGCTCAGTAAAATGGTAAATATCTGACAATTCCAAAGATGTGGAACAATTGGAATTTCATAAAGTGCTAGTGGAAGTATCAAATTTACAATTAATTTGGAAAAGAGAGCCCAGATATAATGCTACACACCTACAGTTATCTGATCTTAGACAAAATTGACAAAAACAAGCAGTGGGGAAAGAACTCCCTATTCAATAAATGGTGCTGGGATAACTGGCTAGCCATATGCAGAAGACTGGAGCTGGACCCTTTCCTTACATTATATACAAAAATTAACCCAAGATGGATTAAAGACTTAACTGCAAAACCCGAAACTATAAAAAACCTAGAAGACAACCTAGGAAATATTATTCTGGAGAACAGGGCAAAGACTTCATGATGAAGATGCCAAAAGAAATTTCAATGGAAACAAAAATTTACAAGTGGGTCTTAATTAAGCTGAAGAGCTTATGCACTGCAAAAGAAACTATCAACAGAATAAATGACACCCTACAAAATGGAAGAACATATCTGCAAACTAAGCATCCCACAAAGGTCTAATGTCCAGAACCTATAAGGAGTTTAAACAAATTTACAAGCAAAGAACAAAAAAATTCCATAAAAAGTGGGCAAAGAATATGAACTGACACTTTTCAAAAGAAGACATACACGTGATTAACAAGCATAAGAAAAATGCTCAAAATAACTAATCATTAGAGAAATGCAAATTAAAACCACAATGAGGTACCATCTCACAACAGCCTTAATAGCTATTATCAAAAAGTAAAAAATAACACAAATATTGGTGAGATTGTGGAGAAAATTGAATGCTCACATACTGCAGGTGGAAATGTAAATTAGTTCAGCCATTGTGGAAAGCAGTTTGGCAATTTCCCAAAGAACTTAAAACAGAATTACCATTTGACCCAGCAATCCCATTATTTGGTATATACCCAAAGGACATAAATCATTCTACCATAGACACATAGGCACATGTATGTTCACTGCAGCACTATTCACAATAGCAAAGACATGGAATCACCCTAAATGCCCATCAATGGTAGACTGGATTAAAAAAAAAAGTGGTACATATACACAATAGAATACTATACAGCCATAAAAAAGAATGAGATCATGTCCTTTGCAGCAACATGAATGCAGCTGGAGCCCATTATCTTAAGCAAAATAACAAAGAAACAGAAAACCAAATACCACTTATAATTGGGAGCTTAATTTTGAGTACATATGGACACAAAGAAGGCAGCCTATTTGAGGGTGGAGGGTAGAAGGAGCATGATGATTGAAAAACTATGTATCTGGTACCATGCTTACTGAAACCTGGGTGATGAAATAATCTTCACACCAAACCCTTGCAACACAGTTTACCTATATGTCAATAACAAATCTGCACATGTGCCCTGAACCTAAAATAAAAGTTTAAAAGTAAACAAATAAGAAGTAAAAATAACAACCATAAAAAGGAATGAAAGCACGTCCTTTTTAGCAACATGGATGCAGCTGGAGGTTGTTATCCTAAGTGAATTAACACATTCCTATGTGGGAGCTAAACATTAGGGACTCCTGGACATAAAGATGGCAACAATAGACACTGAGGACTATTAGACACGGGCATGAGAAGGGGGGCAAGGGTTGGAAAACTGACTGTTGGATACTATGCTTAGTACCTGAGTGATGGGATCCCTCATACCTAAACCTCAGCATCATGCAATATAACCAGGAAATAAACATGCACATGTACCCCTGAATCTAAAAAAATTATGCAATATTCATACAGTGGAATGCTACTCAGTTACATAAAGAAATGAACTATGAATACATGCAGCATCATGGACAAATCTTAGAGATATTAAACTAAATGAAAGAAACCCAACAAAAAAGAGTATATAACTGTATTATTATGCTTACATGAAGTTCTAAAACAGGCAAAACTCATATTAACTACAAGGAACAGATCAGTGTCTGTCTGGGGTTCAGGGTGAATTAGGGAATTGTTTACAGGAGACAATGGAAATGTTTTATGTCTTGATGGCACACACGAATATTCTTTTGTCAAAACTCATTGGACCATACTCTTAAATTGGGTTCATTTTCTTAAATGTAAATTATACTTCAATAACAGTGAAAACACTACATACCCTACCCATACTAAGTGCTCAGAAACTATTTATTAAATTGAATCTTATTAAGGGTGACTGGCAACTGGATAATTCTGTCAGTTAACTTGCTCTTGATATTTCGATCCTGGTAATTCATTCATTCACTCATGCCTTCTTTCATTGTCAGGTGTATATTTTCTATATGACTTCTAGCTACTGTCATAGGTCCTATGAATAATTAAGACCCAGAACTCTCTCATGCTAAAAACAGAAATGGTGAGAATCGTCCAGATTCTAGATATATTTTGAAGACAGGACTGATAGGATTTGGATGGGAGTTAGGGAAATGAAGATGAGTTAAGGATGTCCCCTAAATTTTGGCTTGAGCAATGGGAAAGGTGAAATTGCATTAACTAAGATGGAGAAGGCTGCATATCAGTGGAGCAGGCTCAGGGTGGAGATCCAGATTTCAGTTTTGGTAATGGTTAAAATGAAATGTCTTTTCAGAGTCTAAATGGAGATGGAGGGTTATTCTGTAGTTCAGAAGAGAGGTCCGCTTAAGAAATATCAACTTGGGTTTTACATAAAGCCATCAGTCTAGGTGAGATCTCTTAGAAAGATGTTTCTAAGTACTAACTACTAAGCCCTGAGGCTCTACAATGTTACAAGCACAGGGAAATGAGGGATTTCAAAGGAGCATCCGGTGAGGACAGAGGAGAAGCAAGAGAAAGTGGTGACTTCGTCGAGACAGGGAGAAGAAAATGTTTCAGGGAGGTGAGCTGATCAAAAGACTGAGGGGTGAGAAAGGTAAGAAAGGAGTTGACCATAAGAATGAAGAACATGAGTGACAACAATCATTTGGGTAGGCAGAGACTGCTTAAGAGAATATTATTGAATTTACCATTTTCACTATGTCTTTTAGCATTCAATCAGGAAAATGAAACATTTAGTTGATCATCAATTAGTCTCTAAGATTTAGAATTCTCTGCCACCTTTTATATCTTAGCAGCCACACTCTTCCCTGATGCAAACACAGTTGGGGTTGTATCCCTGTGGATCCCAGTGCCTTGTTTTCAGTCTGTGTTATGGCTCACAAAACAATGCTTAACTGTGAAAATTCAATGATCAAGTAGACCAAAAAAAAAAAAAAAAAAAAAAGAGTGTAAACCACTCCTCCTTGTGCCATGTGTGCCAGGAACCAATTGCAAGTCTGCACATGAGTGGGGCCATCCAACTGTAGTGTGAGACATCTCTCCAGCACACTTAGGATAGTAATTTTAAACAATATGCCAATAATACTAGTAACATCTAAGGTGGTTATCTGATAAAAGAATTTGGCTGATAACTCATTCTTCATTTTCTCTTCCAATACTGTATCATTATCATTTTGGCTGCTTTTCTTTTCTTTTCTTTTTTTTTTTTTTTTTGAGACAGAGTTTCTCTCTCCTTGCCCAGGCTGGAGTGCAATGGCATGACCTCGGCTCTCCGCAACCTCTGCCTCCCAGGTTCACGTGGTTCTCCTGCCTTAGCTGTCCCGGGTAGCTGGGATTACAGGCATGCACCACCACACTCAGCTGATTTTATAATTTTAGTAGAGGCAGCATTTTTCCATGTTAGTCAGGCTGGTCTCAAACTCCTGACCTCAGGTGATACTCCTGCCTTGGCCTCCCAAAGTGCTAGGATTACAGGCGTCAGCCACTGTGCCCGGCCTTGGCTGGTTTTACAGCTTCTGTGTGATAGCATGATTTGCAACAGTCTCCACACAAGAAATTTAGGTTTGAATAATGCCTGTGTACTCTTGCGTTGATTTTCACCATTAGCCACAAAATTAATCAATGTTATTAAGCTTGGGGCCCTTCCAAACCTTGCCCTGTGTGTCTCTTCATTTAGCTGTTTCATTTGTATCCTTTAAATTATCCGTTGTAATCAGTGGGTAAACTAGAAAAAAAAATCTGTTTATTTTTGCAAAGCATTATTTGTTGCTTGTTCCGGAAAAAAAAGGTGACTAAATTTATCTATCTGAACAGTCTCTGGTATTATTCAAAATATTATGAAAACAGCAGCAACATCAACTCCACTTAGGACAAATACTCATGACAAAAGCGAGGTGGACTGGGAGTAGAGGGCAGGACACTACAAGACAAACAAATGTGGATCTAGCATCAGCCAAGTTTAGCTCCTCATTGCTGTGTACCCTATTAGCACCATTACATCTTCCGCTTGTTTCAAGACAGAGATTCATATGGGGGATTCTCCTTTGAGTCTTGTCCACTATTTAGGTTATAAACTTATTGTTCACTATTTAGGTTTATGACTTATGGTATTTTTGTTACTGTTTTCATCACTGTTTTTCACTTTCATGAACCGCTTGAAGCCATTGATCCTTTTTTAAAAAATGCCCCAAAATGAGACTATAACTCAGGATAGGTAGAATATAAAACAGAAATTTGACAAATGTGAAGGAGCCAGTACACAAGGGTTGTGAAAATACATTGGACCACGAGAAATGTTCTCAGGTAAGGAAATGGTGCTAAGGCAAACTGTCAAGGACTTCTGCACCAGGTATGGCCACAATGATTAAGAAGGGAAGGCCGGGCGCGGTGGCTCAGCCTGTAATCCCAGCACTTTGGGAGGCCGAGGCGGGTGGATCACGAGGTCGAGAGATCGAGACCATCCCGGTCAACATGGTGAAACCCCGTCTCTACTAAAAATACAAAAAATTAGCTGGGCATGGTGGCGTGTGCCTGTAATCCCAGCTACTCAGGAGGCTGAGGCAGGAGAATTGCCTGAACCCAGGAGGCGGAGGTTGCGGTGAGCCGAGATCGCGCCATTGCACTCCAGCCTGGGGTAACAAGAGCGAAACTCCGTCTCAAAAAAAAAAAAAAAAAAAGAAGGGAAAGGGATTTCTGTGGAAATCATAAGAAATTTCACAACTCAGATCTGTCAAATGTAGGTCAACAAAATGTTTTCATCGCATTCTCTACTAAAATTGACAAGCCACCTAGACTGATTACAAAAATGCTCTAATTGCCTACCCCTCTCTCTATCCTTGTCTTTTGCAATATGGCTTTTTCACTACCCTCATCAATAAGTAGAATCTACTTATCCTTGAATTTGACCCAGCCCAGTGATTTCTTTGCCCAGTAGAATGTGGTGAAAATGACACTTTGCTTCTGAGCCTGCGCCTCAAGAGGTCATTCTTATTTATATTCATTTTCTTAGACCCTGGGAGTCTGAGTTCAATAGCATAGACTAGCATGCTGAAGGATAAGAGGTCATGCGGAGGACAGTCAATGTATACAAAGCTGTCCTAAACCTTCCAGATCCCTGCCAACCTGCCAGCTGACCACAAACACATGAGTGAGACCAAGGGAGATCAGCCAACCCTGAGCCAGATCAGCCAAACAATCTAGTTGACTTATGGAACAATGATAAATAATTATTTTTCAAGTCACTGAGTTTTTGAGGTGATTTATTATGTAGTGCTAGTCAACTGATTCATCATCTGTCTTCTGTTTGATGGGCCACACTTTAAGAAACATCAAAGAGGCAGGAAACTTCAAGAGTATAGGGATCATGTCTACATTTCAATTTTTAGCTTTCTGATATCTAGATTAGGGCTTGGCACATCGTCAATACTCTCTAAGCACTCATTGAATTAATGAATCTATCAACTCTCTGCCATCATCTCTACTGCCATTTTACATCATGTATTCTGAACATTATCAACATCCTTTCAAACTGACATAGAGCTCATCTCTTAAGGGAGGAAGAAAATTTGAGTTAGGGCTCTAAAAACAGTATTTGCAAAAAAAGTATCAAGTTCAGAAATAGGTAAATAATTTTAGTAAACCATTCATTGTAAATGACTTCACTATCATAAAAATTGATATCCCTCTTAATGAAAGGATTTTTAACTGATATTTAAAAAATTAATTTATATTCCTTTGTCTTATTAAATGAGAAAATTTGCACATAACCCTATTTCTTTATTGATTCTTATTATTCATTTTTCATCATTATCATGAATGCTTAGGAAATATCATGGGGTCTTCAAAGTAATTATAATTTCATGTGTTACTGTGCTATTCTCTGCAGAGAAATACAGTGCTTTAAAAAAAGCTACCTACAATCTTGATTCTCTTTTTTCCATGTAGCATGACATATTCACAGATTCTGCAGATGAGGATGCTGACATCTGGGCAGAGGGGGCTGTTATTCTGCTGACCACTGCCTTCAAGTACTGAAGGGGAAATCAGGCCTCTCTTAGTAGGGGTTGGGAAGTTTCTTTTTGAAGCTATTAGGATTTTATTAGCTATAATGACTTTTTGAGTCCATTATGACTGATTTCTCTGAAAAGATAGGGGTTGTCTTGCTCACACATAGCTTTACATAGGGTATCCAATAAGGCATTTGCAAAAACAAGAGGCACATAAATAAATAGCTCCAAATCTGAGGAACTTGCGTAAAGTTTGGATTCTTGGGAGGTACCCTCATCTATCACATATAAAGAAGACCTCTTCCAATAATTAGCTGGGGCTGATGCTAGAATGATACCAGAAGTTCAGTGAGGTCTATAGACTTGCCCAAATGTTTGTTTACTCGGTTTTTATGTTTGTAATTAAATATTCAATTAGATGAGTTATTTTATCATTGCAAAGTGGTTTCTTTTATTGACTTATCCAGCAGGCATTCAGCAACATCAACTCTAGATATGAAGTAAGTAGTTGAATTAAGCAGAGTAGTTAATGACGTAGGAAGAGACACCTTTACGGTTTACTTGAAATAAATAAGGGATGTTTAGGCAAGGTAAGTAGATGCTCAGAACTGCGCAGGAGAGGAAACCAGTATCTAGAGCTCCTACAATAGATTATCTAAAATGTCCAGTTTTCAACAGCAAACTCACACCATTTAGTCCCTTTTCACACTGCTATAAAGAGCTGCCTGAGACTGGGTAATTTATAAAGGAAAGACGTTGAATTGGCTTACGGTTCAGCAAGGCTGCGGAGGCCTCAGGAAACTTTCAGCCATGGTGGAAGGTGAAGCAGAAGCAAGACACCTTCACAAGTTGGCAGGAAGGAAATGTGCAGAGCAAAGAGGGAAGAGCTCCTTACAAACCATCAGCTATTCTGAGAACTCATTCACAATCACGAGAATCAAGCACAGCAAAGGGGGAAACAGCCCGCATGATTCAATTACCTCCACCTGGTCTCTTCCCTGACACTTGGGGATTATGAGGATTGCATTTCAAGAAGAGATTTGGGTGGAGACACAAAGCCTGACCATATCAACTACCTGGAAATTCCAAATATCAAATATCTCTTCTAGGATAGCAGAAGACAACCAAATTTCCTGAAGAACTGATGAGTTTTAGGGAAACCACAGAGAAATAAGTGACTCCCATTAGCACAGAGAGGATGTAACAGAAAGAGTGTTGCTGGTTCCTGAAGTGCCCCTCATCCATTTGGGGATTATGGGAGTTGCATCCATGTGATTTGTATCTATAAAGCTGACATCGTTAGCCAGAGTAGCAGGTAACAGGTAGCCCTCGGTAGCTTACAGATGGCCCAGGAATTTTCAACCCAAACCACTATAGTGTCATTATTCAGGGAATAAGAACCAGAGGGGTCTGACCTCCTTTCCTTCCTTCTTGAGTAATTGACACTACCTGGAGTGCAGCTGGCAGCTCTGCATCCATGAGTGATTGCAGTGGAAGCTGGCTGTGAAGAACTATGCAATTTTTAGCTCTACAAGTTTAATTCCGCTTAAATTGCATCGTGGAACTGGGACATGTTTCACACATAAATACTACCTGAGACTCAAAAGTGCTTCTGGGACCTTGCCTGCATCCACACCCACTCAGTGCCCCAGAAAGCAGAGCCTGTGGGTTCCCATGTAATCTGCGTATAGTTTCCTGGCAAACGCAAGAAATGCCACATCGTTTCCCACCACTTTTAGCTCCAGCCCACACACGTGCTCATCTTTTTCACCTGAAAAACACAGGAATCGTCTACAAAAGTGGTAAATCATTCAGAACCCAAGTGTTTTCTCCTTGAATGCATTTTTGAGGTTAAGATAAAATTTCAGCTATTTTATACATTCTTACCCACAAATCTAAAACTAACAGCAACAGCCAATAATCGGGATGAAAATAAATTAAATGTCATAATCCTATAGATGTATTCTGTGATACATTTTAATACAGAATACGAACTAGATGTTTAACCTGAGTGAGAAACTGAGTATTGAGAATTTTACCGTAGGTTTTTTTAATGAATAAAATGTATCATTGACTATTAAATGGGTAAGCAGCCAGTGTTGTCATGCTATATGCACCTTCTTCCACTAGAGGGCCCCTCAACTAAATATATTGAAGGGATGTGAAATTCTTTTTTATGATGAAAAGATCAATATTCTTTTTAATCAAAAAGGCTTTTGAATCTATACCATTACAGTACATCAGTGGAAAGTTATTTCACAGAAAATTATGCAGATACTCGATTAGAGCTTTATAAGGCAGAGAACTATGAACAGAGGACAAGGTCAACAAAAAATAGAATGTACAATGCTAATGCTGAATGGAACATTTTAAAATAATAATAAAATAACTTACAAACACTCTGACCTATTTGAATATTATATTTTTAAGGGAAAGAGTCTTAGAAAAAATCCTAAACACTCTCAATTTTATAGATGGAGAAACTGAGGCTCAAGGAGGGGAAATAATTTGCCCAGGACAAGATCACCAGCTACTCTGTGTGGGCAGAGTCAGGCTCCCTAAGCCCCAGTCCCATGCTTTCTCCACTATTCTTTAATATAACAGTATTCTCTATCTCTACCTATCCACGTGTCTACCATCTACAATAAGTAATTTTACCTCTGATTCTCAAGTCCTGGGAAAAGTCCCTGTATCACCTGACTTTTGGGTAGTACTGCAGGTAGGATGGCCATTTTCTTCACTGTTAGGTGGAACTGTGTTCCTACTGCCACACACCTCTGTTCTTCCACTATGTCCCTGGCTTCTCCAAATGTCCATCAACAGAGAAGAACCAGTGAACAAAAGTGGCACATCCATACAAGGGAATAAAACTCCACAATATAAAGGCATGGTCTACTGTGAAATGCAACAACATGGATGAATCTTGAAAGCATGATGCTGGGAGAAAAGAGCCAGACATATAAGAATACATACTGCAATTCAATTTATCTAGAATCCTAGACAATGGAAATGAATCTTTTTGCCCAAAAAGAAAATCTGTGGTTGCCTGGAGCCAGGTGGAGGAAAAAAATGGATGGCAAAGGGGGCAAGAGGACACTCCTGGGGGTCTACCTTGATCATCGTGATGGTTTCACAGGCTAATACACTGCAAGAACTCATCAGATTGGACACTTTATATGGGTGCCATTTATTTTAAATAGTTTATAACAAATTTGATTTAAAGAAATAACCCCATGAGACAGGTGCTATTATAGTCGCTATTTCACAGAAAAAAAGCAACTAATAATGGAATATATTTATTAAATGGGAAAACAAGGATAATATCAACTTAATAAAGAATAATATCAACATAATAAGTCAGTTAAAATTAAATTAAATTATATAACATAACATTTGGGTTTACCAATTTTAAAGATCTCTAAATATAAAATCTCATTATCTAAAGCCATCTAGATTTTTAAAAATTAACGTATTTTAAAATTGAGGGCTAAGCACAGTAAAGTACCCAAATATTAAATGTATCCCTTGATTAATTTTTATGCATGTACACACGCATGTAACTATCATTTAGATCAAGATATTGGAACATTCTAGCAGTCAGAAGACTTCCTTAGGACCACTCCCAGTCAGTAACCACTCCCAGGAGTCATGATTCTGACCTACATCACCTTTGATTATTACTTTTATCTGTTTTTGAACTTCATCAGGTTGGACATTTTAAATGGATGCTGCTTATTTTAAATAATAAAGTTTATAACAAAGCTGATTTAAAAAAATAACCCCATGAGTCAAGTGCTATTAAATCCCTATTTTATAGAAAATAAAGCAATTAATGATGGAATATATTTATTAAATGGGAGAACAAGAATAATATCAACTTAAAAAAGAATATCAACACAATAAATCAATTAAAATTAAATTATATAACAGGATACTTGAGTTTACTGATTCTATCTGTTTGATAGCATCTTACTCACAGAACTTTTTTCAAAATTTAAGTAAGTCCTTTCAAACCCTGCTGCTGCATTATCCACTCAGTTTATGCAATATTCTAAATGTTTTGTTGCTATTTCATTACTGTTCACAACTCCTTTGCCAGGAGTAGATTCCATCTCAAGAAACCACTTTCTTTGCTCATTTATAAGAAATTACTGATTCGTTTGAGTTTGATAATGAGCTTGCAGCATTGTTGTGTTTCAAACTAATGTAATCAATTCAATTACATCATCAGGCTCCACTTCTAATTCTAGTTCTCTGGCTATTTCCACCACATCTGCACTTATTTCCTCCTCTAAAAGTTGAACCCCTCCAAGTCATCTGTAAGGGCTGGAATCAACTTCTGAATTCCTCATTATGTTGATATTTTGACCTCCTCTTATGCAGCATGAATGTTCTTAACGACATCTAGAATGGTGAGTCCTTTCTGGAAAGTTTTCAATTTACATTGCCCAGATCTGTTACAGAAATAGCAATATCCATGGCAACTATATCCTTAATGAAATGTATTTCTTAAATAATAAGACCTGAAAGTTGAAATTACTTTTTGATATAAGGGCTACAGAATGTATATTGTGTTAGCAGGCAATAAAACATTAATCTTCTTGTATATCTCCAACAGAGCTCTTGGGTGACCACACACATTGTCAATGAGCAGTAATATTTTGAAAGGAATCTTTTCTTCTGAGCAGTAGGTCTCAACAGTAGGCTTAAAATATTCAATAAACCATGCTGTAAAAAGATATGCTTTTTATACACAGGCTTTGTTTTTTTTTTATTTTTAGAACACAAGCAGGGTAAATTTAGCATAATTCATAAGGGCCTAGAATTTTTGGAATTATAAATTAGCATTAGCTTTAATTTCAAGTCACGAGCTGCAATAGACTCTAACAAGAGAGTCGGCCTATCCTTTGAAGTTTTGAAGCCAGACATTAACGTCTCTCTAGCTATAAAAGTCATAGGTGGCATCTTCCTCCAATAGAAGGCTGTTCCATCTATATTGAAAATTTGTTGTTTAGTGTACACACCTTCACCAATTACTTTAGCCAGATCTTCTGGATAACTTGCTGAAGCTTCTATATCAGCATTTGTTGCTTCACCTTGCACTTTAATATTGTGGAGGTATCTTCTTTCCTTAAATATCATGAGTGAACTTCTGCTAGCTTCAATCTTTTCTTCTACATCTTCTTTCCTTCTCTCAGCCTTTGCAGAATTGAAGAGTTAGGAACTTGTTCTGGATTAGGCTTTGGTTTAAAGCAATGTTGTGGCTGTTTTGATTTTCTATCTAGAACACTCAAACTTTCTCTATATCAGCAATAGGCTATTTCACTTTCTTATAATTTATGTATTCACTAAAGTAGGACTTCTAATTTTCATCAAGAACATTTTCTTGGAATTCAAAACTTTGCTGTTTTGTGTAAGAGGCCAATCTTCTGGCCTATCTTGGCTTTCAACATGCCTTCTTCACTAAGCTTAATCATTTTTAGCTTTTGATTTAAAGTGAGAGATGCACAACTCTTCTTTGCACTTCAACACTTAGAAGTCATTGGAGGGCTATTAATTGGCTTAATTTCAACATTGTTGTGTTTCAGAGAATAGCAAGGCCCAAGAAGAGAAGGAGATACAGGAATGGCCAGTGGATGGGACAATCAGAATACACTCAACATTTACTAAGTTCACCATCTTCTACAGGCATGATTTGTGGTACCCCAAATCAATTATAATAGTAACATCAAAGGTCTCTAATCTCAGATTAACACAACAGATGTAATAATGGAACAACTTGAAATATTGAGAGAATTACCAACATATGACACACAGATACCTGCTATGGAGCACACATTATTGGAAAAAATGGTGCTGATAAACTTGTTCAATACAGAGTTGCCAAAAACCTTCAATTTGTAAAAATTGCAATTATTTGCAAAGTGCAAGTGAAGCTTAATAAAATGTACTATGCCCGTATTTGTATTTATCTGTCAGTGCACCCAACAGCAGCATCTACCACAAATAGATGCTTTAAAAAAATGAAAAAAATAAAAACTGAAATAACTCAATTTTTAAAATCATGCTAAAATATACAACATAAAATTTACCATCTTAACCATTTTCAAGTTTACAGTTTAGTGGTAATTAAGTACATTCACATACATGCAATTATCACCACCACCCTTCTCTAGGACTCTTTCATCTTTCAAAAGGGAAACTTGTTACCCATTAAACAATCACTCCTCATTCTTTCCTCCTCACAACCCCTGGGAATAATCATTCATCTTTCATTTTGTTTGTTTGTTTGTTTGTTTTGAAACAAAGTCTCGCTCTATCACCAGGCTGGAGTGCAGTGGTGGGATCTCTGCTCACTGCAACCTCCACCTCCTGGGTTCAAGCAATTCTCCTAAGTCAGCCTCCAAAGCAGCTGGGACTACAGGCGCCTGCCACCCTGCCTGGCCAATTTTTGTAATTTTAGCAGAGACAGGGCTTCACCATATTGGCCAAGCTGGTCTCGAACTCCCAACCTTGTGATCCGCCCACCTCGACCTCCCAAAGTGCTGGGATTACAGGAGTAAGCCACCACGCCTGGCCCCTTTTCAAGTATATTAGGTTGGGGAGTAAGTCATCTTTCATTTCTATGAGTTTGATTGACTACTCCAGGTACTCCATATAAATGGAATGATACAACATTTGTTAAATAACATTTGAAATAAACACTGTTTTATTTCAACACAATGTCTTCAAGGTTCATTCATGTTGTAGCATGTGTCAGAATTTCCTTTCTTTTTAAGACTGAGTAATATTCTATAGTATGTCTACACCACATTATGTATTCATTTACTGATGGACATTTGGGTCGTTCCACGTTTCTGGCTCTTGTGAGTAATGCTGCTATGAATGTGGGTATAAATATCTGATTTAGTTTCTGCTTTCATTTCTTTGGGGTATATACCCAGAAGTGGAATTGCTGAGTCATATGTCAATCTTATCTAATTCAATTTTTTTTTAGACTTAAAAATTGTAATAATATTGTATGATTCATGATACAAAGGCTAAGAATGGGAAAAAGTACCTTATGATGATTAAAGTCAGAAAAGTGCTTACCTCTGAATGGGGAAAGGCTGTCTACATATGGACAGGAGAGAACTCTCTAGGGTGATGGAAATGCTTGACATCTTGATCTGGATAGATGTTACACATTATATATAAAGAAGCACCAATCTAGACATTTATGTTTTGCATGCCCTGCTATATGTAAATTATACCTAAAAATCCTCCATTCTCAAAGGATGTTTAACAGTGAGATTTTTAAGTGGCTTCAACTCAGAAAACTCAGTGCCATGGTAATCAGTCAGCCCTTCATTTTGGTCAGTGCCACATTCGCAGATTCAACAGATCGAAAATATTTGAGAAAAAAAACAATAAAAGTGACAATGTAATAACAATACAAATAAAAGCAATAAAACATAGCAACTATTTACACAGCATTGACCTTATGTTAAGTATTTTGAGTAATCTAGAGAGGATTTAAAGTATGCAGGAGGATATATGTAGGTTACATGCAAATACCACATCATTTTATATAACAGACTTGAGCATCTGAGGATTTTCATATCCTGGGTGGGGAGAGCCTGGAACCAATCCCTGAGGATACCAACAGACAACTGTATTTCAATTTAATTTGAATATAAATAAGTAGATATGAAATAAATTTTATACATTATACATTAAAAAATTGCTATTATCTAATTAAGTACGACACATTTTTTAACTCACCATAGCTCCAGAAGGCTTCAGATATCATGCCAGAGTATAAATGCCCTTTTATAGGCAAATGTTTGCTTTTTCCTATAATTCTATAGAAAAGGAACAAGAAAATAGACAAGGATTCCAGGATATATTTCCAATTTAAGTCACTGGAAATCTTACATAAATAACAATTGAAAAAGATCATAAATGCACATATAAAATTTATTTTTAAAACTGGGTAATCAGTGCTTAAATGAGTCAGTCACTTTTTCAGTGTGGTTATTTTTGTATTCTACAATTCCAAGCATATACATCCTTGTGGCTGAAAGAGCTTTGTGACCCCAAAGCTTATTAGGGTTGCCTGGCAAATAAATATGAAAAAATTACCTGCCCATACTTTTTCTATGAACAGCTTGTCTAACTCACAGTAAGGTCAAAACCAGAAAATTAGCAATAGTTCTTCACTCACTGCTAACCCAGCAAGATCATTCAGTCATTCTAGAAAAATGGGTGTTATTTCAGCTTCGAATATCATACAACTAGTCCATTTACCTCTCAGCACTTAATGTAGGGGAAAAAGTGAGCTAACAGAAGGAGCTGTGGTCAAAGCATAAAGGAAAAATAAGTTACAGGTTGCCCAATAAAATGATGAGAAGGAGAGTAAACTGAGATTCAACTTGGAAAATTCCATCTAGGAAAAGGAGTCAGAAAAGATTTTCTGGAAGAGAATTGGAGATTGTGTGTACAGGATCTGTCTTGTCCAACAGCTCATGAGTTCTGTGAGGCCAGAAGCATGGTCTTGTGGTATGTTAGGAAGAAATAGTGTCATTGAGGCTTGCCTGTGTGTCCCTCAAAGAGATATGCAGTGCCCAGGTAAAATGGCAGGTGCAGAAAATAGAAAGCAGGACCAATAAGAAGGCAGAGACCTTTGTGTGTAATGACCAAGATGCCCGAGTGATGTGCTTATAATGATGCAACACAGAGAAAATGGCCAGTTCTCATAAAAATTAGATTAGTTATGGATATAGAAGAATACATTATTTTGTCTAGTGGGCCAGGTCACATCAGCTGTTTGTAAAATTTTACACTGGGACTTTAATGAGCTGTCATTATCTCAAAACTGGGCTAAAACATTGGAGAACAGAAACTTCTGAGAACGAGAGTGTAGGGTCCAGCCCTACAGGGTCCTGTGAGTCCCTCCTTGCTGGTGTGGAGATGAGAAATTAGAAATAAAGACACAATACACAGAGATAGAGAAAAGAGAGTTTGGGCCCAGGGGTCCACTGCTACACAAAGCACAGAGACCAGCAGTGGCCCCAAGAGCCTGGATACTCTGACTTTTCTTGAGTACAAAGCAGGGTAAAAGGCAGGTAGGATGAGGTAATGGTGGTCAGTGATAGGGTCAGGTAAATCACGTGTCTTGGAGATGGGGGCCCAAGACTTTGAAGAAGCCAAGGCAAGGAGAAAACCTAAGGTGTCAGCACTTTTTTCGTATTTGTCAAGAAATAGCAAGGTTACTAAGATTTATGTTACTATCACTAATTCTTATCTTCTAAGAAAAAAAGGAACCAGGTGCAGAAGCAGAACTTGAAAGTAGCCATAGAATGTGACTGCTGAAGCACAGCACCACATAGAAACAGTTAAGTCCCCAGATGTCTGTGGACTTTCCTGACAGCCGTCAGGCCTGCCGCAAGAGCTTGGAGAAGCGAAGTTTTCTCCTCACTCCCCTGAGGAAGGATATGTCTTGACCATCTTGGATGTCTCCTTCCCTAGCTGGCTAAACAGCAGGTGCTTTCACAGCGCTGGTGCTGCCGCATAGCCAAGGTGTCCTCCAGCAGCCCTTATGCCAGCATGACTTAGAGCATCTTGCCTTAGGGTCACCTCTTTTCCAATGCCACTTCAGTCCCATACCTCTTGACCTGAGACTTACTAGTAAGATTAAAAATTATATGATTATATAGATGTATATATTTATGATTACATATAAATAGCTATGTGATTATATATGATCGTATATAGGGATAACTATGTAACTGTATCTCTAATTCTTTTCTAATTCTATATTTATATGAGAACATGCTGAGGCTTCAGACCCTTGCCTCAGCTTTTGCAGGGTTTCCCCCGAACACGAGAGTCCTAATTCTTCAAGGCATGTGGTCATACCAGTGTCAAGTCAACCTTCTGGTCACAGCTAGAGACTAGGTCTGCACAGCAGCTCCTGGCTGCTCTGTAGGAAACACAACATTGAATGCCTAATTGCTGCAGCTTTGCTGTTTATACTCGAATTCTAAGCTTATTTACTAATTGAAACACTTGAATTGTAAGTTCACCTCCTTCTCTTCTCTAAACCCATGGGAATAAAGCAGGCAGATGGAGGTGGGAGAAAAGCCCACTTCAGTCTTTAAATAGCTTTATAACAAATTAATGTTGAATTGTCAGAAAAGAATACTTAGTCCAGTCAGGCTGCTAAAACAAAATATCATAAATTGGGTGGTTTTCAAACAACAGAAATCGATTTCTCACAGTTCTGGAGACTGGGAAGTCCAAAATCAAGGTGTCAGCAGATTCTGAGTCTGGTGAGGGCCCCTCTCCTGGTTCACAGATGCCGTCTTCTTGCTGCATTACAGAGTAGAGGAGTGAGGGGTCTCTCCCAGGCCTCATTTATAAGGCCTCTAATTCCATTTATGAGGCCTCTGCCCTCATGACCTAATGACCTCCCAAAGGCCTTGGGTCCTAACACCATCACCTCGGGTGTTAGGATTTCAACATATGAATTTTCCAAGATGCAAACATTCAGTCCATAGCAAATATGGCTAAGCTATGTATAGGGCAGAAAGAATCATGTTGCAGTGACTGTGCTTTTTAGCTGACCTCCCTATAGTGTCACATATTCCTCAGAGGAAAAGCCAAAGTCTTCATCATGATCCACTCTCCAACCCACCACCTCAGACCTGGCCTCCTTCTCACCCCTCCCTGACTGGGCTCCAGCCACCCACCTCCATTCTGTCCTTATGGCAGAGCTGACCGCTGCCCCCTCCCCTGACCCTCAGACTCAAGGCCTTTGCCCTGGCCCTGACTCAAGGCCTTTGCCCTGGCCCTTCGTTGGCCTGCAGCTGTCTTCCCCACACAGCCACAGGGCTGAGCCACACTTCCTCCAAAACTTATCTCAGATGCCTGCTTCCTTTGCAGTGAGCCCTTCCCCTGCCACCAAATATAAAATTTCGGTACCCATCCCAGCCAACACTTCTTTCCTTCTTCTATTCTTTATTAAAAAGCCTTTAGCATTTATTACTATGGAAAATATATTATTTATTAATCAATGTGTTGTCCATCTCTCAGCATCAGAAATCAGCTCCAGCATGTAGAACATCTGCTTTCTCTCCTGATACAGGGGAGGCTCTGAATAAATATTTGTTAAATGCGTGTATGAACACTCACAAATCTACCACCGAGTTGAAAGATCAGGACAAACCCTCTAAATGACCATCCTCTATTCTACCCACTTCCCTCCCCCATCAGAGATGGTCACAAATCTAAATGTGTTTATCTCTCCCCTGCTTTCTTTATATTTTGTGTGCTTTATGATATGTTTGTATCTCTAAAAACATACTGTTTGGTTTTGCATGTTTCTGACTTTCTATAAATGGAATGAACTACATTCATTCTTTTGTGACTCAGCTTTTTCATTCAATACAGTATTTTCAAAATTCATGCATGTTGTATGTCCATGTTATGTGTAGCTTTGACCCAGTGTTCACCACTGTATAGTAGTCTGTTGTATGATTATGTCACAATTAATTTATCTGGGCATATGTGGACATTTGTAGTTTTCCTAGTTTTGGCACAAAACTTGTTGCAGTGAACATTCTTATACATGACCCTGTGCAATTGCGTATGTTTTTTAAGTTACCTATCTAGGAGCAAACTTGATATGTGGGTTGAAGTTAGTAAGTTGAGTTAGTAAGACTAAGCCATAGGTTGGCCTTAGTCTTTAATGGATAGTGTCAAATTACTTCCAAAGAGGTTGTTCCAACTTACATTCCCATCAGAACTGTATAACTGTTTTTCAGCTGTTCTACATCGTCGCAATAACTTGATGTTATCAGACTTTTAAAAATTTTGGTAATCTGTTGCCAGTAAAACAGTCTGGTCTTTTCATGTAGTTTTCTTGATTGCCAATGACCATATGAACTCCTTTTTTGGGATATTTGGATTTATTCCTCAATCAAGTGCCTTTTGACCGTTTATTTATTTACTTATTTATTTTTGAGATGGATTCTCGCTCTGTTGCCCAGGCTGGAATGCTGTGGTGAAGTCTTGGCTCACTGCAACCTCTGCCTCCCAGGTTCAAATGATTCTCCTGCATCAGCCTGCCAAGTAGTTGGGATTACAGGCACCTACCACCACATCTGGCTAATTGTTTCTATTTTTAGTAGAGACGAGATTTCACCATGGTGGCCAGGCTGGTCTCGAACTTCTGACCTCGATTTGCCAACCTCAGCCTCTCAAAGCACTAGGTTTACAGGCATGAGACACCATGCCCGGCCTGACCATTTTTTATTGGGTTGTTTTCTCCTTTTTCTTAATTTGTAAGCATCCCTTATATATTCTGGATATAAATAATTTGCCAGTTATATGTTTTGCAATATATTCTTCCAGTTAAAGGATTGGATTTTCATTTTCTTTATGTTTTCTTCCCATGAACAAAAGTTCTTAATATTGATGTAACTGTATATATAATGTTTCCATTTATGGCAGGGGTCCCCAAACCCCGGGCCACAGACTGGTACTGGTCCATAGCCTGTTAGGAATCAGCCTCACAGGAGGTGAGTGGTGAGCAGATGAGTGAAGCTTCATCTGAATTTATAGCCATTCCCCAGTGTTTGCATTACTGCCTGAACTCTGCCTCCTGTCAGATTAGTGGCAGCATTAATCTCAAAGGAGCACAAACCCTATTGTGAACTGTGCATGCAAGGGATCTAGGTTGGGTGCTACTTATGAGAATCTAAAGCCTGATGTTCTGTCACTGTCTCCCATCAGCCCCAGATGGGACCATCTAGTTGCAGGGAAGCAAGGTCAGGGCTCCCGCTGATTCTATATTATGGTGAGTTGTATAATTATTTCATCACATATTACAATATAATAATAATAATAGAAATAAAGTTCACAGTAAGTGTAATGTGCTTGTAACATCCAGAAACCGTTTTCTTGCCCTGGTCCATAGAAAAATTATCTGTCATAAAACCAGTCCCTGGTGCCAAAAAGATTGGGACCACTGTTTTAAAGTATATATATTTTTATGTCTAAAAAAAATCCTTCTAAATTTAGAAATTGTACAGATATTTGATGTTGACTTTGAATTGTTTTATAGTTCTTCCTTTTACATTTGACTCTCGAATCCACCTACAGTTAGATTACTTTAGGTATCATATGGTGTAAGGGATCCAACTTTATATGTCTAAATGGCTGTACATGCACTATTTGTTGAAAAGCCCAATCTGCTCCCACCCATTTGCATCTGCCAGTTCAATAATGTGTCATTCCTATATTTGTGTGGGTCTGTATCTATTTTGTTTCATTGCTTTCCTTGTCTGTTACTGAATATAGTTTTTAAAATTACTATATTGTGGCAAGAACACTTAACATGAGATCTCCCTTCTACACAGATGTTTAATTGCATGATACAGTACAGGCACAGTATTGTACAGCAGCTCTCTAGCATTTATCTTGGGTAACTGAAACTTCATGCCCACTGATTAGCAAATCCCCACTTTCCACAGTAGAATGGCAACCACCATTTTACTCTCTGTCAATATTGATTCTTAATTTAAAAATGAATAAATGAAACTTTTGAAAGGAAGAATACAAAACTACTTGAACAGAACAATAATACTTCTCAGGAACCAATGTTGGTTTTGTTTGTTTGTCTTTTTTTTTTGAGATAGAGTCTCACTCTGTTGCCCAGGCTGGAGTGCAGTGGCACGATCTCGGCTCACTGCAACCTCTGCATCCTGGGTTCAAGCAATTCTCCTGCCTCAGCCTCCTGAATAGCTGGGACTATAGCCGCATGCCACCATGTCCAGCTAATCTTTGTATTTTTAGTAGAGACAAAGTTTCACCATGTTGGCCAGAATGGTCTTGATCTCCTGATCTTGTGATCTGCCCTCCTTGGCCTCCCAAAGTGCTGGGATTACAGGAGTGAGCCACGACACCCAGCCAGGAAACAATGTTTACTGATGAAAGGCTAGAAGCATTTTCATTTGCACCAGATGAAGCAACGATACTTGTCATTTATTATAATTTAAATGGTTCTGAAAGTGCTAAATAATGCATCACTTCAATAACAAGCAGTTAAAACCAGCTGGAAAGAAGGAGGCAATATTCCCTTATTTCCAGATGCTATCACTATTTTATACACACACACACACACACACACACACACACACACACAGAAAACCAAGAGAGAGTTCTGTAAGGTGGTTAGTTATAAAATTTCTATGCAAAAATCAACAAACTTCATTCTACAGAAACAATTCACATCATAAAAGAAGTTCTACTCATAAAAATAAGACACAAAATATCTAGGAATCGCAATGGTAGCTAGTAACAAGTTCCTGTTGAAATGGGGACTTTTTTTTTTTAACATTATCACTTAATCTACAAGAAAAACTATGGGTTGGCATTAACATTATGACAATCATTTTGTAATAACTAAAAAAATAAAGTTTCAAAAAGCATACCAACTCACCAAAATCATTTCCAGAACACAGGGGAGTCAGGATTTGCACCAAAGGTTGTGGTCTTAATGGTTAGAGGCCACAGCTCGATCTTTAAAAAAAAAAAAAAAAGCAAAAACTATAGTACTCCACTAAAGTATCATAAAAGCACCTGCCTCAGTGGAGATATGTCTTGAAGAGGATGGCTGCACATCATGAATGGTGCCAGTTCCTATCAAATTATATTGGAATTAAATGCAAACCCAATAAAATGCTGACAGGATTTTAAAAATATGACAACTTTATTGATAAGCAATTTACATCAGGATTTTTTTCTTAGTTCACCGAGTGATTCTAAATTTTGAAATTCTAAATGTGGAAATTCTGAAAAATGGGGGTGACTTGCCCTACCTAATACCAGGCTATGCTGGGAAACCACAGCTGTTATTAAAATAATGAGGTAAAGGCATAGACATAGACCAGGGATCTCAACTGGGGACAATTTTGCTCCTCAAAGACATTTGGCAATGGCTGGAGGTATTTTTTTGTTACAACTGAGGGATGCTTAGTTGTGTGTTACCGACATCTAGCGGGTGGAGGCCAGGGATGCTGCTAAGTATCCTACAATAATGCACAGGACAGCCCCCCCATGCCCACCTGCCAATGAAGAATTAACTAGCTCAAAAATGTCAATAGTGCCAAGGCTGAGAAACTAAAACAGACAAATGAACAGCACAAAGTAGTGAATCTAGTATTAGGCCTATGCATCAATAGCAATATAAACTAATATAAAGGCATCATTAAATCAGTGGGAACTGATATATTTAAGGCAATTAGTGAAAGTTTTTTTTAAAAAATAAAGTTAATCTTAATCTCAGTTGAATGATGAGTGCTTAAAAAATCAAAAGCATCTCCACAATATAAAAACAAAAACAAACTGCAAACCACAACCTGAGAAAAATATTTGCAATATGTATGTGGATCAAAACAATTAATATCCATGATATACAAAGAGTTTTTACAAATCAATAAGGAAAAGACAAACCATCCAGATACAATAAACAGGTAAAGAGGTAAAATACACAAACAAGAAATTCAGAATATAATATATATATGAAAAATTACACATAAAATAGAATTAGAGTATTGAAAATGCAAATTAAAATGAGATATGATTTTGGCAAGAAATAAAACTTAAAGCCTACAATAACGGAAGGCACAGGCTTTTGAATCCAATTTCCTGGGAACAAATCTTACAATATCTTCTCTCACTAGCAGTCATATCTATTACCAACAACAACATAAGCCTTCTCTTCTCTAGTCTCACAGGAAAGCTAAAAAGGGCATCTACTGAAGGTGTGGTTACATAATGAATAGTCTGAATTTCTGTTGCCCACATCCTGGATAAACAGCTTTCCTTTACATAGACTGACCTTGTTTGACTGTATAAATCTCTATAAATTCAATCTTCCTGGTGAAAATTCACTAGAGGCAATATCAGGAAATTTTATTAGCTGTAATGATTTATTTAGGCCTCTACAGTGCCATTTATTTCCCAGTAGAAAAATAGTTTAGAGTATTTCAGTATTTCATTATTCACTGATTTCCTTCTAAAGTCCATTAAAAGTTTAAGTAAAAAAAAAAAAATACTGGGCTGCCAACATCCTTAACGGCTTGGGCAGTACTTACGAATATTTCTCAAGATATAGTATTTGTGCCTAACCATAATATCCTAACACATATTTTCTACATTAGAAAAAAAATCCTTCTCCATTTGCTATCCCTAAATTACCTAAAATTCATGATTGAGTAGGGTACTTGAATATATCCTTCATTACTTATCATATCTATGGGAATTCTGATTTCTAGGCAGCTTGAGGGCAACTGAAACCCAAAATCCCAGTGCAGATTTACCCAGTACTGCTTGGGTCTCCAGACATCATTTATGTGAGGTTGAAGTTGCCCAGTGGGCCAGTCCACAGAGGGCACTCACATACCATGGGGAGCCACTTGAATTTGCCACCCAATCATATTCTCCTCCAGTCTTCACAGCATATCACATCTCAAAATAGCTCAACTATGGACACCCTTGCCTTGCTTAGGTACCCATCAGTTACAGGCACCCATAAGAAGCAAGGAAGGCAGGTCTCCGGGATCTGTTCTATCTGACTCTAGGGATCTTGCTAATGCCTGCGTGCTGTGTAGAAGCAATACTTAGGAACAAAAGCGCTTAGGAAAGAAAAGACTCCTTGCAAAGAAATGGCAAGAAGGTACTTCTTTAGAATAACTTGTCCACTAAGTAAAACACCCAACAGATTTTTTTTTATTTATATAAATGTATGGGGTCCAAGTGTAATTTTGTCACATGCATGGATTGCACAGTAGTGAAGTCAAGGCTTTTAGAGTATCTATCACCTGAATAACAAACATTGTGCCCATTAAGTAATTTCTCATTGTTCACCTCCCTCCTGCTCCCTTGCTCTTTCAAGTTCCCATTTTCTATCATTCCACACTCTATGTCCATGTGTACACATTATTTATCTCTCACTTATAATATGGTATTTGTCTTTCTGTGTCTGACTTGTTTCACTTAAGAGGACCTCCAGTTCCATACATGTTGCTGCAAAAGACGCAATTTCATTCTTTTTAATGGTTGAATAGTATCTCACTGTGTCTATATACCACATTTTCTTTATCCTGTCATTCCCAACAGTATTTAAACACAAGATTGCCACCAGGTTTACATTAGTCTTTTAATGTCAATCACATTCACAAAAACGAGAATGCATCTTTAACGAACAACTCTGCAAAAGTTAAGGGTAAAGGCGTTCCTCTTAGGGAGTTGACTTACAGGACGTGCTCAAGATCTTCCACTGGTCTCCCAGCTACCTTGGAATGTGTTCCAAGTTCTGGTTTACCATTGCTTGCAAGGTTGGTCGTTTTGCTCCTTGATGTCAATCCTTCTTACTTTGCACTCTGGCTCTGGTCACGCTGCTATTTTTCAGATAAGCCGAAGAGGCTCCAACCTCAGGCAAACTTTTGCTGACTGGACAAATGAGAATGAGTTTGAAAGTCTGAGAAACAAGGACTTGCAGAGAAATAGTTGTTCCTGTGTCTTCCCATCTGGACCCCAGAGAGGTAATAAAAAAGATTCCAAGAATGACTGGGTAATGGAATCCCCCATGGGCCCTTGGGACTCACAACAGAGTTGACTTTTCTTTTGCTCAGTCAGGAACATTATTTCCTCCCCACTACCCTTCCTACTCCAATAGCCCCCTCCCCCACACACCTGGCACCACTCACCAATGGCCCACCCAGTGACACTGGCATTCAATGGGTATCTTTCTACCTGTATTGTAATTCCCCCTGAGCATGAAATTTTGCCCTTTGCTGCTGTCCTCAAGCCCTGTCTTCACTGTGCTATTTTTTTCCCCAACCTTCTTTTTTTTTAAGAGAAAAATTTTTACAGCACTGTCTTGCTATGTTGCCTAGGATGGTCTTGAGTACCTGGGCTCAAGTAATCCTCCACATCAGCCTCCTGAGTAGCTGGAACTATAGATGCAGGCCCTTGTGCCTAGCTTCAAACTTCTGTTAAGTAGTCTCTATCTGCTTAGTGAGCTATTAAGATGTCTGAATATGCCCACACATCCAGGACTTCATCAGGATGGGAGGTGCCAGGGGGTCTTTTTTTAAATATCTCAAAAAAAATTAGTTGCAGTTATATAAAAGTAGGCTACAACCTAGAGCCCTAAAATGGCAATGTCTTCTCAAATGCCATTACTTAGTGAAAGGAACCAAAAAAGGAAAGAGATAAAATTCCTGAGAATCTATGAAGATATCTTGGTCATTTGTGAGCTATGCTAAAACAGAAGAAAAAATAAAAAGTCTTAACAAATTGTTTGTGCCAACTGTTTCTTTTGTCTTATACCCAAGATAGCTTGGTAATCAATCTCTGTTTCTCAGCCTTGGCTGCACATTGGAATGACTTGAAGATCTCTAAATAAAACACTGATGCTTGGGACCCATTCCCAGGGATGCTGGTGAAATTGGGCTGGAGGATGGCCTGGGATTTTTAGTGCTTCCCAAGACAGTCTGGTGTATATCTTTATATCATCAGCTAGTATGTTTGATTAAATTATACACCTATATTAAAAGCATAAGTGGTAAATACGCTTGAGAGCACACTGATGTAGAATCACTGTGGAATCACTGCACTGCAGACACCCGTTGATCTGTTTTACAAAGAGAGTGCCGAATATCTGAGAATCCAGCCATTCTTAACATCTTCAATTGAGGATGTTAAAGTGGTTTCTTGTTTATTCTTAAAATGCCTATTTGGCAGCAGGGCATAAGGGTGGAGGGAGTGAATGGGGAAAATTATCAAGTAATGAGAAAAAAACAAATCTTGGGCATCAAGCTGTTTCTCAACATAGTTTGCTCTTCTTAAAAGTTACATTATTTTTCCCCTCAGCATTAAAAACTGTGATGCTTTATCCAAGAAATGGGAGGTTCAGTCTATTTAAGAAAAATAAATCTATTGCTAAGATCCTTCATTGGAAATAATGGAACAGACATCATCAGCGGTATTGAACATGCTTTTTTCCCCTTCAACATGAAAACGCTTCCCCTCAGAACTGGAGTTCTTTTCTTCATACAGCATGCTAAACACATATTCCGTGGCCACAATACTGTCATATTGAAAATTTCAAAATCTTTCTGAACACCGTTTCAGGATCAGAAGGCATTTTGTAGACCAACTGTTCTTTGTGCATTCAGCCATGCATGAACTGGCATTCTGCTGCCACATTTTTCAGTTGTGTCCTCACAGCCTCTTTGCTGTAAACACAGCTGGCATTGTCTGTACTGATCCCAGTATACCTCTTCCAGTTTATCTTATGGCTCACACACCAACCATAGAGCTGGGTGGAAATCTTTACTCCTTTTGGCATGGGCTTTCGACAACACAGAAGACAAAAGACCATCAAACACTTCTCCCTTGTACTGCTTTACATATCAATGGTTTTGTCCAACTGTATAAGCCTGATGGCATACACAAGTGACAGTAATTCCACATGGCATGCTAGTGATATGATGCAACATCCAGCAGCGTCATATGCAAAGACATTTAATTGATAGAGCTTATTCTGTTTTTTTTTTTTCAAAAATATTTGCTGTTGACTTTGACACTGGTGTTACAGACTCCTCTGTGATACTGTGACTTGCACCTGTTTTTGCCATAAGTGCTGCAACATTGAATGCCTACGTGTACTCTTAAATTCATCTCCTATTTATAAACCTCATGCTGAAAAGTATTATTTTCTGCTTGTTTAAAAAATGTACTTAATAAAGAGATCACCATATTTTGCTTAAAAATATAATGAGAATGTCAAAAACTTGACGCTACTGCTGGAGAAATGTTTACCCGCTACAGACCTGACAGAAGATGGAAAAAGTTTTGCTTTTCAGTTTGCTCCTCTCATGCTTTCAGATTCATTTGAGCCAGGGATGGGCTTCGGTTTATTTATGCTTCTGTGCCTGGTACTTATACTGCTGTTGTCATTTTTGATTTCCCTTCTCAGTGAACAACTTCAGAGCCACTGATTCTTTCTAGTGAATTGGAGATGCAACAAACACAGGAGTAACAAGAAATTGTGCAAATTAACAAGCTAAGTTGAAGAATAAACCCAGAAATGGTGTGAGAAGACATTAGCCGAGAAGGCTTGCTGCTAAATAAAATGTTTGCTGAGGCCAAAGGATGGATTCCATCCTCAGAGCACATGCTACCATTGTTAAGAAGAAAACAGGAGTTCCAAGGAAATCATACTAAATGTTACATTTCATATTTGTCAAGTGCATTCGAACAGCATTGTTTCATCCCTTCATTCCTCTGAAAATCCAAGCTAAATGCTTACCTCTTGATGGAATCCTCTCTGACAAGTATGGGACAGTGAACCCCATGAGGCTAGGGACCATGTTTCTTCTTTTGAACCCTGCTGCCAAACATGGGACCTGGACATGAGCAACTTTATAAATGCTTGTTTAAGTAATGAGGACATACCCCATTATCAGCCTCAGATACAGGAAGTGTTCATGATTTCTCACTTTATCATCACTTGCCACTCTCAGGCCCATAGTGCATGTTAAAAAGTACATGCAAACACCTCACATTTTTCCACCTATTCAAAGTGCACAGGGGATGATAGTAACGCCCAAGCCAAGGATGACAAATCGTTTTTGCATGTCAACAATAACTGGTTGTGACTGCCTGGATCACTGGGGTGAGAAGGATTCTAAGGTCACATTTGATTTCATTGGGAAGAGGATGTTGATCAATTAGTCATAGGGCCATTGGTTGGCAGTAAAAAACTGGTATTACATTGGCTATGTGTTTTCCATTCCCATTGTTAGTGAGTTATCTTGACAGTAAAAAGCTAAACACTTTAAATGCTGATGGTGGAACTGAAGGTGCCAGCAATAAGGTGGAGGAGCGATTGAAGATATCAGCCTTTTTTGATGGATTCTCCAAAAATCCCAAGGCTTTACCTGCCTACAGTCTGCTCCATACAGGATATTAGATGAGGCTTTGGGGACAATAACAGACAGGCCAATGGTTCCCTTATCTGGATGAACATCAGAAATACTTGTGAAATTTTCTAAAGTCAATTCCTCAGCTGAGACCTATTGGATTACATGATAGGGGCAGTATTTGGGGTTCAGTATTTTTTAAAAATTATTTGATTACTCAGATGCACATAGAAATTTGGGAAACAGTGATAGACATCTACTGGGGGGAACTGAAATCTGAATTGTTCCCAGTAAGATCACTAGGAAGCTGTATGCCAAAGCTGCTCCTTAGGGATTCTATGCAGCAATGCTAGGTAGTGTATTTCTGGACTCTGATATCCAGATATCTGGTTGTGTCTTTTTTTGTCATGTTAGCAGCCAATGATAATGATTGCCTAGACACTGTAATTCTTTAAGGTTTGAAAATAATCGTATCCTAATTATATAATTTTATTTCATGTATTAGCTAGAATACTTCTATAAAGAGGAATTTGCCTCTACTATTACTTGCCTCTTTAATAACTAATTACTGCGAGTTACAATTCATATAGGAAAGGCAGGATCAGCGACTTACCATTTACTTGCTAATTTTCAAAGTAATGAGTTTATCATCCTCCAAAGGTGATCAATAAACTTCCTGTTTTGTTTTCTAGTATTGTTTTGAACTCACGAGTAAGCAAATTTTTTAAATGTTTCCATGCATGGCCATTGCCGTATAACTGCTGTTTATTGATGCTCATAGTGTGCCATCTGCAACAAGTATGAACCTCTTTAAGTCAGCTCCTTAGTCTTTTTACATGACCCTGTAATTCTTGACAGTTTTTTTGCTTTCAGGTCAGACAAGATGTGGATCATGAGGTCAAGAGATTGAGACCATCCTGGCCAACATGGTGAAACCCTTTCTCTAGTAGAAATACAGAAATTAGCTGGGCGTGGTGGCACATGCCTGTAGTCCCAACTACACAGGAGGCTGAGGCAGAAGAATTGCTTGAGCCCAGGAGGTGGAGGTTGCAGTGAGCAGAGATCCCACCACTGCACTCCAGCCTGGTGATAGAGCCAAGACTCCATTAAAAAAATTTTTTTTAAATTGAGCCTTACACGTATGATTTGTGCACTTTCTTGTATGTTACACTTCAATAAATTTAGAAGTTTAAATTAAAGCGAACTGTGGCAGCCCTCTCCTTAGGGGCTTCCTTCCTTCCTCAGTGTAATTGAGAAGTTAGCCTTGATTACACTGAGTATATTAGTGTCATACATTTTCCAGCTCTCACTGTTTTTGCTCACCTGTGGTTCATCCACTGTCCCCATTTATCCTCCTTCCATCCTCCTCAGTGGGGTAGGAGCCTATCCTGTTGTAAATGGTAAAAATAGAAAAAGAGGATATGAAGTGTTAGAATTAAAGATGTAGGGAACCTCTGGAAACCCGAGTTACTCAGGTGACAAAAGCTAGGGAGATGGCAGGATTTTGCCCTGTTCAATGCAAGAATTTTCAGCACACCAAAGATTTATCACTCATGGATTTTTCCATAGTTACATTAAAAAATGGAAATGCATCTAACTTTTAAACCAGTTGACATAGAACTTTTTATTCCTTTTGCTATGAGGAGTGATCTAAATTTAACATGAAGAGGTGTTATAGAAACTAATCACATCAGATGTTGTCCTATAAAGTATTAATTAAGGTAATTATTCAATCCTATGGCATTCAAGTTACTATATCTCTTTTTAGCTTTCTATTTACTCCATAACACTCTCTGTACATACAAACCAATGTGATATTTTGGATAAATTGTTATGTTGATATGTTAAAATTGAAATCAATAACTGGAGAAATTCTATTTTAAAAATCATCTTTGTTGCTTGACTATAATGCCTTTGTCACTTTTTAAAAACAAAACTGATCAGTTAATTGTGTGAAATTGGTTTGTAGACAGAGCTTAAATGTTTCCCTCATATGCTTTCAGTTGCTGGTCAACCAAGGGGAAAGTTCAATTTCTAGAGAGAAATGTCTATTGATTACTACCACAACAGCAATTACATTGGGGCAGAGGCCAGTGAGTAAGACGGTAAGTTCCTATGTAACCTGATGACATATAGCTCAAGAACACCCACGGTATACGTGCTCCATGTGCTCTCACACCCTACACAGTCTGTGAGGCTAGGGCTTCTTCATCCTGGTGCTCCTCTTCTCCGTTCCACAGGTATTGTACCTGTCCCACCTGAAACATATGCCAGAAAAATACAAGGTAAACCAGCAAAGAGTTCAGGATAGCAGAATAATTTTTCTTTACTGGTTGTAATTCATATATTTGGTGAACGCAGTGAGGTGTTGTTCTTTATGTTTTATATAGACCAACATACACTTACTCCAAGAGCATCCGTCAATAACCAGGAGAGGGTGTTTTTTTTTTAAAAATGATGTTCTACCTTAATACATGTTGTCGTTGTTAAATTTCAAGATTGGTTATAAACAAGAATTTTAACCCAAGTGAGATAGTGAGAACTAAAAATTTCACTGCAAGGAGCATAGAGGTTTGATTCATGAAAAATGTGTGAAATGTACAGAGGTTTGTTGATTACTAAGCAGTCCCCGGATGACGCAGTATGCTCATTCTTCCACTAGAGGGCACTGTATAAACCTATTAAAGTCAACTAAGGCTTTCCACAATAAAAAGACAAATCAAACTTTTGGAAAATTGGAGTTTATTTGCTTCAATCAGTAAACATCATTAAAAATAAAAATATATAATTATAGCTGCATATGAATGGGGAGAATTCTGACCACACATGAAAATCCAAAGCTTCTTTTGTACTGATTGACTGAGTCATTCATTCATTCATTTATTCATTTATCCATCTATCCAGTCATTCTTGTACACATACCCTAACCTAATTTTCCTGAAGGATTTCACAATAAGACACCCCAGAAATCAGGAATGCCATCTTCATTTTACAGATGGATACACTGAGGGTTAAAAGGGAGAATAAATTTGCTCAAGTCCACTTCATTAATTGATGCTGGAGTCAGAACTAGACCCCAGATCCTCTAATTCACAATTTTATGCTCTATTCACTATATTAGATTCTAAGATATTGTGGAAGTTCAAATAGAAATAAGCTTCTGTTTCTGAGATTTCAGAAAATGTCATCTGCATTGCTCGTACAAAATATCAACATGCTCCATTTGTCTTCTGCATTTTTCTTTTTTCAAGTTTTGTGTTTTGGTTCCTTTTTTCTCTCTGTGATAACCAATGGAATTACAGTTTTTGGCCTGGAAAATTTATGGTCCTTTGTAAGTGCTGGTGGAAGAAACTTCTGTAAATAAGACAGAAAATGTTACGTATTTCCCCTGCAGCTTCAGAGAAAGAGTAAACGGCATCATGCATAATTAAAATGTTGCTGTAAGTGCTGTTTCCAAATGCTAAAAAGAGTTTGGTAAAACACCTGGACTTCAGACATTGGCGTTATGGTCTATGAATGTAGCCGTCATCTTATAAAAGCACTAATTCTGATTGGTTGACTTAAAAATGTTTTGTGTAGAAATAACATTTAAATTCCTTTCTTCTCTCCAGAAGATATAAATATGCATATATTTTCATTTTTAAGCCAGATAAGAATCACTCTCTTCTCTTTTCCAACACTTGCAATATAGTGACTTGGATAGAGTTCTTAGTTGAATAAAGAGCTTGAGAGTCTTGTCTCACGTAAATGAACTGTCCGGAAGCACTGCCTGCTGCCAAAAAGCTCTTTGAGATGAGAGATAGGAAACAATGGTGTTTTCTTTATTTTTAAGTGACACTTTTTCTTCCTTCACACAACACACTCATATTTCTAGCCTTAAGCTATTTTAAATGTTAGGTTTGCTATGGTTATTCCTAAATGATAGATTAAAGTTTGGTAAATGCATCTGTCTTCATGGTCAATGAGCACTGTTCTGCAATTGACACAGTTAGGGCCACTGGACTGTTTCTGAGAGGAGCCTGAGATGAGTGGATTAGTCATGCTCTGGTTGACTTTGTCCTACATCTACTGGGCATGGCCTTTGCTCCCTCGGTCTAGGACCCTCAAGGAAATTACTGCTCCTCTGGCTTCAGATGACAATCAATACATCCTTGAAGGACAGATGTATGTGTGCACAGATGAGTGAAATGTTAGTTCTATTCACCAGGACAATAGCTTCCAGAAAAGTAAGGTACTCTGAATTCCAAAGCGTGATTGCTTATGACAACATATGTGTGGTAAACACAGAATTTAGAAATGAAAACACACTGGTTTCTCTCTCTGTAGTTACTGTTCCCATAGGAGATCAATGTGTGGAGGACAAAGGTCTTAAGAGTAGCTGAGAAAGCTGGGTTCTTTTCTGTGCTTCTCTCACCCCTGTGCCTTCTTCTGTTACAATCCTTGTCATGCGATACTATAATCCGTGATCTCCTCTCCTGTGTCCTCTTCAATGCTGTGTATACCTTGAGAACAGGGACTATACATATATTTATTTCATATAGCCTCATTATTTAGCAAAATGCTTGGTATGTAAGGATAACTCAATAAATGTTTGTTAAATAAACGAATGGGGGGAAAGCCTATAAAAGAAAAGAGAAATATATGAGTATGTGAAGGCTAAATGTCTGCAAAACTCAAACACAGAAAATAGGCTGTATACAAAAGAAAACATTTGCCAAAAATCTTTGACCCAGCCTATGTAGACATTCAGTCTCCCTTATTAGAATGAAATCTAGTAGACTCCACTCTCCTCAGTATAAAAGTCAAATCATGTAGGGCAGAACTCATAGAAAAGCATGCTTAAAATAAAGAAACCCATCTAGTATTATAAGTACATAGTTTTGGGAAAAATGTAACACAGCACAACACAAACTACATCTATCATTTTTATTACACAATCTACAGAAAGTGAAGATTTACAAAATCATCTTGGCCAGAGGGTCTATGGAAAAAAGATTGCTTTTACCAAGTGGAGAAGACCCCAGGAGGGACATGAGAATTTTTTGTTTATCTAACACAAGCTTAGGTTTTAAATGGCTGGGAAACAATAACTTGGCACAAATTATTATTCTCCTGTTCCTAAGGCCCCCTGCTTGTTCTGAAGAGTTGCAGAGTCAGCAAAATCTGAAGGCTCTATTGAACAGGGTAATTTCTATTATTCACTGCTATCTGATGAGCCTGGGGAAATGAATAGCCATGCAACTCA